>NC_081362.1:1941317-2256725 GCF_030684315.1 Stegostoma tigrinum
CTAGTAATTGACCCCTTCACCCTGGGAAAAAGCCTCATACCTTCCCCTCTATCACTGCCATTCACAATCTTATAAACTTCTATCAGATCGCCGCTCAACCTCCTGTGTTCCAGTGAAAACAAACCCGGTCTATTCTTTCTCCATTGCTAAAATGCCCCATTCCAGGCAACATTCTAGTAAACATTTTCTGTACACACTCCAAATCATCCAAATCCTTCTGGTAGTGTGCTGCAATATTTCAAGTGTGGCCTAGCTAAAGTTCCATAAAGCTACAGCATAACCTACCTATCATTATTCTCAAAGCCCCTTCCACTGAAGCCTGCCATAGGCCTTTTTTGCTACCTTATCTATCTGCGCTGCCACCTTCAGTGATCTGTGGACCTACACACAGTGATCCTTGTGCATATCAGTACACGTAAAGGTTCTGCCGTTCACTGTGTGATTTCCGCCTGTACTTGACCTTCCAAAATGCATCACCTTGCATTTGTCCAGGTTAAACTCTATCTGCCATTTTTCTGCCCATGCCTCCAACTAAACTATATCTTGCTGTATCCTCTGACAATCCTCCTCACTATTCACTACTCCGTCGTTATTAAGTCCATTTGCTTCTAAATGTGCATAGATCTTGTCTCTGAGAATCTTTTCCAATAATTTCCCTACCACTGACATGAAACTCACAGGCCTGTAACTTCCTAGATTATCCCTGTTACCTTTCTTCAACAATGGAACAACATTGGCTATTCTCCAGTTCTCTGGGACCTCACCTGCAGCCAAAGAGAATTGACAGTGGCATGTCAATGCTTCCGCAATTTGTTCTCTTGTCTTCCTCAATATTCTGGGATAGATCTCAGCAGGCCTGTAACTTTCTGGATTATCCCTGTTACCTTTCTTCAACAATGGGACAACATTGGCTATTCTCCAGTTCTCTGGGACCTCACCTGCAGCCAAAGAGAATTGACAGTGGCATGTCAATGCTTCTGCAATTTGTTCTCTTGTCTCCCTCAATATTCTGGGATAGATCTCAGCAGGACCTGGGGAATCATCTACCTTAGTACTTTTTAAGACACACAATAACTCTTCCTTTTAAAAGAAACTTGGCGAAGAAAATTGTCTCTCCCTTCCCGGAGATCATCCTCCACCAATTCCTTCTCTTTGGTGAATACTGACACAAAGGATTGGTTTAGGACCTCACTGACCTCTTCTGCTCCATACATAGATTCCCTCCTTTGTCCTCAAGTGGGCCAAGCCTTCCCCTGGCTATTTTCTTACTTTTTATATATTTATTAAAAGCCTTGGAGATTCTCCTAAATCCTGTTCGCTAACAACTTTTAGCCCTTTTAATACTCTGTTTAAGTTCTTTCCTACTTTGCTTATATACTTCAAGGGTTTCATCAGTTTCCATCCTCCTGGATGTCATTTCCCTCGGGGTCCCTCAGCTGGTTTCTTACCCTGGGCCAGATTAGATCTTCAACATTAACAGCTTCAGGCCCTGTGACACAGAGATGGTGCTGGGGTATTGATGACAATGGGACAGATGCAGAATCATGCACCTTTTCAAACTCCACCTGAAATTATCCCAATAAATCCTTTAACTCCTCATTTCAATAAATTAGCATTTACTAATCCATCAGGTTCCTTCCCATTGGGCTTTTGGCCACTGTGAAAGAATTATTTTCCTTATTTTAAAACAAGCAACAGTTTTATTTCTTACTGAAACTTTGCCAGTTTTCTCCTGGAGATCTTTCTGCTATGTTCTTCAGAAGGGTCTGGGCCCGAAATGTCAGCCTTCCTGCTCCTCTGATGCTGCTTGGCCTGCTGTGTTCATCCAGCTTCGCACCTTGTATTCACAGTCTATTTAGTTGTTTCTTGGTCTGTATTAGTTCAGTAAATTCTACAAGTATGGAACTTCCCACTTACCTTCTTGTCTACAGCACCTGTTGTTGGCACTGGCTAATTCCAACGTTCATGCCTTCACAGGACTCCCAGCCTTTGTATGTCTGGGCTTTGCATTTCAGACTCCATGGGTGTGTATCCAAAACTGCAGCAAATCCCTGACATCTTGTCATTACATCCAGCACATTAAAACCAGAGCTGAAACTCCAGCTGTCAATCACACAAAGCTACTCTGCAGCCCATCAGCTATACCAGTCACCTTGCGTGTGCTCTCTACATTCTCCACATCTTAGTTCACAGATTAAATGCCAGAGCTTGTCAAACACATCAGCATTTTTCAGCTGCAGAAGGCACTTCTGAAATGCAAACATTGAACAATGACACTGAGAGACAGCTCACCCCCTTCCCCTGATTTAAGGTGAATGTACACTTTCTGAATTGACACCCTTTAGCTTGGGTGCTCAAAGTTATTTTGATTTGAGAGAAAGAAAGATGGTGAAATCCCAAAACGTGGAAATACATGAGAAATCATTTTCACAATGGGCCACACCTTCTTTAATAAATTAATTCACAGGAGCAAATCCTAAAGCAAGTTTGACACAGCAGCAAAATGAGATATTACAACACGTGACTGAAACAGCTTGGTCAAAGGAGTGGGTTTTCAGACAGACGTTGAGAGATTTTTAAGGATGTCAAAAGACATGCACAAGGATGTGGAGTCAAGGTAGATCTTCAAGGAGCTCTTGTGGGACAGTGATAGTGTTCCTCCCTCTGAGCCAGGGCGCCCAAGATCAAGCCCCACTAGGTGCAGAGGAATGTCAGAACATCTCTGGACAGGTTAATGTGAGAATGTCAAGAAGACCAGCTGAGATCCTATTGAATCAGAGATGATGGGAACTGCAGATGCTGGAGAATCCAAGATAACAAAGTCTGAAGCTGGATGAACACAGCAGACCAAGCAGCATCTCAGGAGCACAAAAGCTGACGTTTCGGGCCTAGACCCTTCATCAGACTAGGCCTGAAACATCAGCTTTTGTGCTCCTGAGATGCTGCTTGGCCTGCTGTGTTCATCCAGCTCCACACTTTGTTATCTGAGATTCTATTGAATGTTGGAGCAGGTTTGAGTGGCTGAGTCTCCTGTGGTTCCTATTCCGTGGGGGGAGAAGCTGCAGGGATTTTGAGAGCTTACGGCAGAGGCCACTGACACCAAGCCCATCCATGGTAATGTGATCAAAGCTGAGGATGCACAGGGGGGCAGAATTGGAGCAGTTCAGAGATCGCGGAAGGCTAATAAGAGGTCATGAAGACAGGGAGATCTCAGGCCATTGGAGGATTTGAGAACAAGAATAAGAATTTAATAATGAAGGCAACAGCCGATGGTGAGCAGAATATGGTCATCAGTGGAGCCACTGTAAATCAGTGAGATCTGGGAATGACGGGACTTGATGGGAGGTAGGATACAATCCTGCAGTTCCAGAGAGCTCTAGCTGGTGGAGGGGAGAATGTGAGAGGCTGACACCACCCTTTTGGAATAGTCGAGAGGTGAGAATGATGGTCTCAGCAGCATGTGAATTGGGGGGTGGGAGCGGGGTCATGGTCACAGAGGGGCACTGTTACAGAAGTAAAATGATCTAAATTCAACGACCTGAAAATCAAACTCCATCTTCATTGTGACACTGAGAGATTAACCAGCAATGACCTTCGAGAACATAAATGGTCGAAGTACTAACGACAAGCTGGAGTCAGAGACTGATTTCACTGATTGTGTGAGTTCATTATAATGTTAGTTTTAGTTTGTGGCTGTAACAGGAGCAACCACCCCACTAACACACAGACACATAGACACACACATAGACAAAGAGCAGATGTGACTATCGGACAAGTTGGATTGCAGTTTGAAATCTGGCTTTTTTTTTTATTTAGCAAAGGGTCACTCATTGAAACATAAGCTGCGTGTTTTAACAATAAAACAGGAGTTTATTATGCAAAATAAATGAAGATAAAATAGAACAAACCAAGTTATTCACATATAACACATCTTGAAAGATTTCAAAACACATCGTGTAAAATAAAAGCCCATGTATATCGGCAGCATCGCTTTACAATGGTCAAACACCAGAAAGAATTCCCTTTTCTATTACATTTGTAGCTTTGGCTCAACTGTCACTTTCAATTCTTGGTCTAGACAGTTTGATAGCTTTTTCCTTGATTATTCACATGACTGAGCTTAAACTTTCCTGGCTTCAAATAACCCCTTCAGAGTTTTAACCAAACACTTTTGGCATGGAACTGGTAAAGTAACACCCTTACACTGAGGTAACATATTTCACAACTGTTCTGAGCTAACTCCTTTCTACAGGAGAAACTGTTCTTCTAACCTCAACTGCCCCTTCTGGGAGCTAAAACCAAATACTCTTCTACAGGAGAAACTGTTCTTCTAACCTCCACCACCCCTTCTGGGAGCTGAAACCAAATACTTTTCTACAGGAGAAACTGTTCTTCTAACCTCAACCACCCCTTCTGGGAGCTGAAACCAAATACTTTTCTACAGGAGAAACTGTTCTTCTAACCTCAACCACCCCTTCTGGGAGCTGAAACCAAATACTTTTCTCCCAACAGGTTTTCTCTGAGGCAAAAAAAATCAATTCTTTGAATTCTTTTAAACCAAGAGCAAGGTCACGCTTTCCAATGTTTAATCTCTTCAATTGCAAAATGCCCAATGCAAACAAATTCTCAAGCTCACTCCAAGAGTTTCTTACTCACACATGGTGCCTGAAAGACTAACAAGTTAATTATTAAACCCTCTCATACACAGAGACCAAAGCTACATATCACTAGTTCAAATTTCAAACTCTAAAATAATTTATATTAATATATACATAAATTACATCATCAGAGAATGGCTTATCTCATCTTTGTCAGTTTCACAAGCATCGTCATCACTAAGATTGATGGAAATGATTGCAGTTTTGATCAAAGAGTGTTCAGCAATTAATGAAAAACACAAAGGGAGGAGTGTTTAGTTCCAGCTCTATTAAAATTTAATAAGATAGACTTGCATTTCCCTGGCACTTTTTGCCAACAACAAGCCTCCCAAAGGTGCTTCTAAGTTAGTAAAGTGCTTTTGAGATGCAGTCACCCTTGTAAAGTGGGAAATCCAGCATCCAATGTGCATACAGCCAGCTCCTACAAACTGTAACACGGTGATGACCAGATAATCTGCTCTTTGTGATGTTGATTGGAGGGTAAGTTTTGATCCAGATACTGGGGAGGACTCACATAAAATAGGGCCTTGGGATGTTTCACATCCATCAGAGGGGGTAGACAGAGCTTCAGTTTAATACCTGTCCAAGCAGAAGGCAGCAGGCTAGGTTAATAGGCAAGTTAAAGATGTATGGGACAGTTGCTCTTTGTCAATCATGACATGGATTAGTAGAGCGGGAAGGTATGTTGCAGCTGTACAGGCCACAGCTTAGAGTACTGTGTGCAGTTCTGGTCCTGACACTGTAGGAAGGATGTGACTGTACTGGACGGGGTGCAGAAGGAGATTCACCAGGACGTTGCCTGGGATGGAGTGTTTCAGCGACGATGAGAGGCTGTGATAAGCTCGGGCTGTTTGCAGGAGAGAAGACTGACCGGGGGACCTGGCAGAGGTGTCAGAGATTGAGGGACACAGATAGAGTGGGTAGGAAGCAGCTGATCCCCATAGTTGAAGGGTCAGCAGCAAGGGGGCATAACTTTAAGTTGGAAGCCTGGAGATTTGAAGGGCATTTAACAAAACAAAAAGAAAGAATTGTGTCCTGAGGAAGGGTCCCTGGAACTGAAACATTAACCTGCTTCTCTCTGCACAGATGCTGCCAGGAAAGGCATTTAGCACACCTACCTTTGTTGCTTAGCACTTCGAATATTGGAGCTGGGAAGTCATGTTGAGGTTGTACAGAACATTAGTGAGATGTCATCTGGAATGCTTTGTCCAGTTCTGGTGGCCTGTTGATAAGCTGGAGAGGGTTCAGAACAGATTTACCAGGGTGTTGCCAGGTATAGAAGGTTTGAGTTATAAAAATGGGCTGGAGTGTAGGAGGTTGAGAGGCGACCTTACAGAAGTTTATAAAATAATGAGGTGTATAGATAGAGTTAATAGTAGTTATCTTGTCCAAGAATGAAGGGTTTCAAGAGTAGGGGCACATTCTGTGGTGAGAGGAGAGAGATTTAAAAAAGGCATAAGGGGCAAATGTTTTACTCAGAGGGAGGTTCGTGTGTGGAATGAACTTCCTGAGGAAGTGGTGGATGTGGGTACAGTTATAACGTTTAAAAGGCATTTGGATGGATACATGAATGGGAAAGGTTTGCAGGGATGTGAGCCAGGGGCTGGCGGGTGGGACGAGTTTAGTTTTGGATTATGTTTGACTTGGAGTAGTTGGACTGAAGGAGTCTGTTTCTGCGCTGTATCATTCTATGACTCTACAACCTGTTGAGTTTCTCCAGAAATTTCTGTCTTTGACTTGGGTAAATATGTTTTCATCCAGAGGTTGTTGGGGGTTCTGGAATGCCCTGCCTAGGAACCGCTGTAAACTTAAAAACAAAACCGACTTGGATGAGCAGTTGAAATGTCACAACGCCCAAAGCTCTGGAGCTAGTTGTGAAAAGTGGCTCTGGTGTAGATGGTAGGTTGGCACAGGCTCGATGGACCAAAGGGCCTCTTCTGTGATGTGTGACTCTGGTAATGACCCCGTGTGAAAGACGGGAGCTCCAGCTTTCTGTGGAGTGTCAGGCTAGAGGTATATGCTTGAGTGGGATTCGAGGCCAGAGCTCTGTGGCTCCAACTGATCCACTGACTGTGCAGTGAGATAAAGCTTGCTGCCTCTGATTACATGTTGAAGTTGTGGGTCATTTCAGTGAAGCAGTCAGCACAAATACTGATTTGTATGAGCACTGTGATGAGGAGGAACTTCACTCCTGAGATCCCAGGACAAAATGCGCCCCTTTGTATCTGGGAAAGAGAAAACCATTCTGTTCCTAACCAGTGAAATAATCACAGACTTTGAGGAGCTTGTTAGAGAACAAAGGATTAGCGAACAAATTCCTGAGCTGAAGGATATGAGCGATCGTGACCCAGGATTATAGAAGCGAAATAACCCAGAGAAAGAAGTAAACTTTGGGTTTTAACGTTGCTGAACTTCGGCATGACATTGTTATCATGATGTCGAAATGCTGCTCGGTGAAATAACTCAGGTCAAAACAAAACACATTGTTTAAAAGCAGGCACCTGAGCAGCTTATCTCTCAGGAAAGGCTTTCAAAATGTAAACTCTGCAAGGACGGGCTGAAACTACAAGCCTTGTGACAAATATGAAACTTGCTGCACCCCTACCCAAGCTGTTTCAGTACGGCTACAACACTGGCATCTACTCAACAATGTGGAAAATTGCCCAGGTAAGTCCTGTACACAAAAAGCAGAATGACAGCCCTGTACCCACTGAGTATCCAAGCAAGAGGCCCCTGGCTTACTCAAAATTGGCCTCCAGGAGCTGGTCCTGCTCAGGGACAGCTGTAGAGCTTTCCCTGTGAGGGGCCTCTGTGTTCCACAACACAGCAAGGATGTGGGAGGGGATGGCATCCAGAGGGGATAATGTCCACTCCTCCCTCCCTCTGTGTAAACCTGAGGAGGCGGGAGGCAGTGGGGGGAGGGCTGGGGCAGCCCCTGGCCAGGTGCAGGGGCCTGAGGTGACAGAAAAGGAGGAAGACATAATGCAGCTGAGCACTGGCCCATGTAGGCATGTCCCAAAATGAGGATTGACAATTAAAGCAGCAATCCTCCCTGCTGGATCCTCACTGCTGGATCCTCCCTGCTGGATCCTCACTGCTGGATCCTCCCTGCTGGATCCTCCCTGCCGGATCCTCACTGCTGGATCCTCACTGCTGGATCCTCCCTGCTGGATCCTCCCTGCCGGATCCTCACTGCGGGATCCTACCTGCTGGATCCTCCCTGCCGGATCCTCCCTGCTGGATCCTCACAGCTGGATCCTCACTGCCGGATCATCACTGCTGGATCCTCCTTGCTGGATCCTCACTGTTGGATCCTCCCTGCTGGATCCTCCCTGATGGATCCTCACTGCTGGATCCTTTTGCCTTTCTTGGTGTCTGTGGGTAATTTCATGTGGGATACAACACAGAGAGATTTCTCTGAGATATTCTCCTCCATCATCTAAAGCTTCTGCATTGATGGTTTATAATATCCTTATTATTTAGGAACTTAGGTTCTAAAGGTGAAGTGAATGGGATTTTGGTTTCAGTTGTTTGAAGGCAACTTGTTTTTTTAAAGGTCAGAAGGGCATTTTGAGCAGTGAGCCCGAAGCAGTATCTCCAATAAAACATGGGACTCATGTTATTACCATGACTCACCAGGAGAGGGCACTAGCAATTGAGGCCCACCATTCCTATCAGCGAATCGCAATGTTCCCCATTTCCCTAAAAATGAACCCAGGTTAAAAGAAAACATTCACCAGGTCTCTGTACTTAACGAGAAAACAGCCGATGATTGTATAACATTCAGCACCATTCACAACTCCTCAGATACTGAAGCAGTCCATGTTCAAACGCAGCATGATCTGGACAATATCCAGGTTTGGGCTGACAAGTGGCAACTGAAGTTCACGCTTTACAAATGCCAGGCTATGACCATCTCGCAGCAAGACAGAATTGAAGTGAATCCTCAGAAAGTCCAATAGACCTACCATTGCTGAATTGCCCCTTAATATCCAGGATTCAAGACAAGATTAGAGGTTCACGTTCTGGATCTGGATCATGAAGTGCTTCGAGAGGCTGGTCATTGTCCCCATCAACCCCAGTCACCCGGCCTGCCTCGATCCCCTGTAATTTGCCTATCGATGTAACAGGCCCACAGAGGATGCCATATGCTGAGCCTTGCACTCATCCCTGGAACATCTGGACCACAATGACACATACATCAGACTCCTGCTCGTTGACTACAGCTCCGCCCTCAACACCGTTATCCCCTCCAGACTGTTCTCAAAACTCTGTGACCTCGGTCTCGGCTCCACCCTCTGCAACAGGACCCTCAGCTTTCTGACCCACAGACCACAGTCAGTGAGGGTAGGGAAGTGCCCCTCCTCCACAATAACACTCAACACTGGAGCCCCACAAGGATGTGTCCTCAGCCCCCTACTGCACTCCCTGTACACCCACCACTGTGTCGCCAAATTCCGAATGAACACCGACAGGTTCACTGACAACACCACCGCAGTGGGATGGATATCTAACAATGAGTCAAAATACAGAAGGGAGATAGAGGGCTCGGTGACGTGGGGCAATGAGAACAACCTCTCTCTCTCTCTCAACATCGGCAAAACTAAAGAACCGATCACTGATTTCAGAAAGAAAAGAGGACAACACACCCCCACCTACATTAACTGAACTGTGGGTCAGAGGGTGAACAGCATCAAGTTCCTCAGAGTGACGATAGCCAACAACCTGTCCTGGACTTCCCATGTAGATGCAAGGGCCAAGAAGGCACAGCAATGTCTCCCCTTCCTTAGGCAGCTCAGGAAATTTGTCACGTCCATAAGGCCCCTCACCAACTGCTACACATGCACCATTGAGAGTGTACTATCTGGGCACAATAATGGCCTGGTACGGCAACTGCTCTGCCCACACCAACAGGATTAGGAACAGCTTCTTCTTTCTCGGAATTTGGCGACACAGTGGTGGGTGTACAAGGAGTACAGTAGGGGGCTGAGGACACATCCTTTTGGGGCTCCAGTGTTGAGTGTTATTGTGGAGAAACGACAGAAGCGGGTGTGCACAGCCCATCATGCTGGCCAGCCTTCCATCCATGGAGAGGAGGAACTGCAGATGCTGGAGAATCTGAGTTAACACGCTGTAGAGCTGGATGAACTCAGTAGGCCAAGCAGCATCATAGGAGCAGGAAGGCTGATGTTTCGGGCCTAGGTCCTTCTTCAGAAATGGGGGAGGGGAAGGGGTTTCTGAAATAAATATGGAGAGAGTGGGAGGCGGATAGAAGATGGATAGAAGAGAAGATAGATGGAGAGGAGACAGTCCGGTCAAACAGGACGGGATGGAGCCAGAAAAGGTGTGTGTAAGTGGGGAGGTAGGGAGGGGATAGGTCAATCCAGGGAGGACAGACAGGTCAAGGGGGTGGGATAAGGTTAGTAGGTCGGAGATGGGGGTGGGGCTTGAAGTGGGAGGAGGGGATAGGTGGGAGGAAGGACAGGTTAGGGAGGCGGGGACGAGCCGGGATGGTTTTGGGAAGTTGTAGAGGCCGGGGGGATTTTGAAACTTGTGAAATCCACACAGATACCATTGGGCTGCAGTGTTCCCAAGCGGAATATGAGTTGCTGTTCCCGCAACCTTCGGGTGGCATCATTGTGGCACTGCAGGAGGCCTATGATGGACATGTCATCTAAGGAATGGGAGGGGGAGTGGAAATGGTTCGCAACTGGGAGATGCAGTTGTTTATTGCGAACCGAGCGGAGGTGTTCTGCAAAGCAGCCCATCAGGTAAACCAAGCAGAGGCTTGGGGACCGCTTTACAGAACACCTCCGCTCGGTTCGCAATAAACAACTGCACCTCCCAGTCGCAAACCATTTCCACTCCCCCTCCCATTCTTTAGATGACATGTCCATCATGGGCCTCCTGCAGTGCCACAATGATGCCACCTGAAGCTTGCAGGAACAGCAACTCATATTCCGCTTGGGAACCCTGCAGCCCAATGGTATCAATGTGGACTTCACCAGCTTCAAAATCTCCCCTTCCCCCACCGCATCCCAAAACCAGCACAACCCTAAGCTGTCCTTCCTCCCACCTATCCCCTCCTCCCACTTTAAGCCCCACCTCCATCTCCTCCCTACTAACCTCACCTGTCCCCTTGACCTGTCCAACTTCCCTGGACTGACGTATCTCCGCCCTACCTCCCCACCTACACTCACGTTTCCTGGCTCCATCCCCGCCTCTTTGACCTGTCTCTCTCCTCTCCACCTACCTGCCCCTCTATCCATTTTCTGTCCGCCTCCCCCTCTCTCCCTATTTATTCCAGAACCCTCTCCCCATCCCCCTCTCTGATGAAGGGTCTAGGCCCGAAACGTCAGCTTTTGTGCTCCTGAGATGCTGCTTGGCCTGCTGTGTTCATCCAGCCTCACACCTTGGTATCTCTTCCATTCATTGTTTCCACTTACACAGCTCACTGCCACAGAAAGGCTGCCAATATCACCAAACACCCATCGCACCCTGATAATGATCTCCTACATCCTGTTCCGTGAGGCAGAAGATACAAAAGCCTGAACACACACCAACAGGTTCAGGAACAGCTTCTCGGCTGTTACCAGACTGATAAATGGACGCTCTAGCCTGAAATAACACTGATCTTTCTAACATTTGTCTCACTGAGTGCGTGCCCCGTACAATGTAACCTGGACGCCTCTGTGTTTTTGATCTGTACAACCTTTGCTTACTGTGATCTGCCTGTAGCACTCATAAACAAAGCTGCTCACTGTACTTCAGTACACTTGGCAACAAATCAATCAATCAAACAGCCCGTACTGTGAACATATGCGCTACTCGCACATCCACTCTTTCTCTTGCTGACTTCATGATGCAGTCAACAAGGCCTCAGAAAGTTTATCATTCTTCAATTTGGCCTGACTGTTTGAGATGTTGTGGTACCCCGTATCACCCATTATCTACCAGTAATACTGGCCTGCACCAGACAAGGACTGCGGAAATGTCATAATAGTGCCCTCTTGTGGTCAAAACTGGACATTTGTGTGGCCAAAAAAAGTGCCTCAAATATTGTCAGGAATTGACTAAGGACTCTTGGTCAGATAGAAGTATTTAAGCTGCATCATGTAGGTCTTGTCTGTAATTGGAAAAGCAGGCATTGTTCTTGGCTTTATTACTAAGGATTTAGAGTACAAGAGCAGGGAGGTGATGTGGAACCTGTACACGATACCTTCTAGAATCTCAGTAGCAGTGTTGTGGATAGCTGTGGGCACCATTTTACGGGAAAGAATATTCATTCGAGAGAATGCAGAAACTGTTTCCAAGAATGGTCCTGGGAATGAGAGACTTCAGTGATGAGGAGAAATTGAAGACGTCGGGTCCGTTCTCCCTGAAGAGAAGAAACCATGAGAAGATTTGATAGAGGTTTTGAAATCATGAGCAGGCTGAATTGAGGTGATAAAAAAGCTGTTCCTGTTTGTAAAAGAGAAAAGAACAAGAAGGGCACAGATTTAATGTGATATGCAAATGAAGCAAGGATGATGTGAGAAAAGATTTTTTTCACAGTGAGTAGTTAGCGTGTGAAGTGCTCTGCCTGGAAATGTGGTGGAGGCAGGTTCAACTGAGGGATTCAAGAGGGTAATAGATGTTCATTTGGACTGAAATAGCCTGTGGGATATGGGGAAAAGAGCAGGAGATTGGCACTGGGGATAGAGCCAGAGCGATTACCATGGGTTGAATGGCCTCCTTCTGTGCAGGAACAGTTCTGTGAGTCTGTGATCGGCTTCTCCGATCCATTCACACAAGTTGCCTCTGTCTGACAATGTAAAACAGTGATTAATTCAACAGCGCTCAGCTCTGAGTGACACAGAGTGTTCTCTTCACAGGCCTAACCGATGGAGAACATCAGCTCAAACATCAGAAGGCCCCACTCTGACTTTCCCCTAAAGGACTTTTAAGCACTACATTTGTACCCGTTAAGCTGCAGGAATTACTGGAGAGATGATCTATTTAGATGTCAGGCTGTGTTTGGGCTCCAATCCAGATTTTTTTTGTCAGGGTCTTACCCCTTTAGCCCTGAAAGATGTCTTGATCTAGCAGGCTGGAGATTTTCCGCCTTAGCTGGCAGTTGTTGATAGGTTAGACTGGCTCTCCATGCAGGTGGACTCAGAGTCAGGCCTATCTACAGGACAAACCTCCGCAAGCTGCCCCGAAGGGCCACAAAGGATTGTGCTTCCGTGTGTGCCCACAGGTCATGGTGTGGAAGTGCTGGTGTTGGACTGGGGGTGGACAAGGTCAGAAGTCACAAGACACCAGGTTCTAGTCCACCAGGGTTATTTGAAATCTCACAAGCTGTCGGAGCACAGTCCCTTCAACAGTCCGACTGCACCTAATGAAGGAGCTGCACTCCAAAAGCTTGTGATTTCACCTAAACCTGTTGGACTATAACCTGGTATCATGTGATTTCTGGCCTTGTCCCCACAAGGAGGAGCCACTGGGGACCTGCTGATGGCAAGGCTGTTTACTGCCTGAGAGACAGTTAAAGAACATAGAACATTACAGCACAGTACAGGCCCTTTGGCCTCCAATGTTGTGCCGACCTGTCATACCGATCACAAGCCCATCTAACCTACACTATTCCATGTACGTCCATATGCTTATCCAATGATGACTTAAATGTACCTAAAGTTGGCGAATCTACTACCGTTGCAGGCAAAGTGTTTCATTCCCTTACTACTCTCTGAGTAAAGAAACTACCCCTGACATCTGTCCTATATCTTTCACCCCTCAATTTAAAGCTATGCCCCCTCGAGCTCGCCGTCACCATCCAAGGAAAAAGGCTCTCCCTATCTACCCTATCTAACCCTCTGATTATTTTATATGTTTCAAGTAAGTCACCTCTCAACCTTCCTCTCTCTAACGAAAACAGCCTCAAGTCCCTCAGCCTTTCCTCGTAAGACCTTCCCTCCATACCAGGCAACATCCTAGTAAATCTCCTCTGCACCCTTTCCAAAGCTTCCACATCCTTCTTGTAATGCGGTGACCAGAACTATACACAATACCCCAAGTGTGGCCGCACCAGAGTTTTGTACAGCTTCGCCATAACCCCTTGGTTCCGGAACTCGATCCCTCTATTAATAAAAGCTAAAACACTGTACGCCTTCTTTACAGCCCTGTCAACCTGGGTGGCAACTTTCAAGGATCTGTGTACATGGACACCGAGATCTCTCTGCTCATCTACACTGCTAAGAATCTTACCATTAGCCCTGTACTTTGCTTTCTGATTACTCCTACCAAAGTGCATCACCTCACACTTGTCTGCATTAAACTCCATTTGCCACCTCTCAGCCCAGCTCTGCAGCTTATCTATGTCTCTCTGCAACCTACAGCATCCTTCGTCACTATCCACAACTCCACCGACCTTAGTGTTGTCTGCAAATTTACTAACCCATCCTTCTACGCCCTCATCCAGGTCATTTATAAAAATGACAAACAGCAGTGGGCCCAACACCGACCCTTGCGGTACACCACTAGTAACTGGTCTCCAGGATGAACATTTCCCATCAACTACCACCCTCTGTCTTCTTTCAGCAAGCCAATTTCCGATCTCCCACAATTCCATTCCTCCGCATTCTGTACAATAGCCTACTGTGGGGAACCTTATCGAACGCCTTGCTGAAATCCATATACACCACATCAACCAGTTTACTCTGATCTACCTGTTTGGTCACCTTCTCAAAGAACTCAATAAGGTTTGTGAGGCACAACCTTCCCTTCACAAAACCGTGCTGACTATCCCTAATCAATTTATTATTTTCTGGATGATTATAAATCCTACGCTCTCTCTCTCTTTCTCTCTCACCGCTGTGATAGGGGACTAACAGCTGGAATTACCGGACGGGTAAGGTTTGAACCAGAAGGAGTTCACTGGTATAGAATGTACACATTCCTTCAGCTTGTTAAAATGAGAAGCCAGTGGATCTGGTATTTCACTAACTCCAAAGTGAGAAAGTGAGGGGTCGATTCAGTGAATTATTGATGGGGTCTACCGGTGAGCATGAGATCGGGAATTTGGAAATGTGAGGAGAACAGACGTCATTTTGCAGGCTGGGTGGCTGTAGGTTCATGGGTCAATGCAGTAATCAATGGAGGCCACAAACCCCATTGTTTGGTGCTGGCGCAATGGCAGAACTGAGACATTCTCTTCCCCTTCCCCTACCTCTGCAAATGTTTCCCCCTTCAGGTAACCTCAAAGCAGATTAAATACATTCTGTTATTGATTTAATGATCAATGATTTTCGTTATGTAATCCAAATGCACAGTTAGCATGTCAGGTTCAGAGCCAGTGAAGGTGTTTCTGCTGGTACTGATTACATTAAAAATGTTGACAAGATAAAGTGAAAGGTTACATTACCTTATTTAATACACAGAAACGAAAACATATGAATTAAAATTCATTTGTTTTTCCCCCAACATTTTTCCCATGTTCCTGATAGTGGGTGTGTCCAGAACCAGGGGGTCACAGTATGAGGATTAGGCGTGGGTGTTTTAGGATGGAGATGAGGAGATATTTCTTCACCTAAAGAGTGGTGAGCCTGTGGAATTCATCACCACAGGAAGTAGTTAATGCAAAACATTGAATGTGATCAAGAGCCAACTAGATGTAGCGCTTGGGGGCAAATGGGATCAAAGGTTACAGGGAGAAAGCAGGACTAGGCTGTTGAGTTGGATAATCAGCCACGATTGTGAAGATTGGCGGAGCAGGCTTGAAGGGCTGAATGGCCTCCTCCTCCTCCTGCTATCTGCTATGTTTCTATATCACTGCATTCTTCTCTTGGCAACTTGGCTAAGAACTAACACTTGGTGGTTAATATCAGCATCCTCTTCATCCATGGCTGATGTAGGGTATTTATCATTCAGTTTAACTGGATCTCCATCGTTACTTTCAAATGGGAGACCTGCAGAGTTATTGGAATCATGAGCTTTCTATATTTGGGAGGAATTTCTTCTCTCCAAGGGGAGTAAATCTGTCGAATTCTTTACTGCAGCGGGCTGTCGAGGCTGGGTCATTAAGTGTATTCAGGGTTGACAGAGACAGGTTTTAAGTCAGTCGGAGAATCAGAGATTATGTGGAAAAGGCAGGAAAATTGAGTCAAAGGTTTCTGATCAGCCATGATTTCACTGAATGGTGGAGCAGAACAATGGGCTGAATGGCCTACTCCTGCCTCTAAGTGTTATGGTGTGATTTATTCATCCCCACACAAACTGTTCTGGCCCACAGCAGCTGACTCGACACAGATCCAATGCCAAGCTTTGCATTAAGAACAGCAGAGACCACCAATCAGATGAAGTCAGTATTAATTGCCATGCCACAGTGAGATCCTGCTACATGGATGTACATTGGAGATCGCACTTTCCTACAAAGCACTTTTGACTGCTCTACGGCCAGTTATTGACCACGAAACACCTTGCAGGTCTGCTGATGTGAACAGTGTTCGAGAAAAATGCACATTTGCTTGTTCACTCTGAAAAGTCACTAAACATTGCAGCTGTGCTGGTGACAAAGGAGTCGGGGAACAAGCACTCCCACAGGGTACCGTAACAAGAAAGGCACGCAGATCATTCCTCCTTCACATTCCCAACAAAATCAGAAACAATTCCAGAATGAAAACTGCAGGAATTCCATATACACACGGATATCACACTGTTATTGAAAAGTGAAATGACAGATCTGTGAAACGCTGAGTTGCAGAAATTCCTAATAACTCCTACAACACATTGCCGAGTGTGGGATTGGTCAGCAATTCGAATGGGAAGATTTAGACTAGTTGCATATTTAATTGTCCAAAGATGTTGGTGCCTTTGTGCAACAGCCCTCCAGGGAGATGACCAAACATTTCGGACACGTTCCCAATGAGAAAGAGCCTTACAATAGCTGGATGTTACTTGCAACCAAAACAGAAATGGTTGGATAATCTCAGCGGGTCTGGCAGCATCTGTGGAGAGAAATCAGAGATAATGTTTTGGGTCCAGTGACCCTTCCTTAGCTTTTTCAGCAATTTCTGGTTTTGTTTCTGATTTCCAGCATCCACAGTTACTTTGGTTTTTATTTAGATATTGCCTACATTTTGTTCTATATTACCACAGATAAACATGTAACATAGTTTTGAGACAATTTTGTTTTCTCTTTTGTTTTAATTGGGCCCGTGAATAATTTTAAAAAAAGCTCCAAACCATCAATGATGTAGCGGACTTTGCAATGGAGGTTAAGGCTTGATCAAGTGTTCATGTTAACTGGAAAGTTGGAAGGTTATGGCTCATCCCAGATGTTAGGGGACACAGAAAAATATAGATCGCAGATTCACCATTGACATGCAGAAGAGGCTCAAGGGACTGAACATCCTCTCCTGTTTTCATGTTCTCTGTTTAGATTGGTTCAAATGCACTCGGATGTCAAATGTCCAGTTCTGGTCAACAGTATGAGATGGATTTAAAGGCACTGGGAAAGATGCAGAACAAAGTGTGAGGATATCTATTTCAGAAAAGGACAGAAAAGAAGGCCTAGGGGTGCCCCATCGAGGGCTTTAAAGGAGCCTATGAGTAGCAGGAGGAGGCCATTCTGCCCATCAAGCAAGATCTTTATTCAATAATGACTGCCCTGATCTTGACCTTAGCTCTGCTTTCCTGTCTGGCCCTCATAAACTTGACTCTTTTGTCAATCAAAAATCTCACTTAAATAATACTCAGACCCAACCTCCAATATTCTCTGAGGAAGGAGCACTTTGGACCCTAATGTTCCTCCGCATTGCCATCCTAAATGGAAAACCTCATGTGAAATTCCACCCCATGAAGAGGAACATCGTCTCAGAATCTACACTGTTGAAACACCCTCAGACTTGTCAATGTTTCAGTACTATCATCTCCCATTCTTCCAAACCTCAATGATTGTAGGCACAACCTGCTCAACATTTCCATAAAAAGAATTCATTCATCTGAGGGTTCAGCTGAGTGAACTTTCTCTGAACAGTCTTCATTGCAAACACATCCTTCCTTAAATAAAGAGACCAAAACTCCACCCAGTTTTCTAAGTGTGGTGTTAGAATTTCTGTGGAGACTGATAAGTTTTGAAAAGAAATATGAATTTCTTGGCTATGAATGCAATGGATCAAACTACAAAACTTCACTTTTTAAGACTTTTACTGTAACAAACAAACTTAAATGATCATGAACTAAACATTTCTAAATAGGGAATTAATTCACTAAAATACAAAGTCAGAAATCACACAACACCAGATTATAGTCCAACAGGTTTATTTGAAATCACAAGCTTTTGGAGTGCTGCCTCTTTGTCACATGAAATTACTTCAGCATTTAATGCCCATCCCTGGTTGCCCCTTGAGAAGGTGGGGGTGAGCTGCCTTCTTGAACCACAGCAGTCCATGTGCTGTAGGTAGATCCACATTGTCCTTAGGGAGGGAATTCCAGGATTTTGACCCAGCAACAGTGAAGGAACAGCGATATATTTCCAAGTCAGGATGGTGAGTGACTTGGAGGGGAACTTGCTGTTCTCATGAATCTGCTGCCCTTGTCCTTCTAGATGGACGTGGTTGTGAGTTTGGAAGGTGCTGTCTGAGGATCTTTGGTGAACTTCTGCTGCACATCTTGTAGATAGTACACACTGCTGCTACTGAACGTCGATGGTGGAGGGAGGATGCTCGTGGATGTGGTGCCAATCAAACGGGCTGCCCTGTCCCAGATTGTGTTAAGCTTCGAGCTGAAGTACCAAAGAACACGATCACACTCTATAGTAAATATTGGCTTAGCAAGGGATTTTTATGAGGTTATGATTATGAATTTAAAGGCATTGAACAAAGAAAATAGAATTTGTGTTTTACATTTTGTGGATTTGGCAACCAGATTAATTCAATCAACAATAATACATAGTAAATAGAAGGAAATAATTGTGGATAAGGAGATGGAAAAGTGGTAAGGACTGGAGCTGGAGCACTGGTAAAAATTTCTGACAGATAATGGGGGTAATTTGCTCGTGGTGAAGAGAGATATATGTGGAAATGCTAATGAAGTAGTTATGATTACAACAGCAGAAAGCTTTTCAAACAATGGGTGTGTGAAAGGAAGTAAGCAGTAATAGACAAAACGGTTCATCCAATGTTTGCAGATTGACTGCAGGAGTGTGGGCTGTGCGCGGTTCAGGGATACAGCCCATATCAGTACCTTTTAGCTGCAAGTCTGAATGTTCCCTTAGCTAATAGTGATCTGCTCCAACTACAAGGGAAGTGACTCTCTGCCTTCAAAAGGAAGTGCCAAATGCGGTTGAGACAAAGTGGATGTTAAATAAATCTGATTTTTGACCTAAATGATACCTCTGGTGTTTGACACATCTCAGTGAGGTTCATCTTATTAAATTCGGGCCATCTGTAGTTGAAAGTAGAGCCATTGGAAGAAGAACCTCTCAGGCATCTTAATGATGCATGTTGAAATTTCTTCATGGGTTTGGGAGCATTGAGTCTGAAAACATTGTCATAAGTGGACTTAAAGCAGAACTCAAAATTGGAAGTCAGTCTTCAGGGGCTTTTGATTACATTAAATTGGAAATCAGACAAAATCAGAGTAAATATCACTCTGCATCAGCAATCTTATTTGGAAAATATTAGTCCCATTGCTATTTTTCAAAGTAGGGCCTTACAAAAGGATGTAGTTGGTTCCAAAACTGAATTGGAGGAGTCGTGAAGTCTAATTGGCCAGCTGAATTAGAACATAGAACATAGAACACAGAACACTACAGCACAGTACAGGCCCTTTGGCCCTAGACATTGTGCCGACGTGTCATACCGATCTCAAGCCCATCTAACCTACACTATTCCATATACGTCCATATGCTTATCCAATGACAACTTAAATGTACCTAAAGTTGGTGAATCTACTACCGTTGCAGGCAAAGCGTTCCATTCCCTTACTACTCTCTGAGTAAAGAAACTACCTCTGGCATCTGTCCTATATCTTTCACCCCTCAATTTAAAGCTATACCCCCTCGTGCTCGCCGAAGTCTAATTGGCCAGCTGAATTGGCTGCGGACTCAAACAAGACCAGATGGCAGTTCTGAAGTATTCGAAACATAATCAGACATTGTTGGAGAAACTCAGCAAATCTGCAAACGTTTGTGGAGAGAGAAACAGGGTTAACATTTCAAGTCCAATGACCCAATGTTAACTTTGTCTCTCTCTCTCCGTTCACAGATGTTGCCAGACGTGCTGAGGTTCTGCAGCAATTTCTGTTTTTGCTTCCGATCACCAGCATCCACAGCTTTTTTCTCTTGTTTTATTTTAAAGTATTAGAGTACAGTTACGTATAATATCAATGTGGAAGATATTATTCTAGCAAACAGAACATGGAAAGAATTAAGAGTAGAGCATTGTGTTTTAAATTTCCATCAATAGGCAATACCAAGACCATGAGAATTGTTATTTTTTTGGTGATGCTTCTGATGCAAATCTCTGTGAGGTGTTATCAAATGCAAGAAAGTTTATTATTTTTTCTTGTGGGAGAGGGAGGTAAATGTTGCCCTTTACTCCGGGAAGCTAACTAAATCAGAAGGGCAGTAAAAATACCTCAGCTGTGGAGGATTTTGTTTATAGTGAGTAGGTAGGTATGACATTTTACTCAGTGAGAGTATTGGAAGGAATGCTAAAAAAGAAATTCAGTGATGATACTTGGTGCTGCAATGAAAATAGATCAGTAGATAACAAAATAATCAGTAAATAGGATAACATGCATTCAATGAAATGTGTGAATGAAAAAAAGGATTGATTTTGAAGTTTTAAAACAGAAGTTGGAGAACAGGGAAATCCTTGAATGGAAATGGCTGGACCGTAACAGGTCTTACAAAGGAAGGAGCAAACTCCCGGAAACTATGACAAATACTGGGGGAAAAAGGACCTTTGGAACTTTAATGTGTACTAACAAACACAAGTATGTTATCATTCTGGACAGTATGTTGTCATTTTGTACTTTTCTGTTGGTTTATTTTCAAGAATGTATCTGTTATTAGCTGCACATTCTGGTCGAGGTGCTTAAAGCCAAATGGAACTGTAATACACGTGATAGTGATATGTTAACTGCAGGTGAGAAATCTGATTTGATTTATTGCTTTCACATGTACTGAGATACAGTGAAAAGTGTTGTTTTGCATGCTCTGTGGCATTATATGTGACGTAGGTAGATGTAAAGTATTTATGAACATATGGCGAACAAAGGATCAATGTCATTGATGTTCCTGATGAGCAAGTTGGAATAAACCCTGACTGTAAAAGTAAATGCCTCACCTCTCTCTGGTCAGCAATTAACCTGCTGTATTGAACACTTGTGCAGAGTTTAATCACTGGTAAGGACTGAACAATTCCTGAATTGAATTAAAGGGACAGTGCGGTACAAGAGTGTTTTAACAAGGCATAAACATTCCCTTTGCTGAGCAAAGCTGGAATAAGGCAGTGTCATCTTAAAACGTGGGCAGGCTTACATACCAACAAAGTAAATCATTAAAGTTTACAGTTGGCCTCATCTCACTATGTGCTTCTTGGGTGTGCTATCTAAATGCAGGTGTTGTTGTTCACATCCTCCCTTGCTAATGTTGAAGAGATACAGTCAGGAGATCACAGAATCCTACATGCAAACATTTCATTTTGAACTTGAAATGTTAAATCTGTTTCTCTCTCCTTAGATGCTGAGTTTTCCCAGCACTTTCCGCTTGTCTTTCAGTTTAAAGTGTAAATTGATATTATACGATTGACTGACACATGATGTCGCATTTGAGAAGGATTGATTGCAGATGCAGGATTGTGCCCAAACATTCCCCCGGTGACCACCTCAATCCTGTCAGAACATTTCAACAACCCTGATGGAAGTCTGATTCTCTGCCTCTCCCCACCAGCAGGCATGTCTGCTTTGTGCTCCAGCATTATCTCCTCCTCCAACCACTCAATGAGGTAAAACATATGTACTCTCTCCAAATGTCTGCCACAGCACTGCAGAGTTACACATAGCCAACCTATCATATAGACTACTCCTTCTACACAGTTAAAGCAAAGGATTTGATGAAGCAATGATCAGCAATACAATATCCTAATGATAATGATCAAGAATTTTAATTTTGGGTGTTTACTGTTCAGTCTTTGATACAGATCTACTTTTGCTGCTGGGAGTAAAATGACTTGACCAGCTTCCCTATCGTGCACAAAAACAGGAACATATCATTAATCTTGAGACAGATAGACAGATATGCCTGTGTAGCCTATTAGATTAATTGCCTAGTTTTACGGAATGGAATTACTTCCCCGTGGTTTGTTTTGACAGTGAATTAACATTAACAGTTTAACACTGTTCTGGCACACATATTTACACCAGTTATTCACAAAAAGCGAGTGTCCAAGTTCAGTGGGCTACAGGGAGAGCAAATGGACTGTTCTTTCTAAGGGAATAGAGTATAAAAATAGGGGAGTCTTCCTAAAATTATTGCCAAAGCACAGCTGAAATAATGTGAAAAGTTTTGGACCCCTTACCTAAGGAAAGGTATACTGGCAGTAGAAGCGGTCTGGAGGATCCTTACTATGCTGATCCTGGGTACGGACAGATTTCATCAGACCAGACGGTCATCATCTCAAAATAAGGCGTCACCCATTTCAGACAGAGATGAGGAGGGATTTCTTCTCTCAGAGGGGATTGAATCTGTGACATTCTTTACCACAGAGAGTTGTAGAGGCTGGGTCATTAAGTATATTCAAGGGTGACTTAGAAGGAATTTTAGTCAAGAAGGGAATCAAGGAAAAGGCAGGAAAACGGAATTGAGGATTATCAGATCAGCCATGAACTCATTGAATGGCAGAGCAGAGTCATAGGGCTGAATGGCTCCTTTCACTTCATTGCCTTTGGATATTGATTGAGATACAATTCAAAACCCTTCTGTCCCAGTAATAGCAAAAAAACAACTTTAAGAGGCAGCTTTACCATGGGCTGGCAATTCCCATGGGATGTTCCTTTTTAAAAAAAATCTATATTTAAATCACTGACAAAGTCAAATTAATGTTCATTAAAATTGATAGCACACTTTCTGCACGGTAGCTTGGTGGTTATCATGTACGGAAGGATAGGTGGTGGATATCGGAGTGGATAGCGGCCCAGTCAGTGGCAATGTCAGTTGGATCGTAACCCAGAGAGAGCCAGGGAACAAGGATTCAAATTACAATCTCAGCATCTGCTAGAATTTAACCCCCAATTAATAAATCAGGAATATAGAGAAGACAAAAGAATTGTGGATGCTGCAAATCAGAAACAAAAGCAGAAATTGCTGGAGAAACGCAGCAGGTCTGGCAGTATCTGTTGGGGGGAGGAGCAGAGGTAACATGCTCTGAGGGAGGATCACCAAACCTGAAATATTAACTATACTTTCTCTGACCGATGCTGCCAGACCTGCTACATTTTACCAGCAATTTCTGTTTTCGAATCAGGATGACAAAGTTAGTCTCAGTCATAGTGAGCATGAAACCTAACTATCTTCTGAAACAGCAACTTTGAGAGCAATCTTGAAAAGGGACAAAGGCTGGCCTTGCCTGTGACATGCATATTCCACGAAAAAAATTAAGAAAAAATAAAACTTGTGCTGAGGTTTGACAAAAGAAGATAGAAAAGGCCATGTGTTTCTGTGAGATCCTACACACCCTCAAAGCAGTCTCAATGCCATGTCAGTGTTACAATGTCAGACAGATAGCTGTCAATTTACATTTAGTAACTTCCTAAAAGTGACACTGATGTCAGAACCAGACCATTCATTTCACCGATGTTATTGAGGGTGAAATATTGGCCAAAGCATGAGGGACAGCTTCTCTGATCTTCCTTGAATGAGGCCATGGGAATTTTTACAACCAGAGGGCTGCCAATGATCCATTGCTAATGTAGCACTCCCTCAGCACTGACCATCCGACAGTGCGGCGCTCCCTCAGCACTGACCCTCCGACAGTGTGGCGCTCCCTCAGCACTGACCCTCCGACAGTGCGGTGCCCCCTCAGCACTGACCCTCCGACAGCGCCCGCTCCCTCAGCACTGACCCTCCGACAGTGCGGTGCTCCCTCAGCACTGGCCCTCCGACAGTGCGGTGCTCCCTCAGCCCTGACCCTCCGACAGTGCCTGCTCCCTCAGCACTGACCCTCCGACAGTGCCCGCTCCCTCAGCACTGGCCCTCCGACAGTGCGGCACTCCCTCAGCACTGACCCTCCGACAGTGCCCGCTCCCTCAGCACTGACCCTCTGACAGTGCGGTGCCCCCTCAGCACTGACCCTCCGACAGTGCCCACTCCCTCAGCACTGACCCTCCGACAGTGCGGTGCCCCCACAGCACTGACCCTCCAACAGTGCCCGCTCCCTCAGATCTGACCCTCTGACAGTGCGGCACTCCATCAGCGCTGACCCTCCAACAGTGCCCAGTCCCACAGCACTGACCCTCCAACAGTGCCCGCTCCCTCAGCACTGACCATCCGACAGTGCCTGCTCCCTCAGCACTGACCCTCCAACAGTGCGGCACTCCCTTAGCACTGACCCTCCAACAGTGCCTGCTCCCTCAGCACTGACCCTCTGACAGTGCGACACTCCCTCAGCACTGGCCCTCCGACAGTGCAGCGCTCCCTCAGCACTGACCCTCCGACAGTGCCCACTCCCTCAGCACTGACCCTCCGACAGTGTGGCGCTCCCTCAGCATTGACCCTCCGACAGTGCCCGCTCCATCAGCACTGACCCTCCGACAGTGCGGTGCCCCCTCAGCACTGACCATCCGACAGTGCCCGCTCCATATGCACTGACCCTTCGACAGTGTGGCGCTCCCTCAGCACTGACCCTCCGACAGTGCCCGCTCCCTCAGCACTGACCCTCCGACAGTGCCCGCTCCCTCAGCACTGACCCTCCGACAATGCGGTGCCCCCTCAGCACTGACCCTCCGACAGTGCGGTGCCCCCTCAGCACTGACCCTCCGACAGTGCCCGCTCCATATGCACTGACCCTCCGACAGTGTGGCACTCCCTCAGATCTGACCCTCTGACAGTGTGGCGCTTCCTCAGCATTGACCCTCCGACAGTGCCCGCTCCCTCAGCACTGACACTCCGACAGTGCCGTGCTCCCTCAGCACTGACCCTCCGACAGTGCCCACTCCCTCAGCACTGACCCTCTGACAGTGCTCGCTTCCTCAGCACTGACCCTCCGACAGTGCCCACTCCCTCAGCACTGACCCTCCGACAGTGCGGTGCCCCCTCAGCACTAACCATCCGAAAGTGCCCGCTCCATATGCACTGACCCTCCGACAGTGCCCACTCCCTCAGCGCTGAGCCTCAGACAGTGCGGTCCCCCCTCAGCACTGACCCTCCGACAGTGCCCACACCCTCAGCACTGACCCTCCGACAGTGTGGTGCCCCCTCAGTACTGACCCTCTGACAGTGCCTGCTCCCTCAGCACTGACCCTCCGACAGTGCGGCATTCCCTCAGCACTGACCCTCCAATAGTGCCCATTTGCTCAGCACTGACCCTCCGACAGTGCCCACTCCCTCAGCACTGACCCTCCGACAGTGCCCACTCCCTCAGCACTGACCCTCTGACAGTGCTCGCTTCCTCAGCACTGACCCTCCGACAGTGCCCACTCCCTCAGCACTGACCCTCCGACAGTGCGGTGCCCCCTCAGCACTAACCATCCAAAAGTGCCCGCTCCATATGCACTGACCCTCAGACAGTGCCCACTCCCTCAGCGCTGACCCTCGGACAGTGCGGTCCCCCCTCAGCACTGACCCTCCGACAGTGCCCACTCCCTCAGCACTGACCCTCCGACAGTGTGGTGCCCCCTCAGTACTGACCCTCCGACAGTGCCTGCTCCCTCAGCACTGACCCTCCGACAGTGCGGCACTCCCTCAGCACTGACCCTCCAACAGTGCCCATTTGCTCAGCACTGACCCTCCGACAGTGCCCCGCTCCCTGAGCACTGACCCTCTGACAGTGCCCGCTCCCTCAGCACTGACCCTCCAACAGTGCGGCACTCGATCAGCACTGACCCTCCGACAGTGCCCACTCCCTCAGCACTGACCCTCCGACAGTGCGGTGCCCCCTCAGCACTGACCATCCGACAGTGCCCGCTCCATATGCACTGACCCTCCGACAGTGTGGCACTCCCTCAGATCTGACCCTCTGACAGTGTGGCGCTTCCTCAGCATTGACCCTCCGACAGTGCCCGCTCCCTCAGCACTGACCCTCCGACAGTGCCGTGCTCCCTCAGCACTGACCCTCTGACAGTGCCCGCTCCCTCAGCACTGACCCTCTGACAGTGCCCACTCCCTCAGCACTGACCCTCTGACAGTGCCCGCTTCCTCAGCACTGACCCTCCGACAGTGCCCGCTCCCTCAGCACTGACCCTCTGACAGTGCCCACTCCCTCAGCACTGACCCTCTGACAGTACCCGCTTCCTCAGCACTGACCCTCCGACAGTGCCCGCTTCCTCAGCACTGACCCTCCGACAGTGCCCACTCTCTCAGCACTGATCCTCCAACAGTGCGGCGCTCGCTCAGCACTGACCCTCTGACAGTGCCCACTCCCTCAGCACTGACCCTCCGACAGTGCCCACTCCCTCAGCACTGACCCTCTGACAGTGCTCGCTTCCTCAGCACTGACCCTCCGACAGTGCCCACTCCCTCAGCACTGACCCTCCGACAGTGCGGTGCCCCCTCAGCACTAACCATCCGAAAGTGCCCGCTCCATATGCACTGACCCTCCGACAGTGCCCACTCCCTCAGCGCTGACCCTCGGACAGTGCGGTCCCCCCTCAGCACTGACCCTCCGACAGTGCCCACTCCCTCAGCACTGATCCTCCAACAGTGCGGCGCTCGCTCAGCACTGACCCTCTGACAGTGCCCACTCCCTCAGCACTGACCCTCTGACAGTGCCCGCTTCCTCAGCACTGACCCTCCGACAGTGCCCACTCTCTCAGCACTGACCCTCCAACAGTGTGGCGCTCGATCAGCACTGACCCTCTGACAGTGCCCGCTCCCAGCACTGACCCTATGCTGGCCCCCCACGGTGAAAGGGTGGGCACAATGTGTCAGTGGGGACATTCGGCCCATTGTCTCTGTGCTCGCCCTCAAAGCCTTCTCGCAATGTAGCCATTTGATAGCGTGACGTGGCTGGATGTGGCGCCGGATCCGGGATCCACTCCGGGTTCGCGGTCCCCCCACATTGCCGGGATCCGGCCCGCTTCGTGCGGTCTCTCCGGCCTTTTCCGCCACCTGTGATCCGGGCGGGGCTCCCGGCGCCGCCTCCTCCTCCCCGTCCCCGCAGCGTCTGTCTCTCCCTCCCCCCGCTCCCGGGGCCCGGAGCACGATGGCGGCGAACCGAGAGCGGAGCGTGAGTGCGGCTCGCACCGTGCATTACCGGGGGGGGGGTTGTGAGAATGACCGGGAGAGATGGAGGGGCATTACCGGGGCCGGGGCGCCGGGGTACCGGGGGAGATGGAGGGGGTTGCATTACCCGGGGGGTGAGCATGACCGGGGGAGGGGGGCCGGGGGGTGAGCATGACCGGGGGAGGGGGGCCGGGGGGTGAGCATGACCGGGGGAGATGGAGGGGGGCATTACCGGGGGAGAGGGACCGGGGGAGATTGGGGGGGTGGAACATTGCCGGGGGAGGGGGACCGGGAGAAATGGGGGGGGGCATTAGCGGGGGGAGAGGGTCCGGGAGAAATGGGGGGGGGGGCATTAGCGGGGGGAGAGGATCCGGGAGAAATGGGGGGGGGGGGGCATTAGCGGGGGGAGAGGGTCCGGGAGAAATGGGGGGGGGGGCATTAGCGGGGGGAGAGGGTCCGGGAGAAATGGGGGGGGGGCATTAGCGGGGGGAGAGGGTCCGGGAGAAATGGGGGGGGGGGGCATTAGCGGGGGGAGAGGGTCCGGGAGAAATGGGGGGGGGGGCATTAGCGGGGGGAGAGGGTCCGGGAGAAATGGGGGGGGGGCATTAGCGGGGGGAGAGGGTCCGGGAGAAATGGGGGGGGGGCATTAGCGGGGGGAGAGGGTCCGGGAGAAATGGGGGGGGGGGCATTAGCGGGGGGAGAGGGTCCGGGAGAAATGGGGGGGGGGGGCATTAGCGGGGGGAGAGGGTCCGGGAGAAATGGGGGGGGGCATTAGCGGGGGGAGAGGGTCCGGGAGAAATGGGGAGGCATTAGCGGGGCGGAGAGGGACATGGGCCGGGCGAGGGGCTGATCCCAGTCCTGGGGGCAGGAGCCGCTTTCCCATTAACTATACCCTGGGAAGGGGAATAAAGAAAGTCCCGGGGATTTCGGGATTCTCTGGGATTACTGACTCCCTCTCTAACTCCCGGAGTGTCCGCTCCTATTGATGGTGGAGCTGTCGGAATTCCCGTTCCGGTTCCATGTCGAATTGAAATTCCCTGCTGCCAGCTCCTGAAATTGATCACAGACGGTGCCGCAGTGATGGAGAGAAATCCCCGCTCCCACTGCAACTCTCTTGTAATCTCTTCTCTCCATCTTCGGTCTGCCTCCCCCTCTCTCCCTATTTATTCCAGTTCCCTCTCCCCATCCCCCTCTCTGATGAAGGGTCTAGGCCCGAAACGTCAGCTTTTGTGCTCCTGAGATGCTGCTTGGCCTGCTGTGTTCATCCAGCTTCACACTTTGTTATCTTGGATTCTCCAGCATCTGCAGTTCCCATTATCTCTGGGCTGAATCCTGGTTCTGTTTCTGGAGCTCAGGCTGGTATCTGCCTGTGGATTATTTGGGTTGTTTTGATGGTATTTACTAACCCGGGGAGAGGGGGTAGGTGCTGTAATAATCCCTGAAAATTTATCACTTTGCTCTTGTTTTAGGTGGAGGATGGATTACACCTGAATAATTCCCTCAGCTCTCCAGAGTCAGAAGATTTTCCGCGTTTGGTAAAAGAACACGCATCTTTTGTTTTCAACTCATTTCACCAATACCTTTAAGATTTTGTTTGGTGTCATTAATATGGTGTGTCTGAGCCACACTTACAAAGGCCAATGTGTTTCCTTTTTTAAGACTGTTCCTTTTGGTGGGACCATAAAGGGAGGAATGAGACCTGGGAAGAAGATCGTGGTGATGGGAATAGTGGATCCCAACCCTACCAGGTACCCCTTTTATTATTCCTTTCTGGGATAAGGAACATAGAACAATACAGCGCAGAACAGGCCCTTCGGCCCTCCATTGTTGTTCCAACCTGTGAACTAATCTGAGCCCACCCCCCTACACTATCCCGTCATCATCCGTATCCTTATCCAAGTACTGTTTAAATGCCCCTAATGTGGCTACATTGCTAGGCAGGGCGTTCCACGTCCTTACCACTGTCTGAGTAAAGAACCTGCCTCTGACATCTGTCTTAAATCTATCACCCTTCAATTTGTAGCTATGCCCCCTCGTACAAGCTGACATCATCATCCTCGGAAAAAGACTCTCACTGTCCACCCTATCTAATCCTCTGATCATCTTGTA
This sequence comes from Stegostoma tigrinum, assembly GCF_030684315.1. NCBI lineage: Eukaryota > Metazoa > Chordata > Chondrichthyes > Orectolobiformes > Stegostomatidae > Stegostoma > Stegostoma tigrinum. The sequence continues at coordinate 1,970,508 of NC_081362.1, forward strand.
CGTCTCTATTAAATCCCCTCTTGGCCTCCTCTCCAATGAGAACAGACCCAAGTCCCTCAGCCTTTCTTCATTGGCCCTGCGCACCAGACCAGGCAACATCCTGGTAAATCTCCTCTGCACTTTTTCCAATGCTTCCACATCCTTCCTGCAATGGGGTGACCAGAACTGCATGCAGTATTCCAAGTGAGGCTGTACTAGTGTTTTGTACAGTTGCAGCATGACATCACAGCCAACATTTATTGCCTAGTTCCCCTTGAGAAGGTGGGAGGTGAGCTGCCTTCTTGAACTGCTGCAGCCCATGTGCTGTGGGTGATCCACAATGCCCTTAGGGAGGGAATTCCAGGATTCTGACCCAGTGACAGTGAAGGAACAGCAATCTGTTTCCAAGGCAGGATGGTGAGTGGCTTGGAGGGCAGCTTGGGGTTCCCATGTATCTACTGCCATTCCCCTTCGAGATGGGTTGTGGGTCTGGAAGGCGTTATGAGGACCTTTGGTGAATTTCTGCAGTCCGTCTCATGGACGGTACACACCTGCTGAATGTTGGTGGTGCAGGGAGTGGATGCTTGTGGATGTGATGTCAATCAAGTGGGCTGCTTTGTCCTGGATGGTGTAGCTGCACCCATCCAGGCAAGTGGGAAGTATTTCATCACACTCCTGACTTGTGCTTGTAGATGGTGGACAGGCTTTGGGGAAGCAGGAGATGAATATTCCTAAGCTCCAACATGCTGTCATAGCCACTGTGTTTATGTGGTGAGTCCCGTTGAGTTTCTGGTCAATGATGAGCCCCAGCCTTTTGTTTTCCACAAGAACTCAGCGTCTTTAGTTTGATTTAACTTGTGTGTTTCTAAGACATTGCAGGACTGATCTTGTTTTTTGACAAATATTTCAAGTATGCAGCTAGGAAAGGAGTTGCCTCCAGAAATTATTCCCTTCATGCAGTGTCATGCCAGTAGACAAAAACATGGAGCTGCATTGTAGGTGGGAGATATTCACGTTTTGCCATTTGACCTTTAACAGTCTGGTTAATGTGGTTCAGAAACTGGTTGCAATTTGTCCACACATGGAGTTATGTCAGAGATATTGTGATTGGATCGTGGCTGTATTAACTTGTTACTGCAGAATCTTTATTTTAAATTTTTTTTGGTACATTGTGTGTTGAAAGATTCTTGTATATTACACTCTGTAATTGTAAAATTTCTCACTGTTGTTTTCAAATCTGCCCGTGACTTTGTGTCCAACTCTGGAATCTCATCAACCTTCTCCACTCCTCTGCCTTACTCCAGTCTGGCCTCTTGCCCATCCCCAGTTTTAATTATACAGTTTATGAAGCCTTTGTGGCTCAGTGATTTTTTAAAAAAAAATTTTTATAATGCACTCATGAAGCTCCTTAGAATGTTTGTTTTTGATGTGAAAGGCACTCTCTAGAGACAAGTTTTTGTGAATGTTGTTACACCTGTCTGTGGTACCATTCTGGAAACCAAGCCCCATTATTGCCAGAGTCACCACATTTAGACCATAAGACATAGGAGTGGAAGTAAGGCCATTTGGCCCATCAAGTCCACTCCGCCATTTAAATCATGGCCGATGAGCATTTCAACACTACTTCCCTGCACTCTCCCCGTAGCCCTTGATTCCTTCTGAGATCAAGAATTTGTTGATCTCTTCCTTGAAGGCGTCTCCACTGCACTCTGCGGCAATGAATTCCACAAGCCCACCACTCTCTGGCTGAAGAAATGTCATCTCATTTCAGTTTACTTAGTAAAGTCCCCAATTTACCAGGTTAAGGGGAAACATGGGCGAGGTTTCTGTACTTAACAAGATCTACAATTTATTATAAATAAATTTTGACCACAGGTAAAGTGTCAAGTGTTGACACAGATCTGTTTGTTAAACTCTAACCCCCTCCTAAGCACTACTTTCTTTCATGCCCCCCCTCCCCCACTCACTCATGAGTGCAGTAAAAACAAAACTTGACACTGGCCCCAGTCCACAGGGTTCACTGAGATAATCCTTCTGCCTGCCAGAATTTTCTGTTCTTTAATCTCTGTCTGCGTTCTTGTCACTTTTCAGGAGGTACAGCCAATTGGTACAGTAACAGAGATAGTAGGAACTGCAGATGCTGGAGAATCTGAGATAACAAGGTGTGGAGCTGGATGAACACAGCAGGCCAAGCAGCATCTTAGGAGCAGGAAGTCCGTTCTGGGTTTAGGCCCAAAACATCAGCCTTCCTGCTGCTTGGCCTGCTCTGTTCATCCAGCACTACACTTTGGTTCAGTAACTGCAATGTCTCTTAGTTACTGGTTAAAGGCTACAGCTTAAGCAACTAGTGAGGAAACGTGAACTGGCTTTCTTCAGGCATTTTACTTCGAGAAAGACTTCCCCCTGCAGCTGGCTGGAGGTTTCTGCCAGTATTGTTAACACCCACAAGCTGTTCAACTACGCAGGAGCCAATCAGATCATTGTCAGGCCGATAGCTTATGCCATCCACAAACCAATCAGCAACCTGTTGTTGGCTGAATCTCTCTTTATGCACACCTGGTGCTGGCCTCCCACACAGCTTGAACAAAACAGCAGTGTAAATACCACTTACAATGAGTTTCAATTACTTGCTTTTTGAAAGCGTTACAATGCCTTCTGCAATCCTTGGTTTTTTTTAAAAACAATCCCTTTCCCATTTTGCTCTGCTTTTGGGGACCGTGCTTTCAGCTACTTGTGTCGTGAGCTTTGGAACTCACTCCCTCACAGACCCCTCTGTGCTGCTTGCTCGCGCTCTCCCTCTGTCCTCCTTTTAAAATGATCTACTACATGGCTTTGTCTGATCTCTTTGTTTTATAATCACTCTCTTGAAATGCCTTGGGATAATTTACCAGGTTAAGGCTGCTGTGTAAAAGTATGCTGTTGATCCAGACACGCTCCTCAGTTTCAGCCTGTGCAAGCTTCGGGAAGAATTTTGGTGACTGACACTAACATTCCCTCTCTTCTCCCCCCCCCCACCCCCCCAATGTTGAAGCTTTGAGATCAGCCTGTGCTGTGGAGATTCGGATGTATCACCAGCTGATGTTGCCGTCGAACTCCAGGCAAGATTTTCTGATCAGCAGTTTGTCCGAAATGCTTTTGTCTCTGGAGAATGGGGAGAGGAGGAGACTTCAATTCCATATTTCCCCTTCATCCCAGACCAGCCATTTAGGGTGAGTATGTGTTTGTAGCAGATGGGAGCTCTGGTCTCCTTATGTAAATCTGGGGATGATGTCATGTAAGACACCCAACATACAACAAAACATTGACACAGATGATACTAGCATTGAGAAGTTACAAGTGTGATCAAAAATTAAACATTTGCATGTGAGTACAGAAGGAATAGTTAGTATGTTTGCAGAGGACACCAAAATTGAAGGTGTAGTGAACGGCGAAGAAGGTTATTTCAGAGTGCAACAGGACCTTAATCAGGTGGGCCAAGGAATGGCAGACGGAATTTGATGTAGATCAGTGTGAGGCGCTGCATTTTGGAAAGGCAAACTAGGGAAGGACTTATACACTTAATGGTAAGGTCCTGGGGATTGTTGCCAAACACAGATCTTGGGGTGTAGGTTCATAGTATTTGAATGTGGAGTCACAGCTTGGCAGGATAGCGGAGGTGGTGTTTGGTATGCTTGCCTTCATTGATCAGTGCATTGACAATAGGAGTTGGGAGGTCATGTTGTGAATGTACAGGACATTGGTTAGGCCATTTTTGGAAAACTGCGTTCAGTTCTGGTCTCCCTGCTACAGGAAGGATGGTGTTATACTTGAAAGGATGCAGGAAAGATTTACAAGGATGTTACCGGGGTTGGAGGGTTTGAGCTACAGGGAGAGGCTGAATAGGCTGGGGCTATTTTCCCTGGAGCGTTGGAGACTGAGGGGGGGACCTTATAGAGATTTATAAAATCATGACAGGCATGGCTAGGACAAATTGCCAAAATCTTTTTCCCAGGCTCGGAAAGTCCAAAACTAGACGGCATAGGTTTAAGGTGAGAGGGGAAAGATTTAAAAGGGACCTAATGGGCAACATTTTCACACAGAGGGTGGTGCCTGTATACAATGAGCTGCCAGAGGAAGTGGTGGAGGCTGGTACAATTACAACATTTAAAAGGCATCTGGGATGGGTATATGAGTAGGAAGGGTTTAGACGGGTATGGGCCAAATGCTGGCAAATGGGACCAGATTAATTTAGGATATTTGGTCGACATGGTCGAGTTGGACCCTAGAGTGTGTTTCCATGCTGTATGTTTCTGTGACTAGGTTGGTCTTTTCTTTAAACTTGTGCAAATTGAGGGGGTCTCTAAATCCCCGTCTTCCACATTGAGAAAGACCTTCAAAATGATGTTAAGGTTTTGATTTCCTCGACAGAGTGGATATTCCGACTTAGTGAAAGAAACCAAAACCAGAGGCCGCAAATACAAAAAATATCACCAATTGAAAGGTGAATTCGCATGAAGCTTCTTTGAGCAGAATTTAAGGGTTAAAGGCTAAAGAACGTTCCAGAATTTAACTAGCATGATATTGTTTTATTTGTTGCATTTAAGTTTATTGTAACCATTTTTGCCTCTTAAATGTGAATTATGTCAACTTCTGAATGTCATGTTGAGACACCTAAACAACACCAGATGTAATTAATCTGTATGACACAGCTATTAAGGAGATGAATGTATTTTTGGCCATCTTAGTTAATTTAGCTGAAAGTCCTTTCATTGCTATTTTCAGCTGACTTACAGCTGAGTCCACGGCTTGCACTTCGCTGGCCTACACAGGGCCTTCTGCCCTGATCCAGATAATGAGAGCACATTGTCTACAGATTCACAGAGAAATCTGTGAACTGACGTTCTCATATTAATTCCGCAGTCACTTTTACTACATCTGTCTGCAGTGCAAGTGTCTGGAAGTGGATCAGTGATGATCCAGGCTCCCTATTTACATTGTGTAGCACAGAAACACTTTTTAAGATGATTGCAAAGAACCAGAGCTGGCCTGACAAACAAGAATATGTGACGATCTGTCGTTGCCTGGAAGGTGCTGGTGGAAACTGGGGAGTGAATCGGAGGCATGATGGCTGATTCTGATTCCATACAGTAATTGAATGGAAATTAACAACAGCATTCCTCACCCGAGGAATCTTGCTCTGACTCTGCATTTGCACATTCCACCGTAAGTAATGATATGAGAAAAGTTAGCCATTACAACAATGTAACACATTATTCTAATGATTCTCTAGGATTCACATGGCGAAAGACTGGAGTAGGGGAGAGTTGGGAGTGGATGCAAAGCAATACGTATAACAAAGGGTTATACAATAACCCGTCCAAAACTCATGCACTTGCAGTGTTACAATTGGGCCCATTATGTGAGGACATTGTAGTAATTTTTTAATTCAGTCATGACTGATTAGGCCAGTGTTTATTGGCCATTCCTAATTGCTCTGGATCAGAATATCCTTGCTGAGTCATTTCAAAGGACAGTTCAGACTCGGCCCCATTGCCAAGGGTCTGGAGTGACGCATAGGTCAGACTGTGCATAGGTTAACGAGGAGAGGGGCGAGATACAAGAGGGTCTAGAGGGACAGTTTATTTCACACGGAGGGTGGTTAAGTGTCTGGAATGGGCTGCCAGAAGTAGTGATGGAAGTGAGTACAATTTCTTTATTTAAGAAGCAGTTTGACAGGTACATGGATGGGATGGGGTATGGACCAATTTCAGGCAAACGGGGCTGGATTACTTGTGTAACCTGAGCAGTATGGGTGAGTTTCCATGCTGTAAATCTCTATGACTCTATGCCCAGGTAAGGATGGCAGATATCCAGAGAGTTTTACAATGATCGGTGCCTACGTGGTTGCCATGAGACTGGCTTTCAATTCTACATTTGTGTTAAATTCAAGTATTTCCACTGGCCCTGATGAGATTGGGACTTCTGTCCTAGAACCTTAGCTGGGGTGTGTCTGATACATCGCCCGTCCCCTGACCATGCAGGGGTGAAATCCCAAGTTTGAGGAGCCTTGTAAAATAAGATTATAGAAACTGTAAAACATTTCCACAACTTGCAAGAAAGCCTGTAGATTGTCAACCATCAGTGACATGGCTTGGAAGTTATACGCTCATGTGAAAATACTTAAACCATCTCACTATTGGTACTAAAATTTTTTTTTGTCACTTTATTTGTTATTGTTCAGCTGAGACTTGGAAAGTCATGAGACACAAGTTCTACAAATGCTGGATTTTGTTTGTAGTAAGAACAAAGTGTTATTTTTCATTCACTCACGGGATGTGGGCACTGCTGGCAGGCCAGTGTTTATTGCCTGTGTCTAGCTGCCCTTGAGTTTCTGTATAACATGTTATATATGGGCGACATAACCAGGAGCAGAATAACTTGACACAACAACTGTTCCCCTTCAGGTATCTACAAGGTCCAGACCCTGTGAAAAGCTGAGCACTGTGGGTAATAGATCAAACACCCTCACTTCCTGTGAATTTATCCTCTGCTGTGAGTGATGGCTCTTAGTGCACAGAAGTAGCGGTGGTTTATTTTTGATAGTGGCTGACCTTGAAACAGAGCAAATTGGAACATGTTGCTTGTTTGGAATTATACATTGGTTTAATATAATTATAAATTACTGTCAAAAGTGAGAATAATTTTCCATTTCAGAAAACAAGATATGGTACTTAACTTTTGAGACCTGAAAACAGGACACATCATATTTACGGATGGAGAAATAAGTTAATTTTTAAAAATTATGACTAAATTTCTTACAGAAATACCTTGTCTTTTTCTACTTTGTGTCTCCACTCCTGAAAGACACTGATATCCTCTGTTGACAGCTCTCTAGTCCCCAACCCCCATTACTGCTCATTCATGTTAATCCAGACAGTCAGTGTTAACAAACCACTTCAACTATGGAAAGGATTGTCACTGTCTCACTACATCCTCATGCCAGCACCTTCCAACACAGGAACTAGGAGGTGACTATGGGTGGATTGGTGTTAAACATGGTATATACCTTAGTTTGCAAGATAATAAAATGTGAGGCTGGACGAACACAGCAGGCCAAGCAGCATCTCAGGAGCACAAAAGCTGACGTTTCGGGCCTAGACCCTTCATCAGAGAGGGGGATGGGGGGAGGGAACTGGAATAAATAGGGAGAGAGGGGGAGGCGGACCGAAGATGGAGAGTAAAGAAGATAGGTGGAGAGAGTGTAGGTGGGGAGGTAGGGAGGGGATAGGTCAGTCCAGGGAAGACGGACAGGTCAAGGAGGTGGGATGAGGTTAGTAGGTAGCGGGGGGTGCGGCTTGGGGTGGGAGGAAGGGATGGGTGAGAGGAAGAACCGGTTAGGGAGGCAGAGACAGGTTGGACTGGTTTTGGGATGCAGTGGGTGGGGGGGAAGAGCTGGGCTGGTTGTGTGGTGCAGTGGGGGGAGGGGACGAACTGGGCTGGTTGAGGGATGCAGTAGGGGAAGGGGAGATTTTGAAACTGGTGAAGTCCACATTGATACCATATGGCTGCAGGGTTCCCAGGCGGAATATGAGTTGCTGTTCCTGCAACCTTCGGGTGGCATCATTGTGGCAGTGCAGGAGGCCCATGATGGACATGTCATCAAGAGAATGGGAGGGGGAGTGGAAATGGTTTGCGACTGGGAGGTGCAGTTGTTTTTTGCGAACTGAGCGGAGGTGTTCTGCAAAGCGGTCCCCAAGCCTCCGCTTGGTTTCCCCAATGTAGAGGAAGCCGCACCGGGTACAGTGGATGCAGTATACCACATTGGCAGATGTGCAGGTGAACCTCTGCTTGATGTGGAATGTCATCTTGGGGCCTGGGATAGGGGTGAGGGAGGAGGTGTGGGGACAAGTGTAGCATTTCCTGCGGTTGCAGGGGAAGGTGCCGGGTGTGGTGGGGTTGGAGGGCAGTGTGGAGCGAACAAGGGAGTCACGGAGAGAGTTGTCTCTCCGGAAAGCAGACAGGGGAGGGGATGGAAAAATGTCTTGGGTGGTGGGGTCGAATTGTAAATGGCGGAAGTGTCGGAGGATAATGCGTTGTATCCGGAGGTTGGTAGGGTGGTGTGTGAGAATGAGGGGGATCCTCTTGGGGCGGTTGTGGCGGGGGCGGGGTGTGAGGGATGTGTCGCGGGAAATGCGGGAGACGCGGTCAAGGGCGCTCTCGATCACCGTGGGGGGAAAGTTGCGGTCCTTAAAGAACGTGGACATCTGGGATGTGCGGGAGTGGAATGTCTTGTCGTGGGAGCAGATGCGGCGGAGGCGGAGGAATTGGGAATAGGGGATGGAATTTTTGCAGGAGGGTGGGTGGGAGGAGGTGTATTCTAGGTAGCTGTGGGAGTCGGTGGGCTTGAAATGGACATCAGTTACAAGCTGGTTGCCTGAGATGGAGACTGAGAGGTCCAGGAAGGTGAGGGATGTGCTGGAGATGGCCCAGGTGAACTGAAGGTTGTGGTGGAAGGTGTTGGTGAAGTGGATGAACTGTTCGAGCTCCTCTGGGGAGCAAGAGGCGGCGCCGATACAGTCATCAATGTACCGGAGGAAGAGGTGGGGTTTGGGGCCTGTGTAGGTGCGGAAGAGGGACTGTTCCACGTAACCTACAAAGAGGCAGGCATAGCTGGGGCCCATGCGGGTGCCCATGGCCACCCCCTTAGTCTGTAGGAATTGGGAGGAGTCAAAAGAGAAGTTGTTGAGTGTGAGGACGAGTTCAGCTAGGCGGATGAGAGTGTTGGTGGAGGGGGACTGGTCGGGCCTGCGGGACAGGAAGAAGCGGAGGGCCTTGAGGCCATCTCCATGCGGAATGCAGGTGTACAGGGACTGGACGTCCATGGTGAATATGAGGTGTTGGGGGCCAGGGAATTGGAAGTCCTGGAGGAGGTGGAGGGCGTGGGTGGTGTCACGGACGTAGGTGGGGAGTTCCTGGACCAAAGGGGAGAAAATGGAGTCCAGATAGGTGGAGATGAGTTCGGTGGGGCAGGAGCAGGCTGAGACGATGGGTCGACCAGGGCAGGCAGGTTTTTCTCCCCTTTGGTCCAGGAACTCCCCACCTACATCCGTGACACCACCCACGCCCTCCACCTCCTCCAGGACTTCCAATTCCCTGGCCCCCAACACCTCATATTCACCATGGACGTCCAGTCCCTGTACACCTGCGTTCCGCATGGAGATGGCCTCAAGGCCCTCCGCTTCTTCCTGTCCCGCAGGCCCGACCAGTCCCCCTCCACCGACACTCATCCGCCTAGCTGAACTCGTCCTCACACTCAATAACTTCTCTTTTGACTCCTCCCACTTCCTACAGACTAAGGGGGTGGCCATGGGCACCCGCATGGGCCCCAGCTATGCCTGCCTCTTTGTAGGTTACGTGGAACAGTCCCTCTTCCGCACCTACACAGGCCCCAAACCCCACCTCTTCCTCCGGTACATTGATGACTGTATCGGCGCCGCCTCTTGCTCCCCAGAGGAGCTCGAACAGTTCATCCACTTCACCAACACCTTCCACCCCAACCTTCAGTTCACCTGGGCCATCTCCAGCACATCCCTCACCTTCCTGGACCTCTCAGTCTCCATCTCAGGCAACCAGCTTGTAACTGAAGTCCATTTCAAGCCCACCGACTCCCACAGCTACCTAGAATACACCTCCTCCCACCCACCCTCCTGCAAAAATTCCATCCCCTATTCCCAATTCCTCCGCCTCCGCCGCATCTGCTCCCATGACAAGACATTCCACTCCCGCACATCCCAGATGTCCACATTCTTTAAGGACCGCAACTTTCCCCCCACGGTGATCGAGAACGCCCTTGACCGCGTCTCCCGCATTTCCCGCGACACATCCCTCACACCCCGCCCCCGCCACAACCGCCCCAAGAGGATCCCCCTCATTCTCACACACCACCCTACCAACCTCCGGATACAACGCATTATCCTCCGACACTTCCGCCATTTACAATTCGACCCCACCACCCAAGACATTTTTCCATCCCCTCCCCTGTCTGCTTTCCGGAGAGACCACTCTCTCCGTGACTCCCTTGTTCGCTCCACACTGCCCTCCAACCCCACCACACCCGGCACCTTCCCCTGCAACCGCAGGAAATGCTACACTTGTCCCCACACCTCCTCCCTCACCCCCATCCCAGGCCCCAAGATGACATTCCACATCAAGCAGAGGTTCACCTGCACATCTGCCAATGTGGTATACTGCATCCACTGTACCCGGTGCGGCTTCCTCTACATTGGGGAAACCAAGCGGAGGCTTGGGGACCGCTTTGCAGAACACCTCCGCTCAGTTCGCAAAAAACAACTGCACCTCCCAGTCGCAAACCATTTCCACTCCCCCTCCCATTCTCTTGATGACATGTCCATCATGGGCTTCCTGCACTGCCACAATGATGCCACCCGAAGGTTGCAGGAACAGCAACTCATATTCCGCCTGGGAACCCTGCAGCCATATGGTATCAATGTGGACTTCACCAGTTTCAAAATCTCCCCTTCCCCTACTGCATCCCTCAACCAGCCCAGTTCGTCCCCTCCCCCCACTGCACCACACAACCAGCCCAGCTCTTCCCCCCCCACCCACTGCATCCCAAAACCAGTCCAACCTGTCTCTGCCTCCCTAACCGGTTCTTCCTCTCACCCATCCCTTCCTCCCACCCCAAGCCGCACCCCCCGCTACCTACTAACCTCATCCCACCTCCTTGACCTGTCCGTCTTCCCTGGACTGACCTATCCCCTCCCTACCTCCCCACCTACACCCTCTCCACCTATCTTCTTTACTCTCCATCTTCGGTCCGCCTCCCCCTCTCTCCCTATTTATTCCAGTTCCCTCCCCCCATCCCTCTCTCTGATGAAGGGTCTAGGCCCGAAACGTCAGCTTTTGTGCTCCTGAGATGCTGCTTGGCCTGCTGTGTTCGTCCAGCCTCACATTTTATTATCTTGGAATCTCTAGCATCTGCAGTTCCCATTATCTCTCATATACCTTAGTTTGTATGGCTCTGTGCCACACTAATTATTACTTCTATTCACTGGTTTGACTGAAGGAATTCGCATTGGTCATGTTTGTATTGTGATAGTGCACCGAATTAAAGTAGCCTTAAACCCAGAAGGAGAGCATTTAAGAGTGAAATGATGAAACCTTTCTGTTTTCAGAGGGTAGTGGAAGTTTGTAGGATGTTCTGCAAATGTGAGTCGATGCTAGACCAGTTGTGAATGTGAAATCTGACATAGCAGTTTTTAGAAGGTGTTAAGGAGAGTTGGACAAAGTTGAGTGTATCTGGAGTTAGGGCATAGATCAGTGATGTCTTGCTGCATGGCATTTTGTTCCCATGAAATTATGGCTAATATTTTCTGTTTAATATTCTGGGTAAATAGAGTCTTAGAACTGCACAGCACAGAAACAGACCCTTCGGTTCAACTTGACCGTACTGACCAGATATCCTAAATTCATCGACTCCCTTTTGGCCAATATCCCTCTAAACCTTCCTATTCTTGTACCCATCCAGATATCTTTTAAATGTCGTAATTGTACCAGCCTGCACCACCTCTTCTGGCAGCTCATTACATACACGCACCACCCTCTGTGTGGAAAAGTTGCCCCTTGGGTCCCTTTTAAATCTTCCCTCACTCACTTTAAACCTGTGCCCTCTAGTTTTGGACTCCCCTGTCCTGGGAAAAAGACCTTTACTATTCACCCTAACTGTGCCCCTCATGATTTTATAAACCTCTATAAGGTCACCCCTCAGCCTCCAATACTCCAGGGAGAACAGCCCCAGCCTATCCACCCTCTCCCTATAGCTCCAACCCTCTAACCCCAGCAACATCCTGGTAAATCTTTTCTGCACCCTTTCAAGTTTAACAATTTCCTTCCTATCGCAGGGAGACACGAGTTGAATATAAAAATGGAATGTATTTTAATAATGACACTTGTTTGATAATTGGGGATTTTCTCAAAGATACTTTCTTTGTTTGGCATGTTTTACAGCTGGAGATGCACTGCGAGTACCAGCGATTCCGTATATTTGTCGATGGGCACCAGCTCTTTGATTTTCACCATCGTGTCTCTGACTTGTCAGGAATTGATAAGATAAAAATCTTTGGTGATTTGCAGCTGACCAAACTGGGTTAGGATATTTTTGGGATTGTCGGAAGGAACTGTGACGTTTTGTATCAATTGGTCAAACTCTTGCCGTCACACTATGGCAGTGCCAGCTGGGTCTGCGCTGCCTCGGTGCTAGGCTCCATTATCTACTGTTCCAGAGGAAACATGGAACCATTGTTCAGGCGTTGGCAGTGTAACTGATTCGGGGAATTGTCCACTTGGGGTAGAAATTAGGGGAAGCACTCAGGACGGGAGTAAATTCCAATTTATGACAGCGCTGAGACTGCCAGCATAATGTATTCTGATTGTTCTGCGTGTGGGGCAACTACACAAAGGGGTGGGGTGGGAGCATAACGGTGTTGAATGGAGTAATTTTTGTGTTGTTTATACCATGCACTACAGCCTCTGCACTGAAATGACAGCACAACTCATTAACAAGTATATATTTTAAAAAAAGGGATGTAACTAATCAGGGTATTGTCTGGACTGTAAATAGGTTTTGTAGAATGTAACATGAATGGTGTGGTTTGTGTTATATACAACACTGGATACTTATTTATATTCATCATTTCTTTTAGTCTTAAAGAAGCATTAACCATTGGAATGTTAGCAAATGATTGTATTAGATAGTTAATCTAGTTAGAATCTGTAAATTACAGATATATTTCTCGATACTCATAACTTATTAATAACTTTATTGATTGGAAGCAATGAAACAGGTGTTCCTATCAATAATAATTTCTAAAATATAACTGCATAATCTGTAATGTTGGTCATAAATATCTTATTTCTGGGAAATATCATGTAGTTTCTGCTTCAATATGTTTTAAATTAATCTGCTAAACTGAGCTTTTTCTTAGAGCGATTGGTATCAGCAGGAACTGCGTTTTCTATTGGTTAGTGTAATTTACATAATGTTTCACAAAATTAAAGTTTCTAAATGTAAAACAACTAAAAGGGCAGTTGAATGTCTGATATTTTACATACTTCCAGCAAACCAAGCTTTTGCTCTCAGTCACTGAAAAGAACAGACTTTGAGAATTGATAGATCCAGTCAGAGAGATTAGTGATTGTGTTTTATGGTAAAGTATTATGTCAGAGGCTTTGCTGGAAGACAGCACGTTAATTTTGTGATTATTGCATTCAGGATTCTGCACGTATGTCAATTGGAACAGAAATATTTGGTTTGCTGCGCAACCTTCCTATTTATATGTGTCGCTGCATTTATCAAAATAATTTTTTTTTCCACAAACCCCCCTGTGCAATGTGTATCCATCTCTGTCTCTGCACATTTTGCTGCCAGACACACACATTCTGACAACTGTCAGATTCATGCTGACCACTTTGTCCCATTCTGGGAACAAGCAATAGCCTGGAAATGCTGCTGACATGAGTCAATGTGGTGCGAAGACTGAATTAACAACTGCTTAATTGTGACATTCCATATCTCATTGTTTTATATTTGTCTCAATGTCGGAGTATCCAGTCGGAACCTTGAGAGATGTGTTAACGTATGGAAACCTGAAAACAAACTAAGATGTCTTTCCAAATGTAATGCTGTTATCAGTGTCAGGCACTTAATTTTGTTTAGATCAATCTTCAGGAAAAGTTGAAAATGTTTATAATTTCCCCTTTTCTTTTCTTTTTACTTCTCCTTCCCTATCATTTTAAGAACAGAAATAGGCCACTACAAGCTGTTGCTGAGAGCATCAATCCCATGTCCCGTCCCTGTATACTTTCAGGTACTAACTTGTGCTTAGACTTTGAGCCCTGGCCACATTGAATTGACATTTTCCCCAGACACTCCCAGGACCAGCCTAACTGGATTCTTTTAAAGGGTGTGGTTTCTCTCAGAGATAGTTGGAACTGCTGGTGCTAGAGAATCTGAGACAACAAGGTGCACAGCTGGATGAACACAGCAGACCGAGCGGGAAAGGCTGCAGCTTCGGGCCTGAAAGAGGGGCCAAGGCCCGAAGTATCAGCCTTCCTGCTCCTCTGCTGCTTGGCCTGCTGTGTTCATCCAGTTCTGCACCTTGTCACCTTGTTGTCTTGTCTCTCAAGTGTTTTTGGTTTCATAAGCTTTTATCCAGAGATACTGGTGTGTCTCTGCAGTACAAAACTCTGGTAAATTCCTGCATGCAAGAACCTTATACCATCAACAGATTGGTTTGAGTGCTGTGTCAAAAACGAAGTGGATGAGCATCACCGTCCTAATGTGGCTCCAGTGAAAATATCTCCTCAAAGAGGGAAAGATAAAGCAATTAACTGTGAGAGAAAGGGAGAGATCAAATCCGAAAAGACAGTGGAAGGAGTCTCAAAGAGACAAAGTTCCAACTGGGGAAGATGCTTCACATCTAGCAACAAAAACAGAATTTGGTGGAGAAACTGAAGAGGTCTGACAGCAACTGTGGAGAGAGAAGCAGAGTTAACTTTGTGACCCTTCTACAGAACTGTCTGCAGCTGGGAAAAGGTTGGTATATGTGCTGAAGATGGGTTGGGGGCAGTGGGGAAAGAGAGAGAGAGAGAAACAGTTGGGCAGACAAAGATAGTGGGAACTGTAGATGCTGGAGAGTCTGAGATAACAAAGTGTGGAGCTGGATGAATACAGCAGGCAGCATCTTAGGAGCACAAAAGTTTCTGAGCTCCTAAGATGCTCCTTGGCCTGCTGCGTACATCCAGCTCCACACTTTGTTATCTGGGCAGATAAGGAAGTAGGTAAAGGTCAGCCTGGCTGTATCAATAGATGCGAATGCAGACCATTAGTAGCTGACAATGAATGGGTTGTCTGTGGTAGCAACATGTGATGGCCCGGTGTGTGGAGTTTGGGCTAAGGGCATGAGTGAAGATGTTCCAGCCTTAAAATGATTGAACTTGATAGCGAGTTTTGAGACGATTTGTAGCTCAGGTTGAGTTTCTGGATGTAAGTTTGCTCGCTGAGCTGGAAGGTTAGTTTTCAGACGTTTCGTCACCATTCTAGGTAACATCATCACTTTCTATTTAACTGTTTAGGTTTCCTTGGGTTGGTGATGTCATTTCCTGTGTTGGTGATGTCATTTCCTGTTCTTTTTCTCAGTGGATGGTAGATTGATTTGGAGCCAATGTGTTTGTTGATGGAGTTCGTCGGAGGCTCACTGATGATGTTACTAGAATGGTGACGAAACGTCTGAAAACTAACCTTCCAGCTCAGCGAGCAAACTCACATCCATTGAATTTGATATTGAGTCCTGAAGACTGCAGGGTCCCCAGTTGGCAAATGAGCTTTGCTGGAACACTGCAACAAGCCTGAGCCAGAGGTGTTGGCCAGGAAAACACAGTGGTGTGTTAAAGTAGCAGCCACCTGGAAGCTCAGTAAATACAGGACTGCGGATGCTGTAAATCAGGAACAAAAACAGAAGTTGCTGGAAAAGCTCAGCAGGTCTGACAGCATCTGTAAAGAAGGGTCACCGGACTCAAAACGTTAACTCCGAATTTCTTTTCTTCGCAAATGCTGCCAGACCGTTTAAGCCTTCCCAACTGGAAAGTCCAGTTGTTTTTGTGGTCAGAATGTAGGTGTTCCCCAAAACAATCTCCCGAATGTAGAGGAGAGCAGACTGTGAGCAGCAAATATTGTAGAATGGATTGAGTGACTGTTGGATCACTGGGTTTGTAATGGGATAGGCTGGCCAACAGTATCCCAGAAATGGAAACAGATGTCAAAGAAGGGGAGGGAGGAGTCAGAGATGGACCAGGTGAACACTAGAGCAGGGTGAAAATTGGAAGAGAAGTAGATTAAATTTTTGCAATTCCAAATGAGAGGGGGAAGCAGAATCAATGATGTTCTGAGGATGTGTTGTGGGTTGGGCTGGAATAGGACTGGAACGAGGAATGTTCCATGTACCTCACAAAGAGACAGCCATACCTGGGGCACATGCGGGTGCCCGTGCCACAGCTTTGATCAGGAGAAATGAGTTGCTCAGGGTGAGGCTGGGCTTGGCATGGTCGTGGATGGGGCCAGCTCAGGCCTTTTTTTTTCCAGGAAGAAGCAGACAGCCTTGAGACTGTCCTGATGGGGGGTGGATGTGCAATTCCTTTATAGGTCCATGGTAAACAGGGGGTAGCTGGAGTCCATGAACTGGAAATTCTTAAACTGATGTAAAGTGTCAGAGAGAGTTATAAGGGGAATGGGCCTGGGTGAGGTGCCTGTGGGTCTGGTGGACTTGATGGGCCGAAGGGCCTGTTTCCACATAGTAGGGATTCTATGAATCACGGATGTATGGGGGAAGGGACTGGACAAGGGGAGAAAAAAATAGAGTTGCAGTAGAAAGACATGAGTTCTGTGGGTAGGAGCAGGCAGTAACACTGCGTCTGTCTGGGCAGTGCTGTGTGTGGATTTTGGAACGGAGGTAGAAACGGGTTGTGCGGGGTTGGGAACTGAGCTTGGAGGCAGTGGGGGTAGGGGAGATCACCAGATAACAACATGATTAGTGGCTGAGAGATGTTTCATGTTCTTTTTTTTACAAGACTGTAAAAGTCCAGTTATCCTGCGGTTTGAAGGTTGTTAGCCAGTTTTCTGAGATTGACTTTTTATGAACAAACTCTCAAGTGGCATTTGAGTTTTGAACCTTTGTCACGGTTCAGTGAAAGATTATTAGCAGAGACTAAGTGACTTCCACAGAGCTGAAAATCAAGCCTCCTCACACACCACTCAACAGTTCGTCTAAACTCTTTCAATCTGACATTCAACTTAGTGGGAATTGTATATACTATCCCTCAGGGTGTTCAGTCTAAATGCATCGGTATAGAAAACAAACAGTGCACACAAATCAATGTTGTTCGTGTAAACTAAATCTGAATGATGGTTCAATTTTCACCTCTAAGGCGTGTCATTAAAAATATGCTCGAGAGAAGCCCATCAGTTTGTTTGGCTAGTTTTTTTTTCTAACTTCTAGATAAGGAATGACATCCCCTGGCTACTCAGTTGCATATTCTGCCTTTCCATTTTTTACCCCTGAGGGGGGAAAAGAATATCATCTGAGTAACTGTGATCAAAAGCATTGCTGCGACAGACAGACACAGAGTCCCTTTTGGGGTCTATCACAGTCCTTCCATATTTGGTACCATCAACGCTGAAGTTGTGACCTGCACATCCAAGTGGAGCTCATTAATGTCACTGAAGAAAAGTAAGGGTCCTAACCCCAACCCCTAGGTCAGGGTGAGGGGTTGGAATCCAGTGATAAACCCTCCAGGGACTGACGAGCATCACTTGCATCTGCTCCCGGCTCTGAGCTGATGTCAGCCCCAAGCTGTTCCTGCACCTTTTATTCCACAGGCTTTTACCTGCCGGTAAGTTCACTGTGTGACATTCTGTCAAACTTTTCTTTGGAAGATCACAACAGTGTCATTAATGCTTTACATAGAAACATAGCAGGAGGAGGCCATTCATCCCTTTGAGCCTGCTCCACCATTCATCGCTATCATGGCTGATTATCCAACTCAATAGCCCAATCCTGCTTTCTCCCTGTAACCTTTGATTCCATTCACCCGAAGTGTTAGATCTAGCTGCCTCTTGATCACGTTCAATGTTTTGGCATCAACTACTTCCTGTGATAATGATTTCCACAGGTTCACCATTCTTTGGGGGAAGAAATATCTCCTCATCTCTGTTCTAAATGGTCTACCCCAAATCCTCCAACTGTGACCCCCTGGTTCTGGACACACCCACCATCGGGAACATCCTCCCTGCATCTTATCCAATCCAATTTCAATTTTATAAGTCTCTATAAGATCCCCCTCATTCATCTGAACTCCTGCGAAAACAATCCAAACTAGTCAATCCCGCCATCCTTGGAATTAGCCTGATAAACCTTTGTTGCACTCCCTTGAGAGCAAGGCCATCCTTCCTCAGAAAAGAAGACCAAAACTGTACATAATATTCCAGGTGTGGTCTCACCAAGGCCCTGTATAACTGTAACAACAGGCACCCACTTCTGTACTTGAAACCTCTCGCAATGAAGGCCAACATACCATGTGCCTTCTTTACCACCTGCTGCGCTTATATGCTTATCTTCAGCATCTGGTACACAAGGACACCCAGGTCCTGCTGCACACTTCCCCTCTCCCAATTTACAGCCACTCAGGTAGTAATCTGCCTTCTTGCTTTTGCTTTCAAAGTGAATAACCTCATGTTTATCCAAATTATACCGCATCTGCCATTGATTTGCTCATTTACCCAATCTGTTGAGATCATGCTGAAGGATCGCTGCATCCTCGTCACAATTCACCCTCCCACCCAACTTGGTATCACCTGCAAACTTGGAGATATTACATTTTGTTTCCTCTTCCAAATCATTAATATATATTGTGAGTAGCTGGGGTCCAAGCACTGATCCCTGGGGCACCCCACTAGTTACTGCCTGCCGATTTGTAAAGGACCCATTAATTCCTATGCTTTGTTTCCTCTCTGCCAACCAGCTTTCTATCCGTCTTAATACACTTCACCCAGTCCCATGTGCTTTTCTATTGTACAATAATCTCTCATGTGGGACTTTGTCAAACATTTCTTGAAGTCCAAATATACTACACAGACAGGCTCCCCCTTGTCAACTCTACTAGTTACATCTTCATAGAATTCCAGCAGACTTTATAAATCTATGCTAACTCTGTCTGAACCTGCCACTGCTTTCTAAATGCTTTGCTACAAAGTCCTTGATAATGGATTTGAGAATTAGCCCCACCACTGATGTTAGGTTTATCTGTTAGCTCATCAAAAGAATTCAATCAACTCACTTAAATGTGAAGCATGGTGGCTCAGCACTGTTACCTCACTGAGCCAGGGACCCAGGTGCAATTTCATCCTCGGGCAACTATCTGTGTAGAGTATGTAACTTCTCCCTGAGTCTGTGTGGGTGTCTTCCGGGTGCTCCGGTTTCCTCCCACAGTCCAAAGATGTGCAGGCTAGGTGCTTTGGCCATTTCTAGGGATGTGCAGGTTAGTTGGGTTAGCCATGGTGAATGTGGGTGATGGGGATAGAATAGGTGTTATGGTTAATATTTATCCTTGAGCAATGTCAATGCAAATAGATGGTCAGGTTGGCTGTGTGTGGGATCTTGCTGTGCACATTTTCATACATTATGTCAAGTGTTCCCAAACACTTAAAGAAATTGATGCCTGTATTTCAGTAGCACCTTTCATGACCTCAGGATAACCCAAAGCACTTTCCAGTAAAGAGAGCATATTTGAAAGGATGGTCACTGTTCTAATGCAGGCAGTCGATTGTACACAGCAAGCTCCCACAAACAGATAGCGGCCAATTGTATTCTAGTGATGTTTAATGAGAAACAATTACTGACCAGAACCCTCTCTCTGCTCTTCTCTGAGATTGAGCCGTGACATCCTGAGAGGGCACCCTGGGTTGTGGCTTTAAGTCACAGCTTGCTCAGTAGGCTGGATGGCTGGTTTATGATGCAGAGTGATGCCAACAACATGGTTTCAATTCCTGCACTGGCTAGGTTACCATGAAGGATTCTGTCTCAACCTCTTCCCCTCACCCTCAGGTTAAACCACCCGCTCTAATGAGAGAGCAGCTGTCTGGGATTGTAGTGACTTCATTTCCCTCATCAGATTAATTTCCTTCACCAAGTGTAAGAAGTGACAGCATGGTTTGTTATTTTAAAAAAACAATAGTGACCTGCCTTTTAAGTTTGGTCTTGTTGCAGTATGCAGTGATTGGCTGTTCCCTCCTAACAGCCCCCTCACAGTCAGCATCAAGCTTTTAGACACTTTTCAGATTTTCACTTTTAAACAAAACCTGATGCAGAACACTGCTTACCACAGCCAGCGTCGAACCCGCAGCCATCCTGTTTCAGCAGACAATACTGTCCTCTCAGAACTTGGTAAAAGCTGTCTCTCAAGCAAAACATGAACTATTGACAGCAGCTCTGCCATACAAAAAGTGCTTCACCAGGGTTGAAGTTGTCCTGCCTGGTACTGTCCATATGTAAACTGCTTCACTGTAACAGTTCTCTGTGTTAGATAAAAACTCAAACAGAGCGTGTATTGACTGCAAAGGGAGGCAGATGTTGTTGAAGCTCAATGACTGATGAGGCCCCATCACAGGAACAACATGCAATGCAAATTGCGATATAAACAGCAATTGTGACATACTATAGTATTACCTAACAAGTACATTTCTGACAGTGTCACAACTGAGTTGCTGAACATGATGATGCAGGCTTACATGCAGGCTGACTTTCCCTGTCTGACTGAGAGACACTTCCTGAGATTATTTGAACGTGGCCTCACAGTGACATCTCTCTCCACCTAATACCTCCAACTCCAGCAGCCCACAAGCCAGTGAGCAAACATTTTACTTAATTTACTTGCCATTCTTCAGGCACAGGGTGTACATGAGACAAAAGAGTGAAGTGTAGTGATTTCCTGTTCAATAGATCTCTTGCTTGTTCTGCCAGAATTTGAGACTTTGCTAAATTATCAGGAAATTAGGATTTTCTGGTCCAGTCTGGTCAGTGAACTCTTGGCGTGTTGCATTCTGAACATCATGGAGCAGGGCCATAGAGCGAGGGGGTAGGAGAATGGGGTGTGAGAAGGGGTTAAATTTCCATTCGTGGAACGTGAGCATCACTGGCTAGGCCAGCACTTATCACCTGTCCCCAGTTGCTTCTGGGAAAGTGGTGATGAGCTGCCTTCCTGAACCACTGCTGTATATGTGCTGTAGTTAGCCTCACAATGCCCTTAGAGAAGGAGTTCCTGGATTCTGACCCAGTGACAGTGAAGGAACGGTGATGTATTTCCAAGTCAGATGGTGTGTGGTTTGGAGGGGACCTTGCAGGGGGCGGTGTTCCCATGTATCTGCTGCTCTTGTCCTTCAAGGAAGAGACTGTGGAATTGGAAGGTGTTGTCTGAGTAAGGATCTTTGGTGAGTTTCTGCAGTGCACCTTGTAGATGGTACACACTGCTGCTACTGAGTGTTGGTGGTGGATGGAGTGAATGCTTGTGGATGTGGTGCCAATCAAGAGGGGGCTGCTTCACCCTGGATGGTGTCGAACTTCTTGAGTGTTAGAGCTGCACCCATCCAGGCAAATGGGGAGTATTGCATCACACTCCTGATTAGTGCCTCGTAGCTGGTGAGCAGGCTTTGGGGAGTCTGGTGAGTTATTCACTGCAGAATTCATGGACCTGCTCTTATAGCTACTACATTTATCTGGTTAGTCCAGTTCAGTTTATAGAGTCATAAAGATGGACATTGCAGAAATAGACCCTTCTTTCCAACGCGTCCATACCAACCAGACTTCCTAAATTAATCTAGTCCCATTTGCCAGCACTTGGTCCAAGTCCCTGTAAACCCTTTCTATTCATGTACCCATCCAGATGCTTTTTCAATGTTGTAATTGTACCAGCCTCCACCACTTCCTCCGGCAGCTCAGTCCATACACGCACCACCTTCTGTGTGAAAACATTTCCCTTTAGGTCCCTTTTAAATCTTTCCCCTCTCACCTTAAACCTATGCTCTCTAGTTTTGAACACCTTAACCCTGGGGAAAAGGCCTTGGCTATCCCTATCCATGCCCCTCATGATTTTATAAACCTCCAGAGGGTCCCCCCCTCAGCCTCCGACGCTCCAGGGAAAATAGCCCCAGCCTATTCAGCCTCTCCCTGTAACTCAAACCCTCCAACCCTTCTGCACCCTGTCAACATCTTTCCTATAGGAGGGAGACCATAACTGAATGCAGTATTCCAAAAGTGCCCTGGCCAATGTCCTGTACAGTTGCAACATGACCTCCCAACTCCTATAGTCAATGCACTGACCAATAAAGGCAAGAGATGGGGTTAGGGATGTGGTCAATGCTAACCCCCAGGATGCTGATAGTGGGTGATTCAGTGATGATAACACCATTCAGTGTTAATGGGTGGTGGCTAGATTGTTTCTTATTAGAGACAGTCATTACCTGGCATTTGTGTACTACGAATGTTGTTTACCACTTTTCAGACCAAACTTGGCTATTGTCCAGATCTTGTTGCATTTGAACTGGAACTGCTTCAGTATCCGAGGAGTCACGAATGGTGCTGAACATTGTGCAATCATCGGCGAACATCCCCACTTCTGACCTTATGATGGAGGGAAGGTCATTGATGGAGCAGGTGAAGATGGTTGGGCCTAGGACACTATCCTGAGGAAGGAAACCTAAACAGATAAATAGAAAGTGGGACATAACACCAGCGCTTCGTCGGAGGCTCACTGATGATGTTACCTAGAATGGTGACAAAACGTCTGAAAACTAACCTTCCAGCTCAGTGAGCAAACTTACATCCAGAACTATCCTGAGGAACTTATTCAGAAATGTCCTGGAGCTGAGATGACTGACCTCCAATAACCACAACCATCTTCTTGTGTGTTAGGTATGACTCTAACCGCTGGAGAATTTTCCCCTGATACCCATTGAATCCAGTTTTGCTCGGGCTCCTTAATGCCCACTTGGTCAAATGCAGCCTTGATTTCATGGTTGTCACTCTCACCTCACCTATGGAATTCAGCTCTTTTGCCCATCTTTGAACCAAGGCTGTAATGAGATCAGGAGCTGAGTGGCCCTGGCAGAACCTAAACTGGGCATCATTGAGCAGGTTATTTCTGAGCTGGTGCTGCTTGATAGCTCTGTTACTGACACCTTCCATCACTTTACTGATGATCGAGAGGCGACTGATGGGCCGGGAATTGGTCGGGTTGGATTTGTCTTGTTTTTTGAGGTGAGGACATACTTGGGCAATTTTCCACATTGTCGGGTTGATGCTGATGTTGTAACTGTACCAGAACAGCTTGGCTCGGGGAGTGTCAAGTTCTGGAGCACAAGCCTTCAGTACTGTTGCCAGAATGTTGTCAGGGCCCACAGGCTTTGCAGTATCCAGTGTCTCCAACCGTTTCTTGATATCATGTGGAGTGAATCAAATTGGCTGAAGACTGGTACCTGTGGTGCTGGGGACCACTGGAGGAGGCAGTTCTGGCTGAAGATTATTGCAAATACTTCAGCCTTATGTGTTGCTGGGCTCTTCCATCTTCCCTGCTCTTACTGATGACATCAACATCCTGAGAGATCAGCTGCCATTGACAGTTGCCCTCATTACCCCTTGTCCATTGGCTGGAGCTTTTCTGGGGCATTGAGAACGTTGAACATGAGAAGAAGACTCTTCAGGTGTGTGATGTTGGGGGGGGGTGCGTTGCTGCACTGGGGCAGTGTCTATCTTGACTATAACTTTCCTCTCCTTTTCATTGCTACATTTCAGTAAAATTTTCCAACGTGTGCCTCAGAAATGCTGGACATCATCCAGATTGAATTTGTTCACCTTACCCTATGTGTCTTGAACATTTGTGAAGCGAAGTGACTTCTTGGGCTGGAACAAGAAACGGCAGCCTTTCAGTGCTGCAGAGAACAGCAGTGTCATGTTCATCACTTCAGCTTGCACTGTTACCCATTTCAACTTTAAACAGCAAAGTGTCACTTGACAGCAGGAGGTTTAACAGTCCCATTTCATTCACCTGGGAAAGTGTTTTCTGATATATCCTTGTTCAGGCCTTGGGAGGATAGCTTTGTAGCTGACCATTTGTCGCTGCAGTTTTAACCTGCAGCTTCTTCCCCACAAAACCTTTTTTTAATGTCAAAAATATACTTTATTCATGAAAATATCATTATATACATACATGGCCACTAAGGCAGTTCGGTTCTATACAGTAGCATATGAAGAAACAAACAAACATTGAAGTTTAACTCTATCCAGCGGTCAGACCAAATCCTGTATTTGTAGAGGACCAAATTTATTTATATTGGAGGTGCCAGGAGGGACTGATAACTGAACAGACCCCCTTTAACTTCAGCAGAAAGACCTCAGACAGTGGTCTTTCCCCAATGCCCCTTGGCAGCAGTTGCCCCAAGCTTTAGTGCATCCCTCAGCAGGTATTCCTGTACAATGGAATGTGCCAGTCTGCAACACTCGGTTAAGGTCAACTCCTTGCTCTGGAAGACCAACAAGTTTTGGGCGGATCAAAAAGTTGATGGTCCTACAGGCACAGTCAAAGTTTCTCTCGGTGTGTATCCTGGGGAACATTCTGCAGAGCACAGAGCCCTGCATCATGGAGCTGTTTGGGATGAACCTCGAACCCGCTCCGTCCTTGCTAATTGCAGAGAAGGCAATGCTACAGCTTATTTTGAATGGGTGCAGTTCTCCATCGGTGTGGGTGAACTCCTTGTGACTCAGATTGGGTCAAAGGTGGGATCGTTCTGTGCTTGAACCAGTACAACACATCTCCTTTGCCATCAGGAAAGGCAGCCAGTCTCATCCTTTTCTTCACTGGAGAGAATTCCCACTCTTCACAATCATTGGCCATCTCAATGATGGAATCTGGCACTCCTTACTGATGTCCAGTTTTCACTCGCTGCATCCTCTTCACTTTGTCTCTGATTAACAGTGCCGGCCACCATTCTCTCAGGCTTAGCTATTCTGTGTCGGATGGTCTCATACTCGCTGATAGATCATGGATAACAGTTCCCTGTGAGTGTACTGGAGCATGGTCTAAATCCGCTCTGTTTGGTTGGAGCAGTGGTGTGACAAGTTTTTGTGCCTTCGGTTATTCTGGAGTTAGGATCCTGGAATTTCAGTTTATTAGGGGCCTCCTATTTATCCAGTGGGAATAGCTGGTACCTTCGCGATAACTGAAAACTCACGTTTGTCCCAGTTTGACTTTTCACAATCTCCCTTTGGAAAGTTTCCTTTTCTGTTGTCGTGGGTTCTTGGATCAATGCAATGTCTTTGTTTTCCATCACTTGGGGAAATAAGATTATGGTTACCATGGAGACAGGTGAACCAGTCAGCCAAGAAATTGCTTCCTGTTTGTTCCTGATACAGTTTACCGAAACGTTTTATTTCTAGAATGAACAATGAAGGAAGGCTGTCAGTTCGGGCACAACCTGATGGTCAGAGCTGATTGAATTATTCATTAAAGCTCTGAGATTGTGTTTCTATATACATATAAAACACATCCTGGATTGTACAGTGAGGTTATCACTGCTGGGACACGTGCTTCTTCATCTACAGCCAGCAGCAGCTGGCAGCACCAACACAGAATCCGCTCTGTCCCAGCTGGCAGCACCAGCAGAAACCCCGCTCTGTCCCAGCTGGCAGCACCAACACAGACCTTGCTCTGTCCCAGCTGGCAGCACCAGCAGAAACCCCGCTCTGTCCCAGCTGGCAGCACCAACACAGATCCAACTCTGTCCCAGCTGGCAGCGCCAGCACAGAACCCGCTCTGTCCCAGCTGGCAGCACCAGCAGAAACCCCGCTCTGTCCCCGCTGGCAGCACCAACACAGAACCCCGCTCTGTCCTAGCACCAACACAGACCCCGCTCTGTCCCAGCACCAACACAGACCCCGCTCTGTCCCAGCTGGCAGCACCAGCACTGATCCCGCTCTGTCCCAGCTGGCAGCACCAGCACAGACCCTGCTGCGTCCCAGCTGAGCACCAGTAGAGACCCCACTTTAGCCCATCTGAAGACCAGCAGAGGCCCCGCTCTGTTCCAGCTGAGTATCAGCACACACTCAGTGAGAAGCTTGTTGTAGTTCATGCCCTTTCTCCAAGCCTCTGGGTAAGAGCATGCAGACCAATGATGGCTCAAGGACACGGGATACCATCCCCCCAAGGTCTGAGTGTACAACACCAGGACACACTGCCACTTTGGTAATGTTATTCCTGCCTCCCACAGAGCCTGGAATGATCTGATACCACTCACAAGAAACAACCATCCATCAAACTCCTTAAACATTTGTCCACAGGAGACGACAAATCAGGAGATGCGGAATTGAACTGTCTGCAAGTCCACCTCCTCTAGCCTCAATAACCTCCTCACGGAAGAATACAGCAGGCACCGTACTAACCTGGTCCTCAATAAAACCCACACTTACCCCTCGAGCTCTGAATAGTTGTGTAATGGTGTGGGATCCATCGGGTATGTAGCTGAATGTTTACAACAAGGTGGTAGACACTCCTTGCAATTCTTGTAACATGAGGATGTGTGTAGATTTCTGTATGACTGAGAACAACAGCAACAATCTTCATTTATATGGCACCTTTAACATCTGTGACTGCATCCCTACTAATCCATCTCAAGGACCATCGGAGGAAGAATCAACAAGCAAAACCTGACCCTGTGTCACAAGGGGTGATATTAGGACAGGTGACCCAAGCTCAGTCAGAGAGGTTAAGTTGAAGGAGTGTTTTGAAAGTGGATAGAGAGGTAGAGGGTGGAGAGGGTTAGAGAAAGAAGTTGAGAGCTCAGGGCCCAGGCAGCTGCTGGTGGTTGGACGATTGAAACAGGGTAATATCACAGACAGACTGCAAACAAGAATAAGAATTTTAAAATTGAATGAGTACCCTGTCCACTTCTTCCCCAATGCCTGGCAGGTTTTTACTTTCAATGGTGTATCCAATACCCTTTTGAAAGTTAATATTGAATCTGGTCCGTCCTCTTTCACACAACACACTCTAGATTACGACAATGAGCTCTGTGAGATGACATTTCCCCACTGCCCCTAGCAGCTGGCCACCTTGGGAATGAACATATGACAGTTCCCTTTGTTTTTGTTCATTAACAGGATGAGAGTTTAACTTCTCAGGCCGGCATTTATTACCCACACACCAGAGGACCACATTGCTGTGTGTCTGCAGTTACATGGAGGCCAGACCAGGTAAGGATGGCAGTTTCCTTCCCTAGAGGGCATTTATGAACCAGATAGGTTTTATTCCCCAACAATCAGCAGTGAATTCACAGTCACCATTCGACTCTCAATTACAGATTTTTTATTGAATTCAAATTCTACTATCTGCTATGGTGGGATTCGAATCCTGGTGTTCAGGACCTTATCTGGGTCTCTGGATTAACAGACCAGTGACAATACCACTAGGCCATTGCCTCCCACTGTCCCCATCGCCCCCTGGTTACTGACCCTCCTGCTGCTTGATACACTTTTGAGTTTTGTTATCAGAGGTGGACAGCTGTCCTGTTGAAATGTGCACTCAGTCGGCAACACATTGATTGATCTGCTGGGGTGCTCCATCCCTTTCTTTTGTTTCACGTTTCTGAACATCTGCCACTTGTACTCAATGAAAAAATTACTGTTTAACAAATACAATGACTTAGCAATAAATAAACATTAACACCTGAACTAAACTGTGTGAAAAAATGCCCTTTGTTAATACATTTTTGAAAATTATGTAACTGTTGATATGTTTGCAGCCAGTCTGTTGTTATGTGAGAGAATTAATAATCTGATACATTTAAATTTGTAAAATAAATGATGTGTTGCGGTATGTGATGATTAAATACACACTCTATATGTCATCATCTCACTTCAACGTACAGCGTTATAAAAGTGTAGGCTGACTCATATTATCGTTGTTTAAATCAAACCCAACCTCTGCCCATGACCTGCTGAAACACACATTCCTTGTTATATCTAGACAAGGTGATTGTAAGGTTCCCCGGCTAGATCCCATTCTCTGTAAAATTCAGCACTGCCTCTTTGTCCAAACTTGTTGCCAAGTCACATTCACCCATTCCCTCTCTGCTAACTGACCAACATTGACTCTCAGTTCCAGCCTTTGCAGTATCCAGCATCTCAACCATTTCAAATTGGCTGAAGACTGATAGTTGCATTGCTGGGAATGTCTGGAGAAGGCCAAAATGGATCATTCGATCAGCATTTCTGGTTGACGGTCACTGTGAAAGCTTCAGCCTTATCTTGGAGGCTCAGCGCTGAGGGAGTGCTGCACTGTCGGAGGGTCAGTGCTGAGGGAGTGGGCGCTGTCAGAGGGTCAGTACTGAGGGAGTGCTGCACTGTTGGAGGGTCAGTGCTGAGGGAGCGCCGCACTGTCGGAGGGTCAGTGCTGGGGGACCGGGCAATGTTGGAGGGTCAGTGCTGGGAGTGCCACACTGTCGGATGGTCAGTGCTGAGGGAGTGGGCACTGTTGGAGGGTCAGCACTGAGGGAGCGGGCACTGTCGGAGAGTCAGTGCTGTGTGAGCGCTGCACTGTCGGAGGGTCAGCACTGAGGGAGTGGGCACTGTCGGAGGGTCAGTGCTGAGGGAGTGGGCACTGTTGGAGGGTCAGTGCTGAGGGAGTGCCACACTGTCGGATGGTCAGCACTGAGGGAGCGGGCACTGTCGGAGAGTCAGTGCTGTGTGAGCGCTGCACTGTCGGAGGGTCAGCACTGAGGGAGTGGGCACTGTCGGAGGGTCAGTGCTGAGGGAGTGGGCACTGTTGGAGGGTCAGTGCTGAGGGAGTGCCACACTGTCGGATGGTCAGCACTGAGGGAGCGGGCACTGTCGGAGAGTCAGTGCTGCGTGAGCGCTGCACTGTCGGAGGGTCAGCACTGAGGGAGTGGGCACTGTCGGAGGGTCAGCACTGAGGGAGTGGGCACTGTCGGACGGTCAGTGCTGAGGGAGTGGGCACTGTTGGAGGGTCAGTGCTGAGGGAGCGCCGCACTGTTGGAGGGTCAGTGCTGAGGGAGCGCCACACTGTCGAAGGGTCAGTGCTGAGCGAGTGGGCACTGTTGGAGGGTCAGTGCTGAGGGAGCGCCGCACTGTTGGAGGGTGAGTGCTGGGAGCACTGATTAGAAGGCAGAAAATTAAAGTCATTCATTACAACGGGAGCAGAAATCACTACAAGAACCAGGCTGTTATCTTGGAGATTTCTGGAAATTCCTTGTCAATGAAACCTCTAAAGTTGAAAGCAATGTTCTGCAGAGTCTGGCGATCTGAAATAAAAATATTTTTTAAACATTGAAATTCCTGTTTCCATCACAAGGAAAAGTAAGGTAGGGCCCTAATTAACATTCTGTTGGACCATGCCTAGAATTCCAACAACTGAAACACTGTGAGCAATATTTTAAGTGATAAATTTAGCAGTTTCGGGTCACTTACTCAGACAAAAAAAACAGGTGACGTTCTTCTCAAATAACTGTGG
Source organism: Stegostoma tigrinum (assembly GCF_030684315.1). Classification (NCBI taxonomy): domain Eukaryota; kingdom Metazoa; phylum Chordata; class Chondrichthyes; order Orectolobiformes; family Stegostomatidae; genus Stegostoma; species Stegostoma tigrinum. The sequence continues at coordinate 1,999,611 of NC_081362.1, forward strand.
CTGGGTCAAGCTGATTTTTTCATTGTTTGGAATTGTTATTTTGGAAGTTTTAAATGAAGAGTTGGTTGGTTCTGTTTGTTTTCACCATGCATGATCAATGGGAGTGAGATCAATTTCCTGATGAAATCTCATGTCCTCCTTTTGTTTTGTGTTTATGCCTGTTGTCTGGGTCATGGAATTTTCTTACAATCCTGAGACAGATTGACAATTTTCTGTTATAATCTCACTGGAGACTAGCAACTTTTCTTCTAAAGTTGACAAAGCATGACAGCCCCAGTACTTACTAGGAGAATAAATCCACAAGATTGCAAGCTTTTCAACAAACAATGAGCTTTATTTTAAAGGGTTTGAACTGAAACACAATGTATAATATGTTTACCACTTATTTCTAACATCCAGGATAAGCCTGTGATTGAGCTGGGTAACAGACTAAATAGAACAGCCTCAGAACACATCAAATTGTAAACGTGGTCAAGACAGATCTCATGGTGTCCCAAAAAAGCCGAGAGTTGACACTCCAGGTCACTAAACGTCTTAAACTTTACAACTTCCTCAAAAGCTGCACCATCATTGTTGGCCTCAATTGTGTGTTTGTGTTGTGTTAGTACATCGTCCCAGTCAAGATAGTGCTCCCCTGGATTCTGGAAACTGTACTCCTACACCTGCTCACAAGCACAATTTTAGCTTGAACATAGACAGCTGGCTTCACCAAGTTAGAACTCCCTGTGTTTCCCTGAGCTCTGTTCTTGATGATTTCCACAAAGCAATTACTGCTTAATGAGATAACAAGGTGTAGAGCTGGATGAACACAGCAGGCCAGGCAGCATCAGAGGAGCAGGAAAGCTGACATTTTGGGTCTGGATTGGTGATTATGGGAACTGCAGATGCTGGAAAATCCAAGATAATGAAATGTGAGGCTTGATGAAGGGTCTAGGCCCGAAACGTCAACTTTTGTGCTCCTGAGATGCTGCTGGGCCTGCTGTGTTCATCCAGCCTCACATTTCATTATTTTGGGTCTGGACCCTGCTTCAGAAATGGGGGAGGGGAAGGGGCCTCTGAAATAAATAGAGAGGGAAGAGGCGATGATGGAAAGTGGATAGAGGAGCAGATAGGTGGAGAGAAGATGAACAGGTCAAGGAGGCAGGGATGAAGCCAGTACAGGTGACTGTAGGGAGGGAGTTGGGATGTGGGTTGGTCAGTGAGGTGAGAGGACCAGCTAGATGGGAGAAAAGACTGATGGATTAGAGAAATTGGGCTTATTCTCGTGGAGCAGAGAAGATTAAATGGTGACTTTATTGAGGTGTTCAAAATCAAGAACAATGTTGATGTGGAAAGGAAAGATATTCTATTTCCACTAATTAGTATGTCAGGAACTAGGGGTCACAACTTCAAGAATGTCAGCGAGAGAGCTAGGAATGAAATGAGGAGAAACTTCTTTACTCAGAGAGTTGTTAGGATTTGGAATGTGCTGTCTGGGAGAATGGTAGAGGTGGATTCCATAGAAAGTTTCAAAAGAGAATTGGGTTTGTATTTGCAAGTGACGAATGGTAGAGGTGCATTCCATAGAAAGTTTCAAAAGAAAATTGGGTTTGTATTTGCAAGTGACGAAGTTAGAGGACGATGGAGGTAGGGCGTGAGAGCAGGCCAAGCTGGGTAGCTCTTTTAGGAGCTGGAACAGACACAATGGGTCAATTGGCCTCTTTCGGTACTGTAAATTTCTATCATTCTATTGATGTTCAAAATTATTCTTATAAACCATTTCTGCACTTTGTTCAATGTGTTCACATAGCACTAAACGTGCGGTGCCTGGAACTCGACACAATACATGAGGTTAGCTGAGGTCAAACTTGTATCTTGTACAGGTTCAGCGTAGCCTCCCTTGGACAACAAAATCACCTACGTCATACTCCTGCTCGTTGACTACAGTTCTACCTTCAACGCCATTATCCCCTTCAGACTGTTCTCAAAACTCCGTGACCTCGGTCTCGGCTCCACCCTCTGCAACAGGACCCTCAGCTTTCTGACCCACAAACCACAGTCAGTGAGGGTAGGGAAGTGCCCCTCCACCACAATAACACTCAACACTGGAGCCCCACAAGGATGTGTCCTCAGCCCCCTACTGCACTCCCTGTACACCTATGAATGTGTTGTCAAATTCTGAATGAATGCCACCGACAAGATCCCTGACAACACTACTGTCATGGGATGGATATCTAAAAATGGTGAGTCAAAATACAGAAGGGAGATAGAGGGCTCGGTGACGTGGGGCAATGAGAACAACCTCTCTCTCTCAATGTCAGCAAAACTAAAGAACCGATCATTGACTTCAGAAAGAAAAGAGGAGAACAGCCCCGATCTACATTAACTGAACTGTGGTTGAGAATGCGAACAGCATCAAGTTCTTCAGCATGACGATAACCAACAACCTGTCCTGGACTTCCCACATAAATGCCCACCCCAGCCTCATCCCATGACCAATCCGCCCTCTCATCCCAAGATAATAAAATGTGAGGCTGGATGAACACAGCAGGCCAAGCAGCATCTCAGGAGCACAAAAGCTGACGTTTCGGGCCTAGACCCTTCATCAGAGAGGGGGATGGGGGGAGGGAACTGGAATAAATAGGGAGAGAGGGGGAGGCGGACCGAAGATGGAGAGAAAAGAAGACAGGTGGAGAGGGTGTAGGTGGGGAGGTAGGGAGGGGATAGGTCAGTCCAGGGAAGACGGACAGGTCAAGGAGGTGGGATGAGGTTAGTAGGTAGGAGATGGAGGTGCGGCTTGGGGTGGGAGGAAGGGATGGGTGAGAGGAAGAACAGGTTAGGGAGGCAGAGACAGGTTGGACTGGTTTTGGGATGCAGTGGGTGGGGGGGAAGAGCTGGGCTGGTTGTGTGGTGCAGTGGGGGGAGGGGACGAACTGGACTGGTTTAGGGATGCGGTGGGGGAAGGGGAGATTTTGAAACTGGTGAAGTCCACATTCATACCATTAGGCTGCAGGGTTCCCAGGCGGAATATGAGTTGCTGTTCCTGCAACCTTCGGGAGGGCATCATTGTGGCACTGCAGGAGGCCCATGATGGACATGTCATCTAGAGAATGGGAGGGGGAGTGGAAATGGTTTGCGACTGGGAGGTGCAGTTGTTTGTTGTGAACTGAGCGGAGGTGTTCTGCAAAGCGGTCTCCAAGCCTCCGCTTGGTTTCCCCAATGTAGAGGAAGCCGCACCGGGTACAGTGGATGCAGTATACCACATTGGCAGATGTGCAGGTGAACCTCTGCTTAATGTGGAATGTCATCTTGGGGCCTGGGATACGGGTGAGGGAGGAGGTGTGGGGGCAAGTGTAGCATTTCCTGCGGTTGCAGGGGAAGGTGCTGGGTGTGGTGGGGTTGGAGGGCAGTGTGGAGCGAACAAGGGAGTCACGGAGAGAGTGGTCTCTCCGGAAAGCAGACAGGGGTGGGGATGGAAAAATGTCTTGGGTGGTGGGGTCGGATTGTAATTGGTGGAAGTGTCAGAGGATGATGCATTGTATCCGGAGGTTGGTAGGGTGGTGTGTGAGAATGAGGGGGATCCTCTTAGGGCGGTTGTGGCGGGGGCGGGGTGTGAGGGATGTGTTGCGGGAAATACTGGAGACGCAGTCAAGGGCGTTCTCGATCACTGCGGGGGGAAAGTTGCGGTCCTTGAAGACCTTGGACATCTGGGATGTGCGGGAGTGGAATGTCTTATCATGGGAGCAGATGCGGCGGAGGCGGAGGAATTGGGAATAGGGCATGGAATTTTTGCAGGAGGGTGGGTGGGAGGAGGTGTATTCTAGGTAGCTGTGGGAGTCGGTGGGCTTGAAATGGACATCAGTTACAAGCTGGTTGCCTGAGATGGAGACTGAGAGGTCCAGGAAGGTGAGGGATGTGCTGGAGATGGCCCAGGTGAACTGAAGGTTGTGGTGGAAGGTGTTGGTGAAGTGGATGAACTGTTCGAGCTCCTCTGGGGAGCAAGAGGCGGCGCCGATACAGTCATCAATGTACCGGAGGAAGAGGTGGGGTTTGGGGCCTGTGTAGGTGCGGAAGAGGGACTGTTCCACGTAACCTACAAAGAGGCAGGCATAGCTGGGGCCCATGCGGGTGCCCATGGCCACCCCCTTAGTCTGTAGGAAGTGGGAGGAGTCAAAAGAGAAGTTGTTGAGGGTGAGGATGAGTTCAGCTAGGCGGATGAGGGTGTCGGTGGAGGGGGACTGGTCGGGCCTGCAGGACAGGAAGAAGCGGAGGGCCTTGAGGCCATCTGCATGCGGAATGCAGGTGTATAGGGACTGGACGTCCATGGTGAATATGAGGTGTTGGGGGCCAGGGAATTGGAAGTCCTGGAGGAGGTGGAGGGCGTGGGTGGTGTCACGGACGTAGGTGGGGAGTTCCTGGACCAAAGGGGAGAAAATGGAGTCCAGATAGGTGGAGATGAGTTCAGTGGGGCAGGAGCAGGCTGAGACGATGGGTCGACAAGGGCAGGCAGGTTTGTGGATTTTGGGAAGGAGATAGAAACGGGCCGTGCGGGGTTGGGGAACAATGAGGTTGGAGGCTGTGGGTGGGACGTCCCCTGAGGTGATGAGGTCATGAATGGTGTTGGAGATGATGGTTTGGTGCTCGGGTGTGGGGTCATGATCGAGGGGGCGGTAGGAGGTGGTGTCGGAGAGTTGGCGTCTGGCCTCGGCGATTTAGAGGTCAGTGCGCCATACTACCACTGCGCCACCCTTGTCTGCGGGTTTGATGGTGAGGTTGGGGTTGGAGCGGAGGGAGCGGAGGGCTGCCTGTTCTGCGGGGGAGAGGTTGGAGTAGGTGAGAGGGTTGGAGAGGTTGAGGCGGTTAATGTTTCGACGGCAGTTGGAGATGAAGAGGTCAAGGGAGGGTAGGAGGCCTGGGGGTGGTGTCCAGGAGGAGGACTTGTGTTGGAAGCGGGTGAAGGGGTCAGTGGAGGGAGGGTTAGGCTCCCGGTTGAAGAAGTAGGCATGGAGGTGAAGACGGCGGAAAAACTGCTCTATGTCCAACCGTGACTGGTATTCGTTGATGTGTGGTTGTAGGGGGACAAAGGTGAGCCCCTTACTAAGGACTGACCGTTCGTCCTCAGTCAGTGGGAGGTCTGGGGGGATGGTGAAGATGTGGCAGGGCTCAGTGTGGCTGTCTCCTCTGGGGTTGCTGGCTGTGGAGGTTGTGGGCGGAGCGATGAGGTTGTTGGCCGTGGCCGGGGTTCCGTTGGCGTCGGCTGTGGGCGGGGTTCCGTCGGCGGTTGGAGGATCGGGGTGGGCGGCAGCAGCTGCGGTGAGGGTGGTGTGTGGGGTGTTGTACCTGGAAGTGGAGTTGGTGACTGCAGCAGAGGCTACACTTGCCCCCACACCTCCTCCCTCACCCCTATCCCAGGCCCCAAGATGACATTCCACATTAAGCAGAGGTTCACCTGCACATCTGCCAATGTGGTATACTGCATCCACTGTACCCGGTGTGGCTTCCTCTACATTGGGGAAACCAAGCGGAGGCTTGGAGACCGCTTTGCAGAACACCTCCGCTCAGTTCGCAACAAACAACTGCACCTCCCAGTCGCAAACCATTTCCACTCCCCCTCCCATTCTTTAGATGACATGTCCACCATGGGCCTCCTGCAGTGCCACAATGATGCCACCCGAAGGTTGCAGGAACAGCAACTCATATTCCGCCTGGGAACCCTGCAGCCTAATGGTATCAATGTGGACTTCACCAGTTTCAAAATCTCCCCTTCCCCTACAGCATCCCTCAACCAGCCCAGTTCGTCCCCTCCCCCCACTGCACCACACAACCAGCCCAGCTCTTCCCCCCAACCCACTGCATCCCAAAACCAGTCCAACCTATCTCTGCCTCCCTAACCTGTTCTTCCTCTCACCCATCCCTTCCTCCCACCCAAGCCGCACCCCCATCTACCTACTAACCTCATCCCACCTCCTTGACCTGTCCGTCTTCCCTGGACTGACCTATCCCCTCCCTACCTCCCCACCTATACTCTCTCCACCTATCTTCTTTTCTCTCCATCTTCGGTCTGCCTCCCCCTCTCTCCCTATTTATTCCAGTTCCCTCTCCCCATCCCCCTCTCTGATGAAGGGTCTAGGCCCGAAACATCAGCTTTTGTGCTCCTGAGATGCTGCTTGGCCTGCCGTGTTCATCCAGCCTCACATTTTATCATCTTGGAATTCTCCAGCATCTGCAGTTCCCATTATCCCCGCCCTCTCATCCCAGCCTCCTTCATCTGACACAACCTGTCCATCTTCTCTCCCACCTATCCACTACTGCCACCTCCTGGTCAATTCCCACCACTGCCTGCACTCAGCTATCACCATTGCACCTACCTTCCCCAGTTTCACTCCCTCTCTCTATTTATTTCAGAGCCCTTTTTCCCCATTTCTGAAGAAGTCTCCCAACTCAAAACGTCAGCTTTCCTGCTCTTCTGATGCTGCCTGGCCTGCTGTGTTCCTCCAGCTCCACACTGTGTTATTGCTGGATGGGTATATGAATAGGAAGGGTTTAGAGGGATATGGGTCAAATGCTGGCCAATGGGAATAGATTAATTTAGGATATCTGGTCAGCATGGATGGGTCTGTTTCCATGCTGTATATCTCCATGAGATATAGCAGTTTGGATCGGAAATTGGCTTGCTGAAAGAAGACAGAGGGTGGTAGTTGATGGGAAATGTTCATCCAGGAGAACAGTTACTAGTGGTGTACCGCAAGGGTCGGTGTTGGGTCCACTGCTGTTTGTCATTTTTATAAATGACCTGGATGAGGGCGTAGAAGGATGGTTTAGTAAATTTGCAGACGAGACTAAGGTCGGTGGAGTTGTGGATAGTGACGAAGGATGCTGTAGGTTGCAGAGAGACATACATAAGCTGCAGAGCTGGGCTGAGAGGTGGCAAATGTATTTTAATGCAGACAAGTGTGAGGTGATGCACTTTGGTAGGAGTAACTGGAAGGCAAAGTACTGGGCTAATGGTGAGATTCTTGGTAGTGTAGATGAACAGAGAGATCTCGGTGTCCATGTACACAGATCCTTGAAAGTTGCCACCCAGGTTGACAGGGCTGTTAAGAAGGCATACAGTGTTGTAGCTTTTATTAATAGAGGGATCGAGTTCCGGAACCAAGAGGTTATGCTGCAGCTGTACAAAACTCTCGTGCGGCCGCACTTGGAGTATTGTGTACAGTTCTGGCCACTGCATTATAAGAAGGATGGGGAAGCTTTGGAAAGGGTGCAGAGGAGATTTACTAGGATGTTGCCTGGGTATGGAGGGAAGGTCTTACGAGGAAAGGCTGAGGGACTTGAGGCTGTTTTCGTTAGAGAGAAGGTTGAGAGGTGACTTAATTGAAACATATAAAATAATCAGAGGGTTAGATAGGGTAGATAGGGAGAGCCTTTTTCCTAGGATGGTAACGGTGAGCACGAGGGGGCATAGCTTTAAATTGAGGGGTGAAAGATATAGGACAGATGTCAGAGGTAGTTTCTTTACTCAGAGAGTAGTAAGGGAATGGAACACTTTGCCTGCAACGGTAGTAGATTCATCAACTTTAGGTACATATAAGTCGTCATTGGATAAGCATATGGACGTACATGGAATAGTGTAGGTTAGATGGGCTTGAGATCAGTATGACAGGTCGGCACAACATCGAGGGCCGATGGGCCTGTACTGTGCTGTTATGCTCTATGCACTGTATAACTCTACAGACAGCCACCAGACTCATCTCAGCCCTCTGACTCTTGAAGTCATTCGACAGGCTAGGGGGCGTGGCCAGGCACATGGGCGGGGCCAATGCATGAAAGGGTGTGTCCGAGCAGGAGGCGGGGAACCCGTGGTGACGTCACCGGCCGTGTGTGGAAAGTTTGGTCTGACGATGACCTCTCGTGGGCGGTGCTATGACGCGTGGAGGGTGTGGCTATGACATCAGGGGCGTTGCGGGGCATGCGCGTCGTGTGGGTGGTTGTCTGCGGGGTTGCCGGGCCGGTGAGCGAGAGGTGGCCGGAGCGTAGTCCGATCGGAGACGGAGATCGTCAATGGGAGCGGGGAGGGAACTGCCCTGAGATCGGGGCCTAGTACGGCCACCGCCATGTGAGGCGGCTGCCTCCCGCTCTCCCACACATCGTGAGGTAAGGCACCAAGTGCCCGAGAGGCCCGTCCCTCAGGCCTGGAGCCGGCCTGGCGGTGATGGAGCGCGGCCTAGCCACCACCTCCACACCCGCCGCCCCCCCCCCCCCCCCCCCCCCCCACCGACTCCGGGCCGGCTGTAAGTGCGGCCTAACTTCCCGGGCCCATGCCCGGCGCTGTCAGGGGGGCCAGTGACGCCGGCCTCGGGCTGTCCGCTCACTCTGAGCCACTGTCACCTACCCCTGGATCCCCGCGTCTGTCCCTTGGCTGCTGCTGGCTTCTGTAGAGGGAGATTGAGCTCTTCCTGTACCCGGCTGCAGTTTGTATCCCGGTGAATCTCTCAATCAGAGGGGGCAGAGTTGTCCTAAATGTTTCACCCGTCAGCCTGAATCCCTGCTCTTAATTGAGATCGAAGTAACCGTACTGTTATTGTAACCTTTTTGAGTTATTGTTTAAAGCTTTTTCTTGACCTAACGTGCCCACTGATGTGTGTGTCTGGCTTTTGCAAGTTAATTATTGATTTTAAAAATATTTGCACTGTGTGTTAATGATATATTTGTACTGATCAAATCCCTACTTGCAAAAATGTTGCATTTCCCTAAGGGTCTTGTTTGTAAACTTTGCAAAGAGCCTAAATAACGAGCAGGACAAATATTTTCAGTGCATACTGATCAATGCACCTAAAATGCCTTTTTTTATAGTTTTAAAGTCGTCGTCTCTGTACACATACGGAACGGACAAGTTAAAAGTAACCTCAAAACGTTTTCATTTCGTCAAACGGTTTCTTGTAGGGACAGTGGCTTCTTAATGTTCATTTTGTTTGTATTGATTCCAACCTAATACATATTTTCAAGTAGCTTAGTGAATAATGTTTGTAGAATTTTGAAATGCCACCTTTTGATAAAAGCAACACCTCTTTGCAAACAGCGCAGTGTCAAGCATGAGTTCCTTATTTAGTTAATCATTTATTGTGAACCTGGCTGACAGTATGGTAAGCAGGTCAGTAGTTTTTGGCAGTGATGTACAAGACCCAGTTTCCATAATAGGCACATTTTCAGTCTTTGAGAAATGTACTTGATGTAAAATAATCCATACTTTTATTTGTGTAATTTTAAAATGTGATTGTGGCATAATGGTAATGTCACTGGACTAGCAACTGAGACCTGGTCGAGTAGATCATGGGTTCAGATCCCACCGTGGCATCTGGTGAAAGTTAAAATAGATTAATGTTTTAATTAAAAACTAGCTTTGGTGCCAATGACCGTGACAACGATCATTAATTTTGTTAAAAACCCACATAGTTCACTCATGTCCATTTGAGAAGGAAGTCTGCCACCCTTCCCTGGTCTGACCGACATGTGTCTCCAGAATTATGGCAATGGGATTGATTCTTAACTGCCCTGAGAAATGATCCAGTTAGCCACTCAGCTCAAGGGCACTTAGAGATAGGTACCAAATGTTGGCCTTACCAATGGTGCCCAAATTCCATTAAATAATTTTTAAGAACATTTCTCATAGTGCACCCCCTCTTTATCAAACTGCATGCTGTAGGCCTGAAAAGCATAGTTTGGTGCAAATTAGATATTCTGTGTGGATTTGTCAGCAGCACCAGTGTTTGGAGCCAAAGAGGACAGTATTACTTTTTTAATCACCATCTCATTCTGAAGCAACTTGATACTTGAATAAGGGTTGTGTGGTGATCAGCAGAAGTTGTTGGGAGAATTCCAACCATTTATGAGCTTTTATGGAGATGTGGAGGATAGAGTATAGAAGTGGCACAGTATATAATCCTTCGGAAAAATGTTGTCCTTGAAATACACAGAATTGAAATGTTTGTAAGCAGCTCCTTTCAGTTGAATAAGGAGACCACAAATGTCAGAATTCTCAAAAATAGTCTGCGCAGAACTGAAACTTCAGTTTTCTGAGTGACACATTTATCAATAGGAGAAGTCTTTGACATCTTACCGTACAGTATGCTGCATACAGACCTGATGGCAGTGAAAAGAATGTTTGCTGAATGCATCTCTGAGCCTTATGCAGAACACTGGTACTTCTGTAGAAAAGAGTTCCTTTTCCAGTTCAACGAGCAGTACTTATATTTGCGCATGCTGAAATTTTCAGTAAGTTGTTAACTAGTTGGATCAATTTAATTTATTAGAAAAATATATCAGACAAAGTAGTTTTGTGCAGTTTTGTTGTTTGCTTCACTGTTTGATTTTTGAAGTGGAAATTGATTTAAAATCTGAATGTGTTTGTATAGCAGATAGGAACACAAAAGCTTATGTGTGAACTATAGCTTATATCTTTAATATACAATGCTGAGCTGTATTTCAGATGTTCTTCCCAGGTGATTATTTTGAGTATGTATGTAAACATAGCTCAACATACTGAATGTTCTTAATCAACGAGGTAACCCAGTCACTCTTCAGCATGAGCGGAATGTAATATGTCAGTGTATATAAAGCAATGGTGCAGAATATCTTTCCATTGCGTCACTTTGTGACATGTCTAACCACAGCTGTGATGCAAACATTGTTGGTCGATCCCCAGTATTTACAAGCAAGTAAAAAATAGTGGTGAGAACAAATCAGAGAGAAATATTTTTTTAAAATGAGAATACAGGAATGAAAGATAACGAGGTATAGAGCTGGATGAACACAGCAGACCAAGCAGCAGCATAGGAGCAGGAAAGCTGACGTTTCGGGCCTCGACCCTTCTTCAGAAAGAAATCACGAAGTGCTCAGTGTTTTCTTTGGGCACCATTCTACAAAATTTCACATTTAACTGCAGTGGAAATAATTAGTGTAATATTTTCAGATATTAAAAATGATACCTTTGGAATTTTGAGTGAAATTAGTTCCTGTTTGAAGTTCCTTGTTTGTTACTGTTTAGATTTGAGTGTTTCTGTCAGTTATAATGCACATTGCCTCATGGGACCAGAGTCTAAACAATATGCTGCACCAGCAGCGGTCATCATCTCAGTGATCTGGGGGAGGTGGTGGTGTGGTCATGATGCTGACTTAGCAATCCAGAAGTCAAGGATAATACTTTGTGGGTGTGTGTTCAGATTCTACCAGAGTAGCTGATGGAATTCAAACTTGATGTGGAATTGAAGGTTGTTCTATTGTTGATTGCTGTAAGAATCCATCAATTTTGTTAATGTCCTTTAGGAAGGAAATCTACAGTCTTTATTTGGTCAGGCCCACTTGTGACTCCCAACATAAATGAATGTAATTGCCTCCAACTGCAGATTGAAATGATTCAGCAAGCTGCTTACTTCAAGGACACTTAGGGCAGGTAACAATAGTTGGGCTTGCCAGCAATGCTTTCACTCCATAAATGAATAAGTTGATACATCATGGGTTTGTTGAGTAACACACTTCCTCTGTAGTGTCAGTCAAATCAATTCCTTGTAAAAATGAAATGAGAAACAATCAAGCTGCCGACACATGGTTTACCCCCGCTGTTGCAAGTGATGCAAAAAGTCATTGGTATTATCAAAGTTAATGGGAACTGCAGATGCTGGAGAATCCAAGATAACAAAATGTGAAGCTGAATGAACGCAGCAGGCCGAGCAGCATCTTAGGAGCACAAAAGCTGACGTTTCAGGCCTAGACCCTTCGTCAGAAAAAGGTTGTCAAAGTTTCTGATCTTGACTTTATTGATCATGCGATATCAGATTGTCTCCCAGTTTTCACAACTGGAAATTCAATAGCCTGTCTCCTATACTACATTTAATGGTAAACCACTTTTATTGGTATAAATGCTCTTAACTGCCTATGGAAATTTAATTTTGCCATTATGTTTCAGGCCAGAGAACTTGCCAGACTTTTTAAGGCCAAATGATTACTCTGATAGTTGCTGTTTATGACAGTTTACCAATTAAATATGTCACAAATAACTGAAATCTTCAGAGTTAAACACCTGTAAGTATCCACGTGATATATGCTGGGTTTGAAAGGCACGAGTGGCTAGTGGGTGACATGAGTACCAGATTATTTGTTGGAATGTGCTTGAGGAGTTCTTGACTGAAATTAGTTAGACTTAGTTCCCCTCTGCTCCCTTTTAGTTCATGCTGCAGTAATTAAATGCACTTTTTGAGTTATCGAGTGATGTAATTGGGCCTTTTCCACCCTGCCCTTGTTTGATCTTGTATTACAGGTTGAAATTATTTATAAAGAGAAATCTCATATTTCATAGTGACTATATACAGGAACTGTGCATAGTTTAAGCAAATATTTCCCACTGTTTTCAGCCTCACTTGTAACTGTGACATGTTGTCCACCATTCTGTTCACTTTAAGTACCCATTTCAATTTACAAGTATCTTCATGCACACGTGTTTACAGCCTCTTTACATCTTGTGTATATTTGCAATTAACTGTTGGCTGCTAGTTTGTAAAACTGCAATAACTGCATTGTTTATACATTATTTATGTGGCACATTGGTTTGTACTTGTCATCTGTTTATTGGTAGAAAAACAATACCAACAAATATCTATTCAAAATATAGATGTCTGGAAATGACTGATCTCATTTTATTTTTGGGATCCAGAAGGATGATGTGGTCATGTGTAAGGTCTAAATTTCTCAATTCCTCTGTCACCATGTAAAGCGCTCATCATTGTCTGTTGTCTGAAGCTATACTTTGAAAGTATTAAAAGTAGATGCAAATCACTGGGTGTCGTGGCTTGAATTCAGCCGAATGAATATTTCATGTGAAATTTGTTAATCTTGTTTTAAAATTCGTTCTGTTTTCTATAATCCAAATTCATCTATCAAACATAGAATGATTGTATTCAGTTGCATACAAATGTATTCTTACAAGTGCTATTAGGTTTGTATCTCATTCAAATTGGAATTTTTTTGTTGTAGTAAACAGTTATATAGTGAGGAACTCATTTTCCATTGCAGACACAATAGAAATGCTTTAAATCTTTCTGTTTTTGTCACAGATAAAGGGGGAAGTGAATTTATATTGATTGCTTTCCTCCCTTATGCCTGAGACAACAAGATATCATTTGGTTTATTCCTTCATTTTTTTTCTCACTCCGTCCCTTACTAAGTTAGGTTGAAGGGTATTCCCCTAAATCCTGGCTTTTGGACTCCAATTTTTGAAATAAATAAACAACAAATCTTTTAAGATTAAGTTGATGATGGAATCATTAACAAAGCACTCAGAAATCTGGGAAACTGCTTTGTTGCTCCATCCACACAAGTGTTCAGGAAACTAACGTTATAAAATTACAAATTTACTAAATCCAGATGTTTTAAAAAATCTGTTAATGTGAATTACAACTTGCTGATTTTAGTGTCCATTAATGATTTTGTCAGTGAACTGGATCTGGTAGTTTGTTTCTTGGTAGGCAAAGTGTAGACTTCTTTCAGGCAACAACTTGAAAGCTGACATGGAGGTCTGAGGCACAGTCTGGAGTCCTCCTTTCCCAACAACATTTGACCAAAAAGTCACTGAATTATTTGTTCAAGCATTACAACAAACTGAAGTTTCAGTCATGTGTTAAAGACTGTCATTTCATGTGCTGAGGGTCCATCTTGCTTGGCTGATCTGAAAGTTGTTAGCAGTGTAGCTTTACGCCCTCCATCAATTTCCATTTTAAGGTGATGGTATAGACTTGGCACCCATTTTAGCCGAAGGTATTGTGCTGTTTTATTTTAGCCAGAGCTGGTTGGAGATAAAAGATTCATCTCCATTCCCCTTGTCAGTTTTAGTCGGAATGTCCATGCAATGCAGAAGGTTCAGAAGCTTCTGGAACCAATCATGTAATCAGCCATTTTTTTGTGTCCAGTTCCGTTGTCCGCTTGTGAAAGCAATAGAATGTACACAGTGAAATAAGAAAAATACGATGCTCTTTGAGATTCCCTTTCACCCGTTTTAGCCATGGCACATTTTTCATGGGATCTGTTAATAATTTAGCGTTGCATTTGAGGAAGAAGAAGTAACTTTTTTGAAAGGTGCACTGTTTGAGTTGTATTTTGAGCAGGTTGCAAAAAATCCTCTCTGTTTGGTGTTTAGCACAGAAATTCAATATCAAAATATTTTACGGGGCAATATGTGACTCCAAGATAGTGTTTCTATGAGGACTGAAGGGGAAAAGAGTCGTGATTAGATAGAATTCATTGATGTCACTTCAAACATAGGAGCAATAAACACATGGTGCCAGGTTTGTTGGAAGTGCAGGCGTGATTTCTGCATGTTGATCGTGAAGATTTTGTTTATTAAAGTCATTGAATGGGGAAGAAGGAGGATTGGACAGAAACATTGGGATGCACATTAATATTTTCTTGTGTGTGTTTGAGTAACATTAGCTGAAGCCTGAGGACAGCCCGTATGCCTAAATCATCAACCACTTTCCATGTAAGAACTTGGAAAAACTAATAAGATCTGAAATCTTGCCCTGAGTTTAAAAATGACTGCTTGGTATGGGTGCATTTAATGCCAGACTTAATAACGTACAAGGGACCAAGCTTGCAGTGCACAGTGAATTTCTAGTTTTTCCTGTTATTGTCAGATAAATGATGTGGTTTTTTAAATAGATTTTACTGTGCTGTACTTTTTGTCAAGTCTTTGCTGATAATGATTCTTAATATGGAGTCCCACATTTGGTCCTTCTGTCTCAGTTCACTGCATCATTCACCCTTTAGTGCAATATAGTACCTTACATATTTTGGTAATACTTTTAAGTTGGATTTTTGCTATGTAAATGTAGATCTTTTGTACAACACAATATGGTTCTGTTCATTTACATGTAAATTTTGCAGAATTACATCTAAGTGTGGGGATTATGCTTCTGTATGTCTATAAAATTATTCTGCTGTTGTAACATCATGTATTGTGAGAGATAACAGGAACTTCAGATGCTGGAGAATCCGAGATAACAAGGTGTAGAGATGGACGAACACAGCAGGCCAAGTAGCATCATAGGAACAGGAAGGCTGATGTTTCGCGCCTAGGGTCTAGGCCCAAAATGTCAGCCTTCCTGCTCCTATGATGCTGCTTGGCTTGCTGTGTTCATCCAGCTGTACACCTTGTTATGTCATATGTTGTGTGTGCACAAGTTCTATTGTGTTATTCAGAATTTTCTACGGTAAACTCCATAATTGTGTAAACTGAAATTAATCATAATTTGCATGGATAGGTCTATAAGCATACTGAACACTCTCTGCTTCATCAATTTTTGTGGAATCCTGACCCCTGACCTTCTGACCCTTGTTCCATTGTTGGGTGCCATGCCTCAGTCATCTGGCTAATGTGGTCAAGAAATTCTGCTTGACCATTTCCCTCACTTCCATTGAATCCTTCCTTGAAACATGTTCTGTTCCTATCCTTTGTCTCTTGGTTATCTCCATTGGCTCAGATTTAATTTTACTTTTGCATAATTTCCTCATGCATCTTTTCTGTGTTTGAGACGTTATCAAATTTGTTAGCCTCGGCTTGAGATCATGCTCTCCTCTGGGTCAGAAGCTGTGGATTTGAGCCCATGCGTGAGATTTGAGCATACAATCTGAGCAATTCAGAGGAAACATCAGTTGTTGGTGGTGGTGGTTGACTTTGACTTTTAGAATGAGATGTTAAACTGATGCCCCTTCTGCCTCATGTAAATAACATATCACATGACCATTTAAAAAGGAGGTGGGGAGTATTCCTGTTATTTGGCCGGTGTTTATTCCTTAACCAATACCATGAGAAACAACAGGTGATCTAGTTGTTTATCTTTTTGCTTTTGGGATGACCTTGCACGTAAATTGGCTGGTGTTTTTCTCTATTACATCGTTGACTACAGTTCAGAAATGATTAATGGACTGTGAAGTACTTCAAGGGATCCTGCAAATGTGAATTATAAAGCCAAGGTTGTTCTTTCATTTAATATAAATGCAATTTCCTCTTAGCTTCATTCTTAAATATTCAAAAAGTATGTGTCATCTAGTTTTCTTCTGAAATGATGTGAAAGTGCTGGTGTTGGACTGGGGTGGAGCTTTGATCTTTTACTTATAAATTCTGTCTGATACTATCCCTCTCACTAACACCTGAAGAAAGACTGAGGCTCCAAAACACACACTTTCAAATAAACCTGCTGGGCCATAACCTTTCTTCTTCTGAAAGAGAACACTTCAAAGTTTTTTTGGCATTAACTTTCATTGGGATCAATGTGTACTGTACCTTTTGTATTATAAAGTCCGTTGTGTAAATTCTAACTTGTTTTATTCTGTTCCACTGCATAACAATGTAAGACATACCAGCAAGTGTATAAATAATTAAGTTCATTGGAACATAGGAAACAGGAGCAAAGCGGTCTCTCGAGCCTAGTTTGCCATTCAACTAGATCATGTTTGTTTAACCTGACTACCATTTCCCCTTTGCATCTCCATATATGTTGATATCTTTAATGTCTAGGATTTTAACAGCCTGTTGGTATCCTGATTATATCTCTTCCCTTCAAATGCTATGCTTTTGGTAGGATGCACCGGCACGTGCTTTAGCAAGGAATGGGATATGCAACCAGCCTGATCTTGTTCTCAGCGCGACACGCATGCCCAAGGGATTGTTGGGTAGCAGTCAGAATAGCAATTTTGGTAAACGTTACCCCCTTCATTATTCCAGTGCAGGGTCATTGAGACAAGTTGCCACCACCTCTACAGTCATCCAAGCTGTGGACAAGCATAATACTGAGATTGAAATTTTTCTTGTTTGAGTGATTTTTGTTACTAACAGAGAAATCCAAATCTGCCTGTGTTAACTGAGACTAATAATTGCAGAAAAGACACTAAAAAATAAAGGATTATGTAGTTTAGCATTGCTAAAACGATAGAATGTACTTATTGATGCGATTTTAAAGTTTTAGGATATTCAATTAAAAAGAGGTATGCCTTCATAGAATTTGTGTACTTCATGAATCTCTTTCTAATTTGGCTGAAATGACCAACAGGGAGCATTTGCGCTGGCTTGATGTATGGATTTTCTTGAGGTTCTCAATGTGCTTTGTTTTTTTTTTAACTGATTTACAGAGTTGTTAGCAGTTTTTTTGAACATTTTTGTAAAATTGTCTCCCACTTGCATTGCAACAGGCAGAAATTCATAAATTTCTTATGAAAATAAGGGTAGAGCAACTAAGATACTCAGCATTTTATATGAATTGAGCAATTTAGCCATTACCTTTTGTTAGCAGTATCTTTTTGCAACTGAGTTCAGCCCAACCTTACTGCTTGTATAAAGTGGAGTTATTTCAGACTGTTTATAAGTCATTTATCTTCACTTCAGCGTTGTCCAGTTTTCTTGATTGCTGTGATTACAATTGGTTAATCTTCTATCAGATGAGTGATCGTATTTCTGATCTCTGATAGCTTTGTTATCACTACTGATCTGAGTTTTTGCTGTTCAGACATGTGCTTCTGCTGGCAAGATGTACATTTACAGGGCCCTTCACTTGACTGTTGGAATGGGAATTGATAAACTAACTGCACAGGTGGCTCTCGGACCGCAAATCAAAGGCTGCAGTGTTAAAGGAGGTTCTGTCAGAAGAGCTGCTACACTTCATTTTCTTGCTATTCTCTGAAGATTTTCTTTAATTCCAACCACGCTAACCCATTACGTCGAATATGTTAAAACAGAGTCTGTTTTCTGTTGATCCGTTTTATTTGTATTAGAATAAACGAACATTGCTTTTCTGTTATCCAAGTGTTATGTTTGCAGCTAAATGATGAATATTAATATAGTGAATAAATAATTGTTTTGTACTTGTCCAGTTACTTCCATCCTCTGAACCTACTTCACCTGATAACGAGTACTAGTCCTAATTTTTGTGTAATTCTGCAGAAGATCAATATTTTTCTGTAGGGATTTCACTGTAGAATTCATACTTATTTCTTTCAAAGACAGTTGGGCATTTGATTATATAAATGGAAAACTGTAAGTATTTTAGTTCTCATATTTGCTCCTTGTTTCCATGGCAATGTATTCTGGGATATCGATATTATGTACTGTTAACTTCTAGCCTGCTTCTGTGAGATTTTAGATTGATCTGATTAGCAGAGCTCAAGGGAAGAATCGTGTAGACTCAATATTACCTCCATCTTTGTCCCCATGGATGCTGCCTGACCTGCTGCGATCACGTGTGGCAATGGTATGGAATAGGTTTATCCCATATGTGAAGTTTTAGGTTTCTAATGTTCTTACCTCTTTCATTCTGTCTAGGTATAACAAACTGAGGGGAAACATCATGGAGCCAGATGTGATTAGAATGTATTCTTCTTCACCACCGCCACTAGATGATGGAACTGAAATTGATGATGAGTTTGGTGAATTTGGTGGTTTTTCAGGGGTTGGTAGTTCAACACTTGGTTATTCTGACTTTGACTTAGAAGATCACCATGAGAACTTTATGCCGCAGAACCACTTTGTGCCTGGCCATGAATATTCCAGCCATGCAGATGGATTTGCTGACTTTCATTCGGCGAGTGCCAGTGACGGCAAAGTCTTTCTTTCAGACCTCTCCAGACCCACAGAAGAAATGTTAAATGACATGACTATAAGCACTGATAAGGATGTAATTCGATCAAAATCTTCAGTAAATGTTTTTGGTTGTACAGTGACAGAACAAAGAATGGAATCCATAAAACTGACAGATGTAACTGCTAGATTTGGCAACCTGGCCAAGGATGCTCATGCAATAGGTTTCGAATCAGAAGAGTACTGCAATAGTAAAAAGGCGAACCCAGAAATTCTGACAAATGGGTACTCAACGAAGGACATAACACAATCTCAGGGAATAGAAAATATAGTCAACAAAAGTGGTCAAAATGAACAAAAAGCTACAAATGCTCACATTTCAAATCTCTGGTCAGAGTCCATGCCTGGACAAATGGAAGACTTTACAGAGTTCTCTGCATTTTCAAACATTAAGGAACCTGTTGAGTTAGCAGGAGAAACAACGAGCCCAACTCTCTCTCTCATCAGCAAAATGCCACTAAAAGGAGATCATAATACTGGCAATCATTCAGTTATAAGGGAACTACCAGATGTTCAAGTCAGTCCAAACTTTGCAGTGGATGGTGATAACCTGGAAGTTACTTCAAACAGGAATGGGACAAATGCAGACCTAGAGCACACCCAGTGCCAGTCCTCTGAACCTAGTACTTCAGCTGACACAAGCTTTCCTAATCATGACTGGAATACATCAGAATCAATGGAGCACATTGCAACTCAGAACCAAAATGCTCAACAACCTGTTCCTGAATTTTTGGAAACATTGAAAGAAACCATTAATGTAGAAAGTTCAGAGATTCAATTAAGTACAGATCAATCGGGTAGTGTAAAGCAAACTGGAGCAGAAGTAGATTTGGAAATCTGTACTCTGAATGAGGAAGGCATTGGTGTTTTTTCAGACAATGTTCCACATAGAATTGGTACGATTGAGCAAGGCCATGCAGTCAGTGGTGAGCCAGTGGCGACTGATAGGAAAAGGACAGAGGGAATTGAGTCAGATCAGTGTGGAATTTCAAGTGACAGCTTACGTGATGGTGATTTTGCTTCTTTTAGCCTGGAGGTGAATTCTGCTGCTGTGGATGATGTTGGAACAGATAATGAGCGTTGTATAAACTCTGACAGCAAAACATCCTCAAACTTGGCAACAGAAGAGTTTGCCACGTTTCAGGAAACTGATGTCAAAGATGAATTTGGTGTCTTTGGTAGTATGGGTACTGATTCCTTACAAACGTATGCTAATTTTTCTGAATCTCCAGCAGAGAAGAATGTGCAAACAGAACTGACTGTTTATCATGAAGGTGACCTGGAGTCTGGTGAGCATGGAACTACCACCACAATTACAAAGTCAGATGATGAGGATTTTGGAGAATTTGGATCCATTCAGGAAGCCAACACTGAGTCTGAGTTTGCAGGGTTCAAAAGTGATGACTTTACACCTGGTGAACAAGACACTGAGTGGAATGCTTTTGGGTATTCGGTGGCTGAAAGTACATCGTGGGCAACCTTTGATGAAGAGGAGTCTCGTGGTGCCGTTAAAGAAGAAATTAGCCAGTGCAGCAGGACAGAAGTTGCGCTTTCAAGTGACAAACAGTTGACTGGCTGGGCAGACTCTACTCCTGCACAGCACATTGGAGAAGAACCTCAGTCACAAGTAAGTGGTGTTGATTGTTATGTTGGCACTTGAACAGTAAATTAGTCAACTCTGTTGATTTTGTTTGTTTTAAAGTTTTGAAACATAGAAATGTTAACATTTTAAAACTTTTTTGCATCAGTTTCTTTTACTTTTGAATGCAGGGTGATGAGCAACCTGTCCCAAGGCCCCAAAGCAGAGTTTTATATCTGAATACCTGAGGCTATGCAATAATAGTCAAGAGCGGTTCACCTAATAGTTTTAACTACCTCCTGAGGGAAGGTGTTTGACTTCTATTTGCCAGGTGTGATGGGGAAATCAACTTCTGAGAGTTGTGGATGTAGAGTTCGTCCTGCCATTGTAGGTCACTACATAGCTGTTCTAACAAGTTGTATCTCCAAATGCATAATGAAGATATGTTAATGAAAACTTTTTGTGAATGGTAATTTGTAGTATTGTGATAGAAATTGAGAATTGTGCCAGCAAAAGTGTCCAGGTGTTTGAGAACTTCTTGCATGGTTTTTTTGTAATGTTTCATGGGTCAGATCTTCTGAAATATGAGATGGGTACTTAGGTCAATTAGAAGAAAACTGCCTGTGGTAAAGTCAATGTATCAAAATGTACCTGCCTCATGTTGAGAATCTCTATATTCTCATTGCGCAGAGGTTAGCAAGAATGTAAAACTCTGTAAGGTTTCATTTTAGACAGCCATTTGTAACACTGCTGATGATTTCTGCTTTGCACTTTGCTGGTTGTGTTTTGTGAATTTGGAGTCAAGGCCTTCACTGAGTCAACAGTGAGTTAGAGTGCTTGCTTCAGGGACTGTTACCTGGCTTTGCTAAGGTGTCAGAACAGCCACAAACCCTGAGGTTTAGATTCTTTTACAGTAATGCTGACTGTTGAGATAATGTGAAGCAATAACTTTGTATCCATCCTGTACTTGCAGTGTAAATGCACTATAAGAAGTGAGTTCAGAAGTATAAAAAATATAAATGGCAATAGGATTCTGCAGCTTATTTGCAGAGGTAATGAATAGAAAGTCAAGAATGTTGCAGTGAATCTCTTAATTGGTTAAGCTGCAGCTGGATTATTTTTGGACACATTCTTATGAAGGATAAGTTGTAGATTTGCAAAGGGGCCATGTCATGTTGGTGAAATGAGCTGTGGTTCTAGTAGAGTAGAAAAGGCTTACTGGATCTTGAGTTCAAATTGTGCAAAGGGTTGTGTGTGTATGTGTATATATAGATGGAAGGGTTATTTCAAGTAGTTGTCAAACTGGTAACAGGCTCATAAATTTTGCATTCATGCTGGAAACAAATGAGAAGGATACAGACTCCTTTAGCACAAATGGTACTAAAGTTTAACCCTAGAGTCAGTTGTAGTGATCACACACAAAGGCCCTTTGGCCCATATATGCCTGTACCAGTCAAAAACAACCAACTCACTATTCTAATCCCTTGAAAAAAATGAAAACTCAGAGGGAATAGGCAATATTTGAAGGAATGGGCAGATAGACACTGGAGCTATCTCCAGAAGAAACTCCAACCATTGCCCCTTGACATTCAACCACTGACTCCTCCTATATAGCCATATATACATTGGCTACAATAACAGTATGACCATAATATGATGATTTTTAATCTGCAGTTTGAGAGGGAGAAGGGAGAATCGGAAGTGTCAGTATGGCACTTGAACAAAGGGAACTATGGAGCTATGAGGGAGGAGCTGGCCAAAGTTCAATGGTTCAATACCCTCGCAGGGATGGCAGTGGAACAACAATGGCAGGTATTTCTGGATATAATGCAGAAGGTGCAGGATCAGTTCATACCAAAGAGGAAGAAAGGTCCTGAGGGGAGGCAGGGGCGGCCGTGGCTGACGAGGGAAGTTAAGGAGTGTATAAAGATAAAAGAGAAGTATAACATAGCAAAGATGAGTGGGAAGCTTTTAAAGAGCAACAGCGGATAACTAAAAAGGAAATACGCAGAGGAAAAAATGAGGTACGAAGGAAAACTGGCCAAAAAATATAAAGGACGATAGTGAAAGCTTTTTTAGGTATGTGAAAAGAAAAAAAATGGTTAAGACTAAAATTGGGCCCTTGATGTCAGAAACAGTGAATTTATTATGGGGAACAAGGAAATGGCAGAAGAGTTGAATAGATACTTTGTTTGTGTCTTCCCTAGTGAAGACAGATCCAATCTCCCAGATGTAATAGTGGCTGAAGGACCTAGGGTAATGGATGAACTGAAGGGAATTTATATTAGACAGGAAATGGTGTTGGATAGACTGTTAGGTCTGAAGGCTGATAAGTCCCTGGGACCTGATGGTCTGCATCCTAGGGTACTTAAGGAGGTGACTCTAGAAACCGTGGACGCATTGGTAATCATTTTCCAATATTCTATAGATTCAGGATCAGTTCCTGCGGATTGGAGGATGGCTAATGTTGTCCCACTTTTCAAGAAAGGAGGGAGAGGGCAAACAGGGAATTATCGACCAGTTAGCCTGACGTCAGTGGTGGGAAAGATGCTGGAGTCAATTATAAAAGATGAAATTACGACTCATTTGGATAGCAGTAACAGGATAGGCTGGAGTCAGCATGGATTTACAAAGGGGAAATCGTGCTTGACTAATCTTTTGGAATTTTTTAAGGATGTATTTATGAAGATGGACAATGGAGAACCAGTGGATGTAGTGCACCTGGACTTTCAGAAAGCCTTAGATAAAGTCCCACATAGGAGATTGGTGAGCAAGATTAGGGCCCTTGCTATTGGGGGCAAAATACTGAGTTGGTTTGAAAATTGGCTGGCTGACAGGAAGCAAAGAGTAGTGATAAACGGGTCCCTTTCGGAATGGCAGGCGGTGACCAGTGGGGGTCGGTGCTGGGACCGCAGCTGTTTACAATATACATTAATGATATAGATGAAGGCATTAAAAGTAATATTAGCAAATTTGCTGATGACACAAAGTTGGGTGGCAGTGTGAAATGTGAGGAGGATGTTATGAGAATACAGGGTGACTTGGACAGGTTAGGTGAGTGGACAGATGCATGGCAGATGCAGTTTAATGTGGATAAATGTGTGGTTATCCACTTTGGCAAGAACAGGAAGGCAGATAACTTTCTAAATGGAATCAAGTTAGGTAAAGGGGAAGCACAACGTGATCTAGGTGTTCTTGTACATCAGTCAATGAAAGCAAGCATGCAGGTACAGCAGGCAGTGAAGAAAGCTAATGGCATGCTGGCCTTCATAACAAGAGGAATTGAGTATAGGAGCAAAGAGGTCCTTTTGCAGCTGTACAGCGCCCTGGTGAGACTGCACCTGGGGTATTGTATGCAGTTTTGGTCTCCAAATTTGAGGAAGGACATTCTTGCTATTGAGAGAGTGCAGCGTAGGTTCACGAGGTCAATTCCCAGAATGGCAGGACTATCATTTGTTGGAAGATTGGAGCGACTGGGCTTGTATACACTTGAGCTTTGGAGGATGAGAGGGGATCTGTTTGAGACGTATAAGATTATTAAGGGATTGGACACTCTGGAGGCAGGAAGCATGTTTCTGCTGATGAGTGAGTCCAGAACCAGAGGACACAGTTTAAAAATAAGGAGTAGGCCATTTAGAACAGAGTTGAGGAGAAACTTCTTCACCCAGAGAGTGGTGGATATACGGAATGCTGTGCCTCAGAAGGCAGTGGAGGCCAACTCTCTGGATACTTTCAAGAAAGAGATGGATAGAGCTCTTAAAGATAGCGGAATCAAGGGTTATGGGGATAAGGCAGGAACAGGATACTGATTGTGGATGATCAGCCATGATCATAATGAATCGTGGTGCTGGCTCGAAGGGCCGAATGGTCTAATCCTGCACCTATTGTCTATTGTCTATTAACAGGTTGGAGGCTGGGAATCCTGTAAAAAGTAACTTGCCCCTGACTCTTCAAAGCTTGTTCACTACTTACTATGCAAGAATATGATTGAACGCTGTCTACTTGCTTGAATGAGTACAGCTGCAAAACGATATTCAGGACAAAGCAGGAGTAAGTTACTGCAGATGCTGAAATCTATACCAAAAACAAAAAAGAATGCTGGATATCATAGCCAGTCAGCAGCTTCCATGGAGAGAGACCAAGCTACGTTTCAAGTCCAGAGTATTCTTCAGAGGACAAAGTGGCCAGATTGATTCGCACCACATCCACAAACATTCACTCCCTCCTCCACTGTGCTGTAGCAACAGTATGTACCGTCTACGCAATGCACTGCAGAAATTAACCAGGATTCCTTAAATGGCACCTTCCAAGTCCATGATCTGTACCATCTTGAAGGAAAAAAGTATTGGGTACATGTTGCCTGACAGGCAGATAGCCATTTGCTGAATCAGACAGTAAGATACTTGTAACTGATTTATTGTTAAACCATTGTTCAGTACATGTACCAGTTTCGATCCTTCCCTTCTGGACCTTTTAACTCTCCAGAAGCATGCCCCTCACTGTGGCCAAACTCAGCTATCTGTCTTTCAGTCATTTAGGCTTAACTTAAAGTATGGAAGGGCAATGACATTTACATGACCCTTGACCTAGTTAATTTCAATCAACTTGTTAATGTGTGTTTTAACACCTCCGGTGCAGTTCTGATTGCCACACTATAGGAAGGATATACTATACTTAAAGGCATCAGGGGAGTAACTTTGAAATAAAAACATATACACTAGAATAGCTTAATTAAATCTAGACTCAGCTCTGAAGCAGGTAGAACTGGAATAGGGCCTGGCTCAGCAGTAGGGACATTGCCACTGTGCCACAGGAGCCCTCAGATATTTTCTGGTCATCCTCATCAGATGTTATTACACACCTCTGGAGCAGGTGGGACTGGAATTAAGTCCCTTTGGCTCAGAAGTAGAGTCATTACCACTGTATCACAAGAACCTCCCCCTCCACCCCAGTTGTTATAACATACGAGAAATTGTTGTAGGATCTCAATGACTGAAACTTGTATGGCTCTGTCGGGAGCTCTGGGTTTGTGAATCTCTTCCTGAAACTTTCAGTCTGAAATGTTTGAGTTCTTGTGCTATCACTATGCACTCCACCCAACCTCCAAGATATTTAATAATCACTCTACTCAGAAATGTTATTACATACCTCTGGAGCAAGTAGAACATTTACTCAGGCCTCCTGGCTATTAAGTAGGTAGATCAACACTATACCACAAGAGCCCTCCTGCAAGATTACAACGACCAATGAGCATTACCTGCTCTAAATCAACTCAGAAGCTGTCCTAGTTTACACATAAAGGGACCCGCTTTCCAAACATTATCACCTGAAAACATCACCACCTACAAGTTTCCATTCTGACTGAAATTGTATCATCATTGCTTCACTTGCTGGTCAAAATCCTGGAACTTACTCTATGACACATGTCAGCATTCATACAGTCCACAGATTGCAGCAGTTTAAGAAAGTGAAACATCACCTTCAGGTCAATTAGGACTGGTTAGTAAATGCTGCCTCAGCCAGTGATGCTCAGATCCCTGAATGAACACGAGAAACTACCCTGTAATTGACCTGCAGGAACATCCTGAGGCTAAATTATTGGTTTAAGAGACTCTTCCTAAAGGTGAACATTCTCAATCAGTTATCAGGTTTATTCTGTCTCTTTGATGCTGTGCTCCATTGAGTATTGCCTTGATGTTGAGGGCAGTCATGCTTGCCTCGTTTCTGAAATTCAATTGTCAAACTTTGTGAATAAGGTGGTAGGTTGGATTGGATTTGTTCTGCTTTTTGTAGACAGTGTGCAAAATTGCGGTTGCATTCAATCTGTGACAACCAGTGTTGTCATTGCACTGCAAAAACCTGGCTAGGGGTATCATCAGTTCTGGGGCACAGGTCTTCAGCTTCATAGCTAGGATGTGATTGGGACCTGTAGTTTTTGTGTTGATGACACTGACACAGTGAATTAAATTCATTAAAGATGGTGACTGAAATTGCGGAGAGCTGTGGAGGAGGCTAAAGAGGATAACCACTGAGTAGATTGGATTGAATAGTTGTAAGTTGTGGTTGTTAATAATGGTGCTGATTACCCATAGCTCCTCATTGCTGCCCAGGTTTGAGTTCCAAATCACAAGTTGGCAGATGTTGTCATTGTGAAGATGGAACTTGATTTCCACAAAAATTTGGGGTGGTTCTTTCATTGGGTTCTGATGTCTACCTGGCAGTGAAGTGATTAATCATTTTTTTGGAGGCATTGGAATGGCAAATGCAGCCACTGGGGAGAGGCAATCCAGTGGTAGCTCCACCCTTGATCAGCCATGTGTCTTTGGCGCAGCAATGAACACAATACTCACTGAGACAGGGGGCTCTTGTGGTACAGAAGTACTGTCCTTGCCTCTGGATCAGAAGGCCCAGGTTCAAGTTCCGTCTGTTTCAGCGCTTTGTAATAACACCTCTGAACAGGTTGATTAGAAAATATATAGAAAACATCTTAAAAGGCTAAGCCCCACACTATGCAAAGAGGAGAAGGAGGGAGTGATGCTGATTCCTTTTCATTTGGACTAATAAATTCTTTTGGCTTATTCTGTCATTTTTCCTGAGCATTCATTTTTCTGCTGGGACTCTCTCTAATATTTGCATTTTTTTATTTTCTAATTTTAAGTCGACAACTGTTTGCTCCATTTCTGTACCTGGATATGTTTCAGCTCAGGTGATGGGAGAAAAGGGAAGGTTCTGGGATTCTGCTTGTAATGGGCTGGGAGTAAAGGGCCTAAATCATCATCAACAGGGAATGGCGGACAGTACTTTCTCAAAGGGAAGGGGTTGATTGAAGGGGAAGCTTGATTATTTGCAGCTAATTGAGGGATGATATTGGAATGACAGATGAATAGTTGTCAGATGACTGGCTGTAAAACTTGTGCTTGACTGAGAAATGCTCTGCTGCTCAAGTTATTATTGTTTGCATTAATATAGCACCACTTGTGATAGTTGACACTTTCTATTGGTACTGTTTTTCTGTAATGCTCAGCTTTGTATTTTTTAGAAATGTGCTGCATTTTGACTTCTGTATATTTCCATTAACTGCCTTCCTTTAGCTTCACTGCAAGTTTATTATACTGATGAACCAAATACTTTAGATATTTGTGGGCAGGCCGCTGTCAAAAAGTTATCCAAATTTTTTGTTTTAAAGTTAAAGATTTAATGTTTTCTGATCCAACTAAATTACCACTGCCTTTTGTGCCTGGATTTCCAGTAATCTCAGGTTCCTATTGTTGCTGCTGCCCCTGATAAGGTTCTCATTGTCAGAAAATGGAAAACCTAAGCAGTTATATAATTAGCCATCTATTGGATAATTACTTCAAGTAATATTACACTTATGTCTTCAGGTTAAGCTAACTAATAATGTCTCTAAATCTGTGCTGTTTTGAAGTAAATATGGCAAGGTTTCTTTTAATCCTTTCATGGGTTGTGACTGTGGCTGGCTGGGTCAACATCCATTACTTATTCCTCCTTGACCTTGAGAAGATGAAGGTGAGCCTCCTTCTTGAGCTGCTGAAGTCCATTTACGTCCAGAGGCCTGTAAGGGAGTTTGACTCAGTAACAGTTATATAAAAAAAAGATTTATTTCCAATTCAGGATGGTGAGCGACTTGGGGAACTTATGGGTAGTCTGAAGGTACCTTCCAGGTTGTAGAGATTGCAAGGTGCTGTTGGAGGTGCCTTATCAAGTGTGTGCTGGTGGGGTAGGGTGAATGGGTTGCTGATTAAATAGGCTGCTTTGTCATGAATGATGTCAAGCTGCTTGAGTTGTTTGGAGCTGGACTCCTCCAGATAAGTTGTTGGAACCCTTTTAGTCTACCTAAGTGAATGCTGTTCTTCGAGTAATGACATTGTAGAACAGAGTATAAATCTCACAATAAATGCTTATAAGAAAGATACTGAGTTTATAGATTTGAATCTTCATGCGGATTGGGCAAATCAAATCAGCTAAAGGATGAGTTTCTAGAGTGTATTTGGGACAGCTTCTTAGAACAATGCATGCTGGAACTACTCAGACAAGCCATTTGACACCTAATAGTGGATAACTGGGTTAATTTAACGAACTAGCTAAGCGAAGGATCCTCTTGGTAGGAGTGATAAGAACGTGTCTGAATGTACAACAGAATCTGTTTAGGTTGTGGTGGAAGATCATGCCATAACCTTGCAACTACCTTCAAGTTTATGAATGTATGAAAATGGAATGAGAAATAAATAGGACTTTAAAATGGATCCTTTGGTGCCTCCCCACCCACACCCACCCACACAACCACCTAGAAGGATCAGGGCAGCAGATACAGAGCAACACCACTACCTGCAAGTTCCTCTTTAAAACATACATCATTCTGAGGTGGAAATATATTGCTGTTTCTAGCTAACTTGCTTACTTGGCAGTCCCTTCCTACCAGTTCTCTGGTTGTCCCCACATGCCAAAGGCTGTAGTGGTTCAAGGAAGAAGTCCACTTCTGTTGTTCTCAGGGGGCATTTAAGGATAGACAGTAAATGCAGTTCCACAAGCCTCACACACGCTCTGCGAAAAATTTAGAAATGAATTGGCAGATATTTGTGAAAATGCAGGAATATGAAAAGGACACGAGTAGATACCATTAAAGGATAAAAATGTTGAATTAATACTGAGGAATAAGGAAATGACAAACTTTAAACAAGCATTTTCTGTCTGTCCAAAAATGGTGTAACTTGTCTGATCTTGGAAGCTAAGCAGACTCAGGCCTGTACAGTACTTGGATGGAAATACCAGGTGCAGTAGGTTTTGGGGTACATGGTGGCTCAGTGGTTAGCACTGCTACTTCACAGCACTGGGGACTCGGGTGACTGTGTGGAGTTTGCACGTTCTCCCTGTGTCTGTGGGTTCCCTCCAGGTGTTCCGGATTCCTCCCACTGTCTGAAGACATGCAGGCTAGGTGGACTGGCTGCTAAATTGGCCATAGTGTTCAGGGATATGTAGATTAGGGGGGGTTATAGAGGGATGGGTCCGGGGGGGGGTGGTGCACTGAAGGTTTGTTGTGTATTTATTGGGCTAAAAGGCCTGTTTCCACACTGTAAGGATTCTATGAAGTACATATACAATGTATGCTAAGAACGATAGCAAAGCAGGGTTGGGGAGAGAGTCAGGGAGGGACTTGGAGCAACAGTAAGCACTATATCAAAAATACTGGGAAAACTATTTTTGAACTGAAGACTGACAAGTCCTCTAGACCTAATGGTCTGCACCATAAGGAAGAAGTGGCTGCAGATGTAGTAGTTTACTGGTTTTAATCTTCCAAAATTCCCTAGATTCTGGAAACGTCCCAATTGATTGAATAGCCTCAAATTATCTAATTCAAATGGAGGGAGTCAGAAAGGAAGAAACTATAGACCAGTTAAGTCAACTTCTATCATTAGTGGAAATCCTGGAATCTACTATTTAAAAAAAAATCACCAGGCTCTTACCAGAGTCAGAGATGGTGGGAACTGCAGATGCTGGAGAATCCAAGATAACAAAGATGCTGCTTGGCCTGCTGTGTTCATCCAGCCCCACACTTTGTTATCTTACCAGAGTCAGCATGGTTCTCTGAAAGAGAAGTAATACTTAACTAATTTATGGGATTCTGAGGAAGTAACAAACAATTTGAATAGCGGAGAACCTGTGTATGGGCAGTACTGAGATTTCCAGAAGATATTTGATGAAGTACCATGGTAAAGTTTACAACATGAATAACAGCTCGCGGTGCAGGTGGCCATGCGCTTGGATGAATATAAAGGATCGGTTAGCCTGAAGGATTAAAGAATAGGCGTAAATGAGTCGCTTTTGAGTTGACAAAGTGTAACAGATGGAGTGCCACAAGGATCAGTGCTGGTGCTTCATTTATTTACAGTGACCTAGAAGAAGAGAGGACACCTATCTATATCTCTTTGCATATCTGATAAGTGAGTGAACAAAATATTGGCAGATTGAGTAAAATATAAGAAAATGTGAACTTCAACAGGAAGAGTAGAAAAGCAGCATCTTATTTAAATGGAGAAATGGTGGAACTTTGTGATTTATGTGAGGACATCCAAATTCCTTTGTAACTCTTATGCAGGTACAACAAGTAATCAAGAAAGCAAATGAAATGCCATTTATTGCAAGGAAGTGGAACAGGAAAATAGTCATGTCCTATTTTGAGAGATAATGGGAACTGCAGATGCTGGAGAATCCGAGATAACAAGGTGTAGAGCTGGATGAACACAGCAGGCCAGGCAGCATCAGTTTTGTTGTGATTGTATGGGGCTTTGTGCAACAATATCTGGAATAATGTGATGCTGAGGTGTTGGACTGGGATGGACAAAGTAAGAAGTTACACGACACCAGGTTATAATCCAACAGGTTTATTTGAAATCGCAAGCTTTTGGAATGTTGCTCCTTCATCAGGTGAAATGACACCTATTGAAACAATAAGTACATAAGGGGGCTGGATAGGAGGGATACTTAAAGGATGTTTCCCCTGCTGGGAAGCTAGGACAAGACACAGTTTAACAATTAAACCTCTCCCATTTAAGATGGTGATAACAATTTTTTTAAAATCTGGGAGGTTGGTGAGCCTTTGGAACTTTTCTCCCCAGACAGTGGCAGAAGGAGAGACCTTGAATACTTTCAATGGCAGATATATTTACATCCTTCACTAACAAAGGATTCTATCAGGGTAGCTCAGAATATGTAGTTAAGGCCAGAATCAGATCAGCCATGGTCTTACTGAATGGCCATGATGTGGAGGTGTCTGTGTCGGACTGGGGTGGACAAGGTCAGCAATCACATGACACTAGGTTATAGTCCAATCGGTTTATTTGAAAATACAAGCTTTTGGAGCATCAGTCCTACTTCAGGAGTTAGTGAGAGAGTTTCTGATACAGAATTTGTAAGTAAAAGGTCAAAGGTTTACACCATCGATTGAAGATGTATTAAACAAACCTAAGATGCTGTTAGTTGGTTAGAAGGTTTTAACTGATTTAATATGTCTATATAATATCCCCAATTCCTTTCAAGTCACTGCACTGAGAGAACTGAAGGTTTTATCAGTGTAAAGAAGAGGTGACGTTTTAGTCGGACAATGCATGTTAGGTGTGAGACCTTGTTTAGAATTGGTTTGTGTTTTAGTTTGGAGTCAGACTGGTTTTATTTCTAAAGCAGGAATTTATAAAATGCCAGATAACAAAGTGTGGAGCTGGATGAACACAGGGCAAGCAGCATCTTAGGAGCATAAAAGCTGATGTTTCGGGCCTAGACCCTTCATCAAAATGCCTATTGACTATCAATAAATTATGCTTTTTGAACAAAATAAAATGCATCTGCAAATACAAATTCACCCCATAGATTCACTGCGTTATGGGGGTGGTGGGGGGAGGGTGTATGTGTTTTTGTGGGGGATGGTGGGTGTGCCAGGAGTGCGTGTATAGGTGAGAGACAGTGTTAGTGTGGGGAGGTCTCTTGTAGTGCAGTATGAACCCAAAATCCCGGTTGACCTTGTCCTCATGGGTACCTAACTTGGCTGTCAGCCTCTGCTCGGCCACACTGTGTAGTTGTTCATCCTGGAAGTCTGCCGGGGAAGAGGTTTTCTGGAAGATCCGAGGATAAATATCCTTGACCACTGAAGTGCTCCCCCACTGGAAGGGAACATTCCTGTCTGGTGATTGTTGCACGGTGTCAGTACTCGGTATCATCAAGTGCCAATTTCAAGACGCCATCCTACAATCTATCTGCTTCATCCTCGACCGCAACAACCTTTGACAATCAGTTTTTCATCCAGACACGTGGAACAGCCAAGTTTTGCTCCCCAACATGCCAACATTTTCATGCACAGGTTCAAAGAAGACATCTTTGCACTGAACTCTGACCAACGCTATGCACCGGCTATATTGACATTTTCTTCCTTTGGACTCATGGTGAGGAATCACTGAAATAACCACACAGCAATATCAACAAGTTTCATCCCACCATCAGACTTACCATGGACGACGATTCTTTAGAATTAATCTCATTCTTGGACATACATCTCCATGAAGGACAGACACCTCAGTACATCACTCTACCGTAAGCCTACGGATAATCTTTCAATGCTGCACTTCTCTAACTTCCACCTGAAAAATATTAAAACAGCCATTCCCTATGGACAAGCCCTATGCATGCACAGGATCTATTCAGATGCGGAGGAACGAGACTGACACCTGAAGGTGTTGAAAGGTGCCCTCATAGGAATAGGATATGTTACTCAACTCATCGATCGCCAGTTCCAACGTGCCACAGCTGTAATGACCTCAGACAGGTAGGGGATATGTCTGATAGGATGCCCTTTGTCGTCCAGTAGTTCCTGGTAGTGGAGAAATAATGCCATGTTCTTTGCAGCCTTCAACACCTTATCAATGATGATGAGCACCTCACCAAGATCTTCCCCATGCCTCCACTTCTCGCCTTCAGACAACTGCCAAACTACCCAGGCTTCAGGGCAACATTGACCACAACCGTATACAACTCTGTGTTATGGCAACCTCTGTAAGACATGGACAGTACCGTCACTTGTGGGAACACCTCTTACCATGAGCATGGCAGATATTCGTGACTCGGCTAGCACAGTCTATTTCATACATTGCAGGCAAGGATGCCCTGGGGCAAGGCATTTTTGTGAAACCATGCAGACACTCCAACAATGGATGAATGGTCACTGTACAGCAATTTGCTAGACAGGAATGTTCCCTCCCAATGGGGAATATTTCAGCAGTCAAGGATATTCGACCTCAGATCTTTGGGTAAATGTCCTCCAAGGTGGACTTCGGGATGCACAACAATGCAGAGTTGCTGAGCAGAGGCTGATGGCCAAGTTCGGTCCCCGTGAGGGTGGCTTCAACCGGGACCTTGGGGTTCTTTAGTAGTACAGGTGACCCCACCACACTAAACGCCCTCACACACGAACCCCTTCCTGCCCAAGCGTGCACAAATCTATGGGGTGAATTTGCATCTGCAGATGCATTTTATTTTGTTCCAAAAGCACACAATTTATAGACAGCCAGTCAATATGGAATTTTATAAATTCCTTCTTTGGAAATAAAACCAGCCTAACTCCAAACTAAAACACGAAACCAATTCCTAAACAAGGTCTCACATCTAACATACATTATCTGACCTAAAATGTCAGGTCTTCTGTACACTCAAAACCTTTAGTTCACTTAGGACTGTGACTTGAAAGCAATTTGGAGATTTAAATGTACATACTAAGCAATTAAAACTTTCTAACTGATTAAAGATTTAACAGCATCTTAGGTTTATTTAGCACATCCTCATCAATGGTGGGAATCTTTGATCTTTTATTTATAAATTCTGTGTCTGATACTGCCTCTCTCATTAACACCTGAGGAAGGACTGACACTGAAAGCCTGTGTTTTCAAGTAAACCTGTTGGACTATAACCTGGTGTCATGTGTATTCTGGCCTTATTGAATGGTGGAATAGGCTTGCTGAGCTGAATAGCAGCCTCCCATTTCTTATGATCTTGTGAACTTGAAGTATCATTCCCTGTTGATGCTGAGTGAAGCAAGTTTTGTTATGCCTTTCATGGCTGATCTTGCATTTTACAGGGTAAAAGCCATTTTCCCTTGTGCGGCAAATTCCTGTCGTGCACCTAAAGCTTTCTACAATTTTCATCTTTTTATAAATTACCTTGTTAATTTACTGGCTAGATCATCAACAAAAGCAGTGAAAAATAGTGATAAAACAATCCCTATGTGACACCAGTAAAAAAAACCTGACTCCATACTGATCCATAAATGTTTAACTGTCATTTTGGGCGTAAAAATTGGAGAGAATTCCTGCTCAATATGTAAGATTTCCTCTGTGTGACTGTGTGTGATTATTATACATGTGCACTTTTTAAAAAGTATTGTCACCATTGTCCTACCAGACTATAGGCCTCTGGTGGTGACTGGTGTTGGTTTAACCTGAAGGTCACCACGCCTCAGGCAAGGGGAGAGCTGAGAAGGAGAGTCTTCCATGGTAACCACAGCCTGTGCAGGAATTGAACCCATGCTGTTGATGTCACTCTGGATCACAATCTAATTGTCCAGCCAACTGAGCTAATTGACCCCCATGAATAATAATATGAAGCAATAGACCAGTTTATTGGGCTTCAATTCCAACAAAATGCCTCATGAATAATCGGCTGAGTGTTTTGAGGCTGGATGAACACAGCAGGCCAAGCAGCATCTCAGGAGCACAAAAGCTGATGTTTCGGGTCTAGACCCTTCATCAGAGAGGGGGATGGGGTGAGGGTTCTGGAATAAATAGGGAGAGAGGGGGAGGCGGACCGAAGATGGAGAGAAAAGAAGATAGGTGGAGAGAGTATAGGTGGGGAGGTAGGGAGGGGATAGGTCAGTCCAGGGAAGACGGACAGGTCAAGGAGGTGGGATGAGGTTAGTAGGTAGATGGGGGTGTGGCTTGGGGTGGGAGGAAGGGATGGGTGAGAGGAAGAACCGGTTAGAGAGGCAGAGACAGGTTGGACTGGTTTTGGGATGCAGTGAGTGGGGGAGAAGAGCTGGGCTGGTTGTGTGGTGCAGTGGGGGGAGGGGACGAACTGGGCTGGTTTAGGGATGCAGTTGGGGAAGGGGAGATTTTGAAACTGGTGAAGTCCACATTGATACCATTAGGCTGCAGGGTTCCCAGGCGGAATATGAGTTGCTGTTCCTGCAACCTTCGGGTGGCATCATCGTGGCAGTGCAGAAGGCCCATGATGGACATGTCATCTAGAGAATGGGAGGGTGAGTGGAAATGGTTTGCGACTGGGAGGTGCAGTTGTTTGTTGCGAACTGAGCGGAGGTGTTCTGCAAAGCGGTCTCCAAGCCTCCGCTTGGTTTCCCCAATGTAGAGGAAGCCGCACCGGGTACAGTGGATGCAGTATACCACATTGGCAGATGTGCAGGTGAACCTCTGCTTAATGTGGAATGTCATCTTGGGGCCTGGGATAGGGGTGAGGGAGGAGGTGTGGGGGCAAGTGTAGCATTTCCTGCGGTTGCAGGGGAAGGTGCCGGGTGTGGTGGGGTTGGAGGGCAGTGTGGAGCGAACAAGGGAGTCACGGAGAGAGTGGTCTCTCCGGAAAGCAGACAGGGGTTGGGATGGAAAAATGTCTTGGGTGGTGGGGTCGGATTGTAGATGGCGGAAGTGTCGGAGGATGATGCGTTGTATCCGGAGGTTGGTAGGGTGGTGTGTGAGAATGAGGGGGATCCTCTTAGGGCGGTTGTGGCGGGGGCGGGGTGTGAGGGATGTGTTGCGGGAAATACGGGAGACGCGGTCAAGGGCGTTCTCGATCACTGTGGGGGGAAAGTTGCGGTCCTTAAAGAACTTGGACATCTGGGATGTGCGGGAGTGGAATGTCTTATCGTGGGAGCAGATGCGGCGGAGGCGGAGGAATTGGGAATAGGGGATGGAATTTTTGCAGGAGGGTGGGTGGGATGAGGTGTATTCTAGGTAGCTGTGGGAGTCGGTGGGCTTGAAATGGACATCAGTTACAAGCTGGTTGCCTGAGATAGAGACTGAGAGGTCCAGGAAGGTGATTCCATTAGGCAATGTGGCCTGCTTTTCTCAACAGCACCCTTCCCCAAACACCCATCAGCTCCCAGTTTAAAAAAAGCAAAACAAAAGACGACAGATGGTAAGATGTCTCCTTCTATGCCATCTAACTGTTGTGACTCTGTGAACATATCCTATGGCTCATTGTAACGCCCAAGAGCTCTGCTGAAATGTACAAATGTTATGAGACATCCATCTCAGTCATGTCACATTTTGGGATCTGTATATGTGCACGTCTGTTATAGGAAGAAGTAGAAAATGTACTAATCAGACACAAAAGCTATAATCTAAGAAAATGTTATTTAGAAAAATGAACAGTTTTCATATCTATAATTAGTAGAAAGGAAAATTGAGGTAAACTACCATAATTTTTGAAAATCCTTCTGCTTCCTATTATAGTTTCTCCTCTGAGGTGAATATTCCTTGCTGCAAAAGAGTTTTCGAACATTTAGCAGTCCCAGTGTTGAGTTCATAGCGGTTCTTCATTCCATCAGCGGTAGCTACATGATGCACCCTGGTCTTTAAACACTAGCCTCATGTTTAAAGATTCCCAGGTTCACCTTGGGAGAATAGAATTACTAGTTAGACGGTTTCAGATAAAGTACTTACTCATCAGAATTATTTCTGTGGTCGCATGTGAGGCCTTGCCTTCATCTGAAAGAATTATGAATGTATGCATTCCCCTTCTGTGTCTTAGACATAGTATTCTCTAGATGCGAACAAAACCACAAGATTTGAACCAGTTCCAAATGATTTGAGATAACAAAGTGTGGAGCTGGATGAAACACAGCAGGCCAAGCAGCATCTTAGGAGTACAAAAGCTGATGTTTCAGGTCTAGACCCTTCATCAGAAAAGGGGGAGGGGACAGCCTTCTGAAATAAATAGGGAGAGAGGCGGAGATGGATCAAGAGGAGACAGACAAGTCAAAGAGGCGGAGGTGGAGCCAGTAGAGGTGAGTGCAGGTGGAGAGGTAGGGAGGGGATAGGTCAGTCCAGGGAGGACCGACAGGCCAAGGGGGCGGGATGAGGTTAGTAGGTGGCCTGAGGTTGGGGGAGGCAATAGGTGAGAAGACTAACAGATTAAGGAGGTGGGGAAGAGCTGGGCTATTTTTGGGATGCAGTAGGGGGAGGGGAGATTTTGAAGCTTGTGAAATCCACATTAATACCATTGGGCTGCAGGGTTCCCAAGCGGAATTTGAGTTGCTGTTCCTGCAACCTTCAGGTGGCATACTTGTGGCACTACAGGAGGCCCAGGAGGGACATGTCATCTGAGGAATGGAAGGGGGTGTTGAAATGGTTTGCGACTGGGATGTGTAGTTGTTTATTGTGAACCAAGCATAGGTGTTCTGCAAAGCGGCGTCCAAGCCTCCGCTTGGTTTCTCCAATGTAGAGGAGGCCACAATGGGTACAGCGGATGCAGTATACCACATTGGCAGATGTGCAGGTGAATATCTGCTTGATGTGGAAGGTCTTCTTGGGGCCTGGGATGGGGGTGAGGGAGGTGGTATGGGGCAGGTCTAGCACTTCCTACAGTTGCAGGGGAAAGTGCCGAGTGTGGTGGTGTTGGAGGGGAGTGTGGAGTGTACAAGGCAGTCACGGAGAGAGTGGTCCCTCCAGAAAGCAGACAAGGGTGGGGATGGAAAAAATGTCTTTGGTGGGATCGGATTGTAGATGGCGGAAGTGTCAAAGGATGATGCGTTGTATCCGGTGGTTGGTGGGGTGGTATGTGAGGACGAGGAGGATTCTCTTTTGGCAGTTATTGCGGGGATGGGGTGTGAGGGATGAAGTTGCGGGAAATGCGGGGGACACGGTCGAGGGCGTTCTCGACCACTGTGGAGGGGAAGTTGTGGTCCTTGAGAAACGAGGACGTCTGAGATATACGGGAGCGGAATGCCTTATCCTGGAAGCAGATGCAGCGGAGGTGAAGGAATTGGGAATAGGGGATGGAATTTTTGCAGGAAGGTGGGTGGGAGGAGGTGTATTCTAGGTAGCTGTGGGAGTCAGTGGGCTTGAAATGGATATTCCTCTTGTCTTGAATTAGCATTTTTTTATCCCCCAAGAATGAAAAAAACTTAGTATTTTACATGGTCAAGGTGCCCAGTCAATGAAGTAACTTGGCAGGATAGTAGATAATAAAGTGTGAAGCTGGATGAACACGGCAGGCCAAGCAGCATCTCGGGCACAAAAGCTGACGTTTCGGGAAGGGTCTAGGCCTGAAATGTCAGCTTTTGTGCCACTGAGATGCTGCTTGGCCTGCTGTGTTCATCCAGCTTCACACTTTATTATCTTGGATTCTCCAGCATCTGCAGTTCCCATTATCTCTTGGCAGGATAGTCACTGCTTTATATGGAAGCACTGCAATCAGACTGCTCACAGGCCTTACAAGAGCAATGTAACGAATGATTAGTTCCTACTTCGGTGGAGAAATAATTGTTGTCAGGGCATTAGTAGAACTACTGAGTTGAGCTTTCAAAATGCTTGTTAAGTCTGTTACATCTAAATGATCAAGGTTCGGGCCTTGACTTAATCGTCATCTAAAAGTTGACACTTCTGACTATATTAACCAAGGCAAGGGACATTACCATATAAGCTCTTTTTGAAGCAGCCTCTGTAGACTTTGAACCATCTAACTGAGCTTCCTTGGTGGAACTTGGGTGTGAAATGTTGTTTGACTTATTTGTATCATACTGTCATTGGAAAATTAGTCATTTGAATGATTATTTCTCATTCATTGAAAAAACATGATGACATTTTTGTCAAGTTTTCCAGTGTTGCTTAAGCTGATTGTGGGCTAGATGAACGTGCCCTTGGAACGATCTTTAAAGTTTTGGAATGTAGACTATATAGCTGCACGTGTAAATAAAGATGCCATTTCATTAAAGTGTTATAAGCTGTTTTTCATCAGTATCATTTTTTGTGAAGCACTTTCTTTCAGTGACTCATAATTTAATAGGACAGATAGACTGTTCTGTGCAGTGACTTCTGTAGGAACCAGTGCTGTGGCGTGATGTATGGAGGTATCCGACTTTGATTTTCCCCTTGTTTTACCACACCCTTTTAACAGTGTGCTGTCTGCGAATGAGAAGTGGTCATAGAGGTTTACAACATGGAAACAGGCCCTTCAGCCCAACTTGTTCATGCCACCCAGTTTCCCACTTTTACAGTCGAATCCTATTTGCCTGTGTCGTCGAATTCAGTTTGTGAAAAGAAACTGATTATTTACATTGATATGCTGCCAGAGATTCAACTACATTGTAGGGGGGAAAAAAGCATGTTTTACTATTGCTTCAAAATTTTCCCATCTCCAATTCTGTGTACAACGTTGGCTTAGCCACTGGAAGCTGTTACTGGTTGCTTGATAATGTCTGTAGCCACTCATTCACCTTTCAGAGTTCAGGCAGTAGTAGATAGAACTTGCATTTTACAAATTGCATTTCTCGCGATGCAAGGACATGCTAGAGCACTTTACAGACAATGTGGTTACTACAATGAATATTTATTGTTATTTCTATTTTTAAAACTTTATCCAAGTGTGACCCAAGATATTAGTTTTACAATAAGATAATGTCTCCTGGATGTGTGCTTAAGTTCCAGAGCAGGAATTTGGAAGTGATTTTTTTTTTAATAATTCAGCAGCACCCCCTTGAAAATGTAACTAATGAATTGGGCGAATTGCCAAGGCTGTTTCACAAATATAATGAGATTTGTCAGATGCCAATGTAGTGCAATCCAACAACTGGGCTGATGTTCAAATAATGTCAACAATAGAGAAGCTTAGTAGATTCATGCTTGTTCCTGCGTGGTGCTAATCCCAGGATTTCTTGTCTGTACAGTTTAAACTATACAACTACATGTAAAGAGTAGTAGATTTAATGTGTTTGTGTTATTTGTTGAAGCTGTGAATGGCAATGAAGTCTCTTTGTACATCTGGAATTGAAGATGAGAGGACTTCTGGGTTCTTGATAACACATTTCGTGCAATTTTGTTCTTTAGTTGAGCTCTCAGGTACTAAGCTAATGAACCTTCTCTGCGCCCACTTTCAGTTCAAGCATTGTGAGGACAAGCCTGTGATAATAGAAACAGATAAATATTTTTACAGTTTATATTTCAATCTTACAATATTGGTCATTGTTGAGGTTGGTTGGCTCACAACCAAACTCAACACCCACAACCTGAGCCACAAATCTACTCCAAAACCTTGGATATTGGTCATTTTTGTGAAGGAGTTTAAAAATTAATTAGATCAATCCTTCTGGAACCATGATTTTAAAACCAACATGTGTTAGTGAATCAGTGACTGCAAGGATCCCTAGAATATTAATGGTTGTCTATTTATTAAGGGGGTTTGTAGTAGGTGAGAGAAAACATTTAAAATTTAAGTCATTAGCGGTAGCAGAGTTGAGGATGAACAACATCACTTAATTAAAATTATGATTTGATTTATTGTTGTTACATGCATCTAATTACAGTGAAAAGTTTTAGATAACAAAGTGTGAAGCTGGATGAACACAGCAGGCCAAGCAGCATCTCAGGAGCTTGGCCTGCTGTGTTCATCCAGCTTCACACTTTGTTATCTTGGATTCTCCAGCATCTGTAGTTCCCATTATCACAGTGAAAAGCTTTGTTTTGCATGCAGTACATAACGCAAGGATATATGAATCATAGGGTGTTTAGCCAAAACAAGACATACAAGGTTATGGCTGCACGGGTGGTGCACAAAAACAAGATCAACATTAGGTTAAAAGAGACCCGTTTGGCAATTAATAACAGCAGGGAAGGAGCTGTTCTTGAACCTGTTTTTATGTGTGTTTAAGCTTCTGTATCTTCTGCCTGACGGAAGAGGTTGGAAGAGAGTTTTTTACTGGGTTAGGAGAGGTCTTTGATGTTGGCAGCCTTTCCGTGGCAACAAAAAGTATAGATGAAGTCCGTGGATGGGAGATTAGTCTGGGTTGTGTACACAACTTTCTGTAATTTCTTTCGGTTCTGGGCAGAGCAGTTGCTGTACCAAGCCATCATGCACTCTGATAGTATGCTGTCAGTGGTGCATCTGTAAAAGTTGGTGGAGGTCCTTACAGGCATGCCAAATTTCCTAAGCTGCCTGAGGAAGAAGAGACCTTGTTGTGCCACCTTCACTGTTGCATTTACTGGGGAAGTCCAGGACAGATTATTGATCCAGTTGCAGAGGACGAAGCTGAGACCTAGTCTTGGGGTTTGGAGATTAGTTTGGTTTGGATCATAGTGCTGAAGGTAGAGCTGTGAGAGCTTGATGTAGGTATCCTTATTATCCAGATGTTCCAGGGCTGAATGTAGGGCTAGGGAAAAGGCATCCATTGTGCTTCATTGTGAAGGAGAACTGACTGGAATCTGAAGCAAATATACTCTCTCCTAGAAAGAGAAGCTGTTTAGAATAGTCAAAGGAAAAAGTTAGCGGAATTGCTTAATTTGTGAAACTGCCAGACCAAGAGTGTTTGTTTGCACTTTGCCGATTATTAAAAGACTGAAACATCTAAGTCCTCATTTAGGAGGTTTCAAATCCGCTTTCACAGCTCCGAGGACCAGAATTAAGAAGAGGCAGTTAAGTCACAGTTCCAGGTCAGACAAGGAAGGAGCATTTCCCTCCATTTTAGTTAACTGTAAACTGCTGGTGTTGGGGAGCAGATGGGATTTTCTTTCACCATGTATTTTGAAATCTTTCATACGTAGGTTGAATTGTCTAATTTCATTTTTACTTGTGTATAGTGAACTTCCGTATTATTATTAAAACCAATTCTGCAATCTTGTGTCATAATAAGGTGTAGAGCTGGATGAACACAGCAGGCCGAGCAGGAAAGTTGATGTTTCGGTTCAAGACCCTTCTTCAGAAATGGGAGAGGGGAAGGGGATTCTGAAATAAGTAGGGAGGGCAGGGAGGCAGATAGAAGATGGATAAGGGAGAAGATAAGTGGAGAGGAGACGAGTCAAAAAGACGGGGTTGGAGCTAGTGAAGATGAACGTAAGTGGGGAGTTAGGGAGGGGCTAGGTCGATTCAGGGAGGAAAGACAGGTCAAGGAGGGATGAGGTTAATGGGTAGGAAATGGGGGTGGGGTTTGAGGTGGGAGGAATGGTTAGGGAGGCGGCGATGAGCTGGGCTGGTTTTGGGATGCGGTCAGGGGAGGGAACATTTTGAAGCTTGTGAAGTCCACATTGATACCCTTGGGCTGCAGGGTTCCCAAGCGAAGTATGAGATGCTGTTCCTGCAGCTTTTGGTTGGCATCATTGTGGCAGTGCAGGAGGCCCAGGATGGACCTGTCGTCCAAGGAGTGGGAGGGGGAGTTGAAATGGTTCGTGACTGGGTTGTGTAGTTGTTTGTATTCCCTGGTCTCCAACATCTCATCTTTACCATGGACATCCAGTCCCCGTATGCTTGCATTCCCCATGCAGATGGCCTAAAGGCCCTCCGCTTCTTCATGTCCTACAGGCCTGAACAGTGCCCCTGCACTGACCCCCTCATCCGCTTAGCTGAACTTGTCCTCGCCCTTAACAACTTCTCCTTCAATTCTTCTCACTTCCCACAGACAAAGCGGATGACCGTGGGTACCCGCATGGGCCCAAGCTATGCCTGCTTCTTTGTAGGTTATGTGGAACAGTCCCTCTTCCAAAGCTACACTGGCCCTATCCCCCACCTCTTCCTCCATTACATCGATGATTGTATCGGTGTCACCTCGTGCTCCCACGTGGAGTTCGAACATTTCATCCACTTCACTAATACCTTCCACCCCAACCTTAAGTTTACCTGGACCATCTCTGATACCTCTCTCTTCCTGGACCTCTCTGTCTCCATCTCTGACATCCGCCTGGAAATCGATATCCATTTCAAGTCTACTGACTCCCACAGCTACATAAAATACACTTCCTATCACCCACCTTCCTGTAAAAAGGCCATCCCCTATCCCCAATTCCTTCGCTTCCACTGCATCTGCTCCTGAGATGGGGGCATTCTACTCCTGGACGTCCCCGATGTCCTCATTTTTCAAGGACTGCAACTTACCTCCATAGTGGTCGAAAATGCCCTCAACCGTGTCTCTCGCATTTCCCACAACTCATCCCTCTCACCCCTTACCCGCAATAACAACCAAAACAGAATTCCCCCTCATCCTCACATACCACTCCACCAACCTCCAAATCCAACGCATCATCCTCCGACGCCTCCGCCATCTGCAATCCAACCCTACCACCAAAGACGTTTTTCCCTCCTCACCCTTGTCTGCTTTCCAGAGGGACCACTCTCTCCGTGACTCCCTTGTCCACTGC
The DNA here is from genome assembly GCF_030684315.1 of Stegostoma tigrinum. NCBI lineage: Eukaryota > Metazoa > Chordata > Chondrichthyes > Orectolobiformes > Stegostomatidae > Stegostoma > Stegostoma tigrinum. Next base: position 2,042,755 of record NC_081362.1, read on the forward strand.
ACATTCCCCTCCAGCCCCAACACCTCCAGCACTTTTCCCTGCAACCAGAGCAAGTGCTATACCATTATCTCCCTCATCCCAGGTCCTAAGAAGACCTTCCACATCAAACAGATGTTCATCTGCACATCTGCTAATGTTGTATACTGTATCCACTGTTCCCGTTGTGGGCCCCTCTATGTTGGGGAAACCAAGTGGAGGCTTGGGGGGTGCTTTGGGAACATCTACGCTCAGTTTGCAACAAACAACTACACCTCCCAGTCGCGAAGCATTTCAATTCTCTCTCCTCTCTCCTCTCTCCCTCACCCCCTTCCTTGACATGTCCATCCTGGGCCTCCTGCTTTGCCACAATGGGTATCAAAATCTCATACTATTCAAAGAATGGTGTCACCGAACCCCCACAAATTTGTAGCAATACCTCCCTATTCTTCTAGTCCTGTGGTTGCAGGACCCTGCGCCCCCCCCCCCCCCCCCAACACCAAAAAAAGGATATAGGGATGCAAACTAGTATGTTGTTTCAGACCCATCTTGGAGTTAGACACTTACACTTATGCCAGGGTATGGTTTGTGACTTGCCCTGGAGTTGGTGATAGTTCTGGAGGTAAGTGATGCAAATGATCATAGTTCTTCGGTCTCCTGCCAAAGTAACCAATGCTTTTTGTGAGCACAGTGCCTGAAAAAGCCAGCATTGCCTTGAAGAGCCAAATGACGACATTCTGTGCCACAATGACCCTTCCTTTAATGAAAATTGACTCCCTTGTGTTACAGTTTCCCATCTGCTTCCAGAAAATGTAATTTGCTTAGAAATCAGGAACCTGAATTGTAGCTGATAGCTTTTTTTTTTGTTTCCCTTTTGTAAACAAATTAACTGTAACCCTGAACCTTATTGTATTGAGTCCACTGCCAATGTGTTGATATCATATTCTTGCTTTGCTGAAGGGAAGCTAAACCTTATCTTGGAATGGCTGGGAAAAGAGTGAACCAAACACTATAATCCACCATGCATTGACAATACAAAAAAAAGTACTGCAGATGCTGGCACTATGAAATAAAAAGATAAAAAGCTGAAAATACTCATGGGGCTGGTAGCTGTTGGAGAGAAACAGTTGAAATTTTGTTGACCTGAAATATTATTAGAATTGGTAAAAGTCAGAAATATATTAGATTTTCAACCCGTGAAAAGAACAAAAAATATCTGTGATTAGGTGGAAAATGGGAGAGATTAAATGACATATTTAGTGATTCAAAGACAAAAGGAGTGGAAATGGAGCAAGTAAGGAAGTAAAGGTGATGTGTAAGGCAGAATGTTTAGCACTAAAAAGGCAAGAAATGTGCCACCTGAACACCAAGATAAGTATTTTCAGCATTATCTTTGCTCTTCCCCAGTGAGCCTGAAGCATCTTATGCAAATAGCTAGTGTCTTAATTGGAATAAAATGGACTTTGTGCAACTGGTTAAAACCGAGAAGGGGATAATTCAGACTAATGCCAACTGTTGCTTGATTAATGCAGGTGTCTTTGCTAAAGCGTCTGGAGCGAGTTTTCCAAACTTGTTTTTCTCCGGTGCCAACTATTAAGGTCACTAAAGAAGAAATCTGCTCTCTGGGGCAGCTGCTGCAGTCTGGACTGGAGAGGGGAGACCAGGTCAAGGCGAACAATGGGTAAGATTGTGAACAAGTACGCACATTGTCAAGGATTCAGTTGAAATGAATTGGGAAAATTATGGTTAAATGCATTGAAGGTGATTCATTAAGCTTATTTCAAATAAAAGCTGTATCCATTGAGCTGACGAAGATTCAACCAAAATGCTGTTTGCGTACTGCAGCAAAAAAATTGTTAAATTCAAATGTGTACTCGCTGAAAACGATAGAAGTGAAGATCTGCAACGAAATCTACTCTAAACAGAATTCTTTGATTAAAGTGCTTAATCTGCTGAGTCACGTGTTTTATTGCACTGAATAGCTTCATTATTTCTTGTGGGTCATGCAGGGAGTTGTTATCTGTGTGGACCGAGCTGCAAGATGTGGAAGATGCTCACGGCCTGAGGTACCAGTGGGGTGGTTCTCACAGCAACAAAAAGCTTCTAATTTCTCTGGGAATCGATACCAGAAACATTGTAAGTTAATGGGATCGGGGGATAAAGGAGAATTTATTAGAATTTGCCAGCACCTTCCAAACCCTTTGCCTGAGCCACCTAGAGAGGCAAGGACAGCAGAGGGTGGTGGTGGAGGGTTGCTTTTCAGACTGGAAGCCTCTGACCAGCGGTGTGCCACTAAGATTGGTGCTGGGTCCACTGCTTTTTGTCATTTATATAAATGATTTGGATGTTAACACAAGAGGAATGGTTAGTAAGTTTGCAGATGACACCAAAATTGGAGGTGTAATGGACAGCAAGGAGGGTTACCGCAGAGTACGACAGGTTCTTGATCAGATGGGCCAATGGACCGAGGAGTGGCAAATGGAGTTTAATTTAAACAAACGTGAGGTGCTGTATTTTGGAAAGGGAAACCAGGGCAGGACTTAATTACTTAATGGTAAGGTTCTGGGTGCTGTTGCTAAACAAAGACCTTGGAATGCAGGCTCATGGTTCCTTGGAAGTGGAGTTGCCGATAGATAGGATACTGAAGAAGGGTTTGGCATGCTTGTTTTATTGGTCAGTGCATTGACTGTAGGAGTTGGGAGGTTATTTTGCAGCTGTGCAGGACATTGGTTCGCCCACTTCTGGAATTTTGTGTGCAATTCTGGTCTCCCTGCTATGGGAAGGATGTTGTGAAATTTTGAAAGAGATCAGAAAAGATTTTACAAGCATGTTGCCATGGTTGGAGGGCTTGAACTAAAGGGAGAGGTTAAATATGCTGAGGCTGTTTTTCTTGGAGGATCAAAGACTGAGGGCTGACCTTTGAGGTTTATGAAATCTAGAGGGGTATAGATAGGGTGAATAACCCAGGTCTTTTCCCTGGGGTGGCGGTATCCAAAACTGGAGGGCATACATTTAAGGTGAGAGGAAAGAGTTAAAAGGGACCTAAGGGTAAATCTTTCATGCAGAAGGTGGTGTGTGTATGGAATGAATTGCCAGAAGAAGTCGTGGAGGCTGGTACAGTTACAAAAGGCGTCTGGATGGGTTTGTGAATAGGAAGGGTTTCGAGGGATATGGGCTAAATGCTGGCAAATGGGACTAGATTAATTTAGGATATTTGGCTGGTGTGGGCAAGTTGGATTGAAGGGTCTGTTTCTGTGCTGTACACCTCTATGACTCCATGACAGCAGGTACCCCACCACTTGCAAGTTCCCCTCCCAGACACAGATCTGGAAACAACCTGAATATATATTGCTGTACATTCACTCTTCATAACAGCATTGTGGATATGCCTCTACCACATGGATTGCTGAGGCTCAAGGAGGCAGCTGAGCACCACCTTTTTTCTCCAGGGTATTTAGGATGGGCAGTAAATATTGGCCTCAGCCAGTGATATCCATCTCCTATGTTTTTTTTAACTGAAGAAAAGTTAACTTGTTTTAGTGCAGCTGGCTTACTTCCAATAAACAGTTGTACTTTATGTATTCATTCTTTCTGAAGTGTACTGACTCTTGTTAAGAGCAAATGAGTCACTCTGGCAGTCATGTTCCCTTTGTTTTTTCTACACGGACATTTAATACATTTGGAAATTGTGGGGAAAGGAGAGTACCTAGTTTTAGTAACTGCCTTCGATAACTGCAAGATAATGCAGTTATTAGAAAAGTTTTATTTGTCCTCTGAAGTTTGACACTTTGATGTGGTGAGTTTTGAGTGCTGCAGTAAGATTTCAGTTTAGATTATAAATTCAAACATTTGAAAGGAACCGAAACCCATAATCAAGTGTAAGAATAATCACCAACTGAACTAAGCTGTCAGAATGTTAAGTGCAAGGCATCATTTAGAAGGGGGCTAATTTCTAATGCTTAGAAAAAGTCTTTTGCGTTCTTCACAAAATAGAATTGCAAACTGTTTGTACATCAGCTTGTTGAATTTCAAGATCATCAAAACTCTGATGTTTTCCCTTCATTTCAGGTTTAATTAAATAACAATTAATTGATTCTAATTGTCTCTGTTCCAAAAGTTGTTTACAGGGCAGAGGAAGCAGCCTGTCATTGTTCCCGCATATGCGTCTGGTCTGGTAAGTACATCTCTAAATTGTGTAATGTGATGCATTAGTCACCTTCATTTTTGTATAAATGGAGACAGAAAAAGAAGAATGACCTGCACCCGGACTCTAATTCTGTAATTTTATTATTCAAAGGTCCTTACCAATCATATAATAAAAAATATTGGCGAGTCTTATGGGCCCAACAAATGTGTTTCACATTTTCAAGTAAACTAGGTACAGACATCCTCTTTAACCACCTGACAACAAGGTAGATTTTTGTAAACTGCAACTGACTATCAAACTACAGTAAGTAGATAGAATCACCTTTGTGTAATCTGCCCATGGCATAATGTAGATTTTCTTATTGTCTTTATGTAATTTATTCTTTACAGCAGATTTCACTTTAACAGGCTGATTTCCAGAATACTCGTGATAATTATTCTGCTTGTTTAGCTGTATATATAGAAGAACCTGGACATTGGGTTTGCTTTGTCCCTACATACTTCATATTTGAAAAGCAAACTACAAAAAACCCTGTTTTCCCTTATTGTCAGTTCAGATTCTATTTGTGATCATTGAACACCCAGATTTTGACCAAACTGTTGTTTAAAATGCTCATTTATTGATGAACTACAAACGATCACTTATCGTTCTAAAAACTTGCATCGGTATGCAAAATAAGGATTTAAGTCGCTGCTGATATAAGCTGCACAGTGTTGCAGTTTACAGTAGTGGTGCTCCATTCCTTGAGCTATCACCTAAACCATTACCATAATACAGGGCTTCCCAAACTTTACTGTGGAGCCTTATTTTGATGCTTGCGAATGGGTGATCCCAGGGCTACGTGCGTGGTGGTGTGTAGTCTCTTTAGACTACTCAGTGCTTAAGTAAAAGAGACTTTCCTTTTCACTAAGTTTTCTAGGTCAAGAATCAGGACTCCCATTCCAACCATAGGAACAGAGGACTTGGGAGCTGGTTAGGCCAATGTGCCTGCTCCACCATTCACTGACAGATGACTGATGCAGTTTTTGTGCGAACCCCAACCCTCTGAGCAAAAAATATCCTCCCCATCACTCTTGAAAAGGGGACCTCTTGTTCTTAAATGATGTCATATTAGTTTTAGTCTCCTACACAAGAGGAAACATGTTGCAGTATCAACCTTGTCAGGTACCCAATTAGGCCATGCCCACTGCCTTAACAAAAAAAAAAGCAAGGGTTTAAATTGAACCTTGCAACAGTTAATGTTTGCTTGGAGATTCACAGTAATCATTGTTACTTTTGGAGTTCACAACATCACATTTTTGTTTGCTTCTTTTTCATTTTGAGCCTGTTGTATGGCTAAAGTATTGCAATCTAAAGTGCGCATTGACATCTGAAAGTCTTAATATTCAGTTGTTGGGTTAAGTATCATCAGTAACATAAGCCAGTGTATTTTTCATTTGTTCTTAAATTGGCTGGGAACTTAAAAGGTTAGCTTTGCAAGTGCACGCTGCTAAAATGGGTTCTTGCATACTGAGAGCACATAATCAGGAAATTGTGCATTTAGCAAGTTTGCATTTCTGTTGCTGAGCAGAAAACCTTGGCTGTGCACCCACGATTTTCGATTTCTGCACTTCCACTAGGTGAGGCTTAATTCTAAGACCGTATCTCAAAACCTGCCAGTTAGGGTATACCTGTTTATGTAACATGGTTTCTTTTGTTTCAGGGCATGTTAGAACCCACTAAAGAACCAGTAAAGCCAATATCAGCTGCAGAGAAGATAGCGTCAATAGGTCAAATTTCAACTGCAAGTGTCACGCCCTCAGAAATGTGCGGTTCTGCATCTGATCAAATCCAAGTAATCCTAAGTTACAATTATTTCATTACTAAAGGGTATCTAATGATTTATAATCTTTTGCTTTCAAACAGCTTTGTTTACTGGTTAGTAAGTTGCAGGGAGTAGGAGGGAGATTGACTAAGCGATATAGATTGTCTATTGCCTAAACTTTAATAAACATTCCATTCCTGTTCTTCCTGTGTCATCAGTTTCTTAAATTTTATTCCATCACTGTTCTGTCCTAGCTGAATGGTGGATTGACATCTATTGCCAGGCTTGGAGCAGTGACATTTAAAAAAAAATTACGGCTGTCTGCTCGAGTGACTGTGGTAACTGGCATCCACCTGTCCGTAGGAAATACCTTGCTTAAAGTTTTTGAGAAGATTTGTAGCTTGGGTTGTGGATGAGGCTGCAGATTTGCTTGCTGAGCTGGTGTGTTTGAAGATGTTTTGTCACTCCCACAGTCCAAACATGTGCAGGCTAGGTGGATTGCCATGCTAAATTTCCCATAGTGTTCAGGGATGTGTTAATTAGCAGGATGGGTCTGGGTGAGATGCTCTGAGGGTCAGTGTGGACTTATTGGGCCGAAGAACCTGTTTCCACACTGTAGGGATTCTGTGACCTATGACCCTGCTAGGTAACATGGTCAGTGAGCCTCTGGTGAAGCGTTAGTGTCCTATCGCGCTTGTTATTTATATGCCTCGGTTTGCTGGGGTGGTTGGCATCACTTCCAGTTCTGTTTTTCAGTGGTTTGTATATCTGGTCCAGATCAATGTGTTCGTTGATGGAGTTCTGGTTAGAATGCCAGGCCTCCAGGAATTCCCTGGCATACCTCAGTTTTAGCTTGTGCTATTATGGATGTGTCGTTTCAATTGAATTTGTGTCCTCTTTGTCTGTATGGAGACACTAGTGAGAATTCGTTGTGTCTCTTGGTGGCTTGTTGGTGTTCGTGTATCCTTGTTGTCAGTTTTCTTCCGGTTTGGCTTATATGATGATTTTCACAGACCTTCCATGGTATTTTGTATATTACATTAGTTTTATTGTTTGTGGGTATGCGATCCTTTATGTTCGTCAGTAGCTGTCATTGGGTGATTGTTGGTTTGAGGGCTACCCTGATACCTTGTGGTCATCTCTGATACGCTGTTTAAGCATATACAGAATGACTACACATATGGACCAGATACTGAATTATCTCAGCAACCACTCCAACAGCCATTAACAGAGCTGCATCAGGACACTATTCAAACGAACCGTAACTCACTGTAGCAACCTGGAATTGAGCAAAGCGGAACGGGAGCACTTATACAGAATTTTTAAAAGGAATGGATACCCAAAAAGCACAATTGGCCATTACCTCTGTGATAGACCACAACAAGAAGACACAACATGACCAGACACACTAGTCACCCTACTGTATATTAGAGATATACAAGAGATGACCATAAGATTTCTCAGACCCCTAGGCATCAGGATAGCCCACAAACTAACAACCATCCAACGGCAGCAACTGACAAACTTAAGGGATCACATACCCACAACCAATAAAACTAATGTAATATACAAAATACCATGCGAGGACTGTGAAAAACATTACATAGGCCAAACTGGAAGAAAGCTGATAATAAGGATACATGAACATCAACAAGCCACCAAGAGACACAACCACGTCTCATTGGTCTCAATACACATGGACAAAGAAGGACATGAATTTGAATGGGGCAACACATCCATAATAGCACGAGCCAAACTGAGATATGCCAGGGAATTCCTGGAGGCCTGACATTCCACCCGGAACTCCATCAAGAAACACTTGAACTGTACCCGATATACAAACCACTGAAAAACAGAATTGGAAGTGATGCCAACCACCCCAGCAAACCGAGACACATAAATAACAAGCAGAACAGAACACCAACGCTTCACCACCAGAGGTGCACTGACGATGCTACCTAGCAGGGTGACGAAATGTCTGCAACCAAACACAGCGGCTCGGCAAACAAGTCTACAACCTCAATACCTTGCTTGTTTTTAAGTACTTTCTACAGATGTGAGGCAGAGATTGGGAAGCAGATGGGATCTCTGTCCGGAGATGTTTACTTTGTCATCATCATCACTGTTTTAGGTAGCAGTGTCTTTGTTTGACACAGCATAAATTTTGAGAGTTCAACATTATGGACAATTGCAGTAGAGTTATGAAATAGCAAAATTATCTGCTTTGATATTAATTTGCAGCTAGAGACCTTTTTCTTCTCAGTACAATGGAACACTGATGTATAATGTAATGTTTCCTTCCCTCCCTAGGAGCACGTTCCGCCTGTCCAGTTTGACTGGAGTAGCAGTGGCCTTACTAATCCTCTTGATGGTACGTTCCTGCGTGGAGCCTCTAGCACCAGATCTAGAGTTAAGAAACCTACCAAGTTCAGACAGACCTCTCTCTCTCGGTTTTGTTTTGTTTGTTTGTTTTTCTTTCTCACTATGGGAATCCTGGTTTCTCTTGGCCTCGTTTCGCGAATTATGAAAGTCCCTCAACACAAATATAAATACTGTATATGAACATTAGAACGCTAACATTGCACCCGGCTTTCACAATTTCAATTCTTTCCCTCTTATAACAATCATGCAAAACTATGCAGTATTAATCTACTTATTACCTAAAACAACTAATTTTATAACTGAAATAACAATCATAGTTTGCCAAATCAATATTTGTCATTTACTTCCCATTAGCAGTCACATGAAGATGTTTACAGTTTTTATGTGGGGAGCTGTAATGTATTTATTTGTAATTTTTAAAAATACATTCTGCGTAAACCAGAGAGAGTGCATTTTAAAGTGTATATATGTTTTTAAAAAAACCAAACCAATGCACATTCAATGATACATTTTTATCATTGTAATTCATTGCAAGTTATAGTAAATTATTCTGATTGTCAGACTTATTAAGCTCTAAAAACTTTGAAGTTAACATGCAAGAAGACCTTCCTTGCAGGCTATTTTCTCTATCCCATTTTATCTACATTTCTTTCTAATTGCACAATTGCTTAAGTAAAAAGATTAAGTTTGTGCTAACGAATGGAATAAGACCACTGACTTGTCCAAGATATTGATGGCATGGTACCTAATATAAGTTATACTATCTAACATGTCAAAAGCAACTTAAGCTTTCACTTGCTGTCATTTTGCTTAACTTTAAGAATGAAGCTAATGTGGAGTTGGCGGTACTGTGTCTAGTCTTTTTTAAACCTGTTGAATACTGAATTTCATAGGTTGTTGACTTCCAAATATATGGCAGTTAGCATTTAATAAATGTTGAAGTATTATGTGACTGAACTTGTAGATCATAATGTAGATCACATGAAATCATAAATTAGAAAATTGCTGAAGTTAAAATGCAAATTATTTTATTGGTCTTCCTGCAGTGCTCCAAGACTTAATCATGCGCGTCAAATCAAAGTCCCATCCCACAAACTCCTTGTCTAAAAATGGAAAGAAAGCTTGGGTCATCCTCCGTGTTGTTTTGGTGTCCATTAACTAATCCAGTCAAATCTTCCTGCTTACTTCATGATTGATTCCTTGTGCTTGTGATTTGTTTGTTAGGCTCAATTTAAAATTCTTTGTGTCAGTTACATCGTTGAGGAAAGTACATTCCCTCTTTTTTTTTAGGCTGCAACATTTGTGCACTTTATGGCCTATGTGTTGTAACTAATATTCATTATAGAACTGGTTGACTAGCTAACATGGATAATTAATCTTCAGTGTTTGAATGCTTATGTTTGTAGTATGTGGTAATGGTAACCTGCATGTTGAAGTTTGTGTCTTGCCCCCCTATTGTTCATCAATTCCTTTCCCCTGGCTAAACCCCTGTATGACTGCTTTCCAACATGGTTACTGAATTTCAAGCTAATGGAGGTTCCACTATTCTAAACCTTGATTTCTTTGGACCCTTGGATGACAGTAGCTCTAACAACAGTGACATAATCCCAGGTCAGCAGAATGTCTTAACTGCAACATGTTAGGCATCCGACACTGTGATCACATGACTCTCTTCCCATGAACAAAACCAGGCTTTCTGATTGGCATCAGATCTATCTTATTGAAAGCAATGGTATCTTTCACCAGTTACAACAGTTGATTTTTTTTCAAAAAAATACTGCAAATCAGAAATCAACCAACATCATAATGTGTGGAGCAGGAGGAAAACAGCAGCCAGGCAGTTTCAAAACGCCAACTTCCCTGCGCCTCTGATGCCTCCTGGCCTGCAGTGTTCCTCCAGCTCCGTACTGCATTGTCTCTGACTCCAGCATCTGCAGTTCTTGCTATCCCTAATACTTACTTCGGGCATTTAACTCTTTTTGTCTTTATTTGTGTGTGTCAGTATTCTCATGCTGAAGCCCATTCACTCCAGCAATGTATTTCCTAATACCAGTAAAATTGAATAATCTTGGCTTTCTTTTACATTCCTGGCTTTTTTGTTGGGATTGGGATGATCATTGTTCCTATATATCCCGAATTGCCTGAGAAGTTGATGGTGGGCTTTCCCCATAAACTGCTAGTGCTCCTATGATAGTGATGCTACTACAGTGGTGTTAAATAGGAACTTCCAGGGCACCAATCAAATGACTGTGAAGGTTTAGGGATACCTGTCCAGGTTAGGATCGTGCGTTACCTGGAGGGAAGCTCAAGAGGCAGTGTTAGTTTCATGGTTTGAGTGCTGTTGACTTTCTTAGCGTTGGAGATAGAGATTCCTGGAGAGGAAGTCGCTATCAAAATACCCCCGGTGAGTTCCTGCTGAGTGCCTTGCATACTTCGGCCACAGTGTGCCAATGGTAGAGAGAATGAGTTATATCATACACTGGCAAGGTCAGCGGTTAAACCAGCCACTGTGTCCTAGATGTGCTTGTTGAATTGTTACAAATGAGTACTGAGTATTTCACCATTCTCTTCACTTCACTCCTGTGAATGGAAGAGTGGTTTTAAGTGGTCAGGAGGTGAGCCTTTGTGGTGCATGTCCTAGTACTGTCACCTGTTCTTGTAAGCTTTCTGATTTATTTCAAGCTGTGGTTGGTGGTGATGCTGTTGTTAGTTAAAAGTGAGGTTTCTGGACTTGCACTGAAGATTGAATACCTTGGTAAGAGACAGCAATCCTGCATTAAGTCAAACCTAGATACTGTTCCACGTCCTGTTCTTGGTCAATATGATTTGCTTCATTATCAGGGGAGTGAAGTTTGGAGTGGAACACTGGAAATTTTTAATAAACAGCTTTAGTATGACGGTGGGTATGTCATTGATAAAGTATCTGAAGATGGATTTTGAATTCAGGTTGTTTACCTAAGGAACACCTGCAGAGATGACCTGGGATTGTGATGATTGGTCTTTGGTAACCACAGCCATCCACCTTTTGTGTTTAAATGACTCCATAACTGGAGGGTTTCCCTTTGACACTCCCCATTCAGTAACTTTGCCAGAACTTCCTTTTACAATATATCATGTTAAGTGCTGTCTTAACATTGAGACAATGATTTTTTCAGGTCAAGTCTGTGACAGGATGTGCCACCAAGTGCCTGTGTATCACTTCTACTCAGCATTGATGAGTACGTGTCACCTTATGACAAATGTTAACGATTCCTTTCACTTGCCTGACTTATGTTTGGGAAAGGGTGCATGGCACAAGTCAAATTAGTTACTTTTTGTGTAGGACATAGGCAATCTTTTACCTTATCATGTAGATATCAGTTTCGTAACTGTACTGCAATAGTAGCTCCGGTGCTGAGGTCTACAGTACAGTGCCTGGGCTGATAACTTTTGTGTTGTCCGTTATACAGATCACCTTCCTGTAGTATAGAAGTGAATGGGGTGGGTGGGGTGCGACAAACTGATCACATGGGAAACATAAGTAGGGCAGGCAAGCTGGTCTTTCTAAAATGTCTGGAAACATTTAAATCTTTTTGTAAACTTGCATGTTAAGTTGAAGGGGGATATACTGATGAAGCTTTCTCCTGTTTTTGGTTAACCACATTATTTGTTACTGGACTTTATGGGGCTGCAGTGCATTCCTGTTATTTGTAGGACCACAAAACCCTTTCAATAGCCTATTCTTTTTGTGTTTGGTGTGCAGGTGATCCTTTGTAGTAGCTTAACTGCATTTATAGCTGTTTCAAGATATTGGTTTTGGCTGAAGTTTCTATGTGCTGTCTGTAACTACTTTCCTTTTTAATTTAGTCAGGGTTGTGGGCATTGCTGACTGGGCCAGCATTTATTAGTTCTGTAGTTGCTTGAGGAGTTAGCAGTGAGCTGCTTTCTTAAACTGCTGCAGTTAATTTCTTGTAGGTAGACCCAAAATCCCATTAGGGAAGGAGATTCACAGTTTGAGCCAGCACCAATGAAGAAACAATAGTGTAGTTCCAAGTCAGTGTTGTGACACTGTTCCCATGTCTCTGCTGCCCTTGTCCTTCCAGTGGTAATAGTCTTGAGTTTGTCAGGTACTGTCTAAGGATCCTTTCTTGAATTCCTGCAATGCATCATCTAGATGGTACACACTGCTGCTTCTGAGCATTGTTGCTGGTGGGATTAAATGTGTTTGGATGGTGTGCCTGCCAAGTGGGCTGTTTTGTCCTGAATGGTGTCAGGCTTCTTGAGTGTTTTTGGAGCTGCACCCATCCAGGCAAATGACTATTCCATTTCACTCCTGACTTGTGCCTTGTGGATGGTGGCCAGGCTTTGGGGAGTCAGGAGGTGAGTTATTTGCTGCAGGCTGCCTAGCCTTTGACTAGCTCTTGTATCCACAGTGTTTATTTGGCTGTTCTAGTTCAGTTTCTGGTCAGTGGTTAACCATCCCCTTCTCTCTCTCCCGAATGTTGATAATGGGGCACTCTGCAATTGTCATATTGTTGAAAGCCATGGTGATACTGCTGTTGACTGGGGTAGTTGTAGACCAACAGGCTTATTCAAAAACTTAAGCTTTTGGAGCACAGCCCCTTCATCAGTTGAAGTGAGAAACAAGCACAGAGAACACAGAATTTATGAGTAGAAGACCAAAGGGTCACATAACTGATGACGATGTATTAAACAAACCTAAGATGCTGCTAAATCTTTAATCGGTTAGAAGATTTTAATTGATTAATACATATATGCACATCCCCAAATTTATTTCAAGTCATTGTCTTGAGAGAGCTAAAGGTTTTGTTAGTGTGAAGAAGGGGTGACATTTTAGATCAGACAATACATGTTAGGTGTAAGGCTTTGTTTGGAATTCGTTTGTGTTTTAGTTTGGAGTCATATTGGTTTTATTTCTAAAGTAGGAATTTATAAAATACCACATTGACTGTCTATAAATTGTGTGCTTTTTGAACAAAATAGAGTGTATCCGCAAATACAGATTTACCCCATAGGGGTGTGTGTGTGAGAGAGAGGGCGAGAGAGATCACCTGTAGTGCGACATGAACCCAAGACCTTGGTTGAAGCTGTCCTTATGAGTAGCGACCTTGACTATCAGCTTCTGCATGGCGGACCTCAGTTGGCGTGTATCCCAAAGTCTGCCTTGGAGGGTGTTTACCCAAAGGTCTGAGCCCAAATGTCCTTGACCTGCTGAAGTGCTTCTCTACTAGGAGGGAACGTCCCTGTTTGGCAATTATGGTATGATGTCTGTTGTCATAACATCTGCCTAGTTTTACCATTATACCATGCCTCAGGGCATCCTTGTCTGCAGCGTGTGAGAGAGACAACATTGACTGAGTGACAGTATCTGCCATATGTGTGGTGGTTGGTGTTCCCAAGTCCAATGGTAGTGTCCCTGTCAATGATCTGACATGACTTGCAGTCATTGCCGTGACAGGGTTGTATGGTGTTGTGGTCGATGTTGCCCTGAAGGCTGGGTTGTTCGCTGCGAATATTGGTTCCCTCCCACTCCACCACCATCTGCACGTGCACGCTCTTTCTTTCACACATGAATCTATGGGGTGAATTTTTATTTGCAGAGATTTATTTTGTTAAAAAAGTGCACAATTTATAGACAGTCAGTCAATATGGTGTTTTATAAATTTCTACTTTAGAAATAAAACCAGTCTGATTCCAAACTAAAACACAAACAGATTCTAAACAAGGCCTCACCTAACATGCATTGTCTGACCTAAAATGTCACCTCTTCTTTACACTGATAAAACCTTTAATTCTCTCAGGGCAGTGACTTTAAATAAATTTGGGGATTTACGTTTACATATTAATTAGTTAAAATCTTCTACCTGATTAAAGATTTGGCAGCATCTTAGGTTTGTTTAATACAGCCTCATCAGTTGTGTGACCCTTTGATCTACTTAAATTCTGTGTTCTCTCTGCTTCTCTCTCTCTTCACCTGACGAAAGCTTGTGTTTTCAAATAAACCTGTTCGACCACATCCTGGTGTCGTGTGGTTTCAGATCATATTGTTGAACATCAAGGAGCAATGGTGAGAGTCTGTCTTGTTGGAGATGTTCAGTCTGCCCCTTGTGTGACACAAATGTTCTTGCATTTCTTTCCACTCCATTCTTGAGAAATCTACATGAGCATTTTCCATTCAAGTGTTGTCCATTTCCTTAGGGTTGCATCCAGTCCCTTTAATTTTTAATATATTTTGTAACTTTTGTCTGATAAACATTGTTTGTCCCTGTCCCAACACTACTTCACCTTTTGAGATGCTGTGTGTAGCAATGTTGTACCCATTTTCTTGAAAGAAATCTAAGCCCGTGACTTTTTTTGTCCTATTGGCATCTTGGGAATTTCAGTCTGCAGTAGTTTCATGGGAAGTCATGTGTCACATATTTCTTTATATCTTAGAAATTTTTGTAGTTCTGCTTGCAAGTAATAGTTCTATTATTAAAACATTTGTGCGGGTCACTTATCTTTAGACATACAGTCCCCGTTGCTTATACTAGGTCCATTAAATTTACAAATGCAATTTTTCTACTACAAGTAATGACCTGTACCCCACAACAGAGTTAATAACATTAAAAATCATTTGCCCAATACAGATAAACTTTTTCTTGGAACTAAGAGTATTCATGAGAGTAATATTTTAGTTCTGTTTTGTCAGGCATTCATTAACATCCATTCTTAACTTGCATTACATGTGCTCGAATGATAAGAAAATCAATTCATATTTTATTGAACTTCAACATTATCTTGCTTAAGTCTGTCAAAAGAGAGGTGTCACAACATAGCACCTTGTTATTTTAGTGGTATATCTTCCAGTTTGTTTAATTATGACCTCACATTTGGAAAATTTCAGAATTGGAAAGCTATTAAAGTGAATGTTATCTTGCTAAAGCTGTTTTAATATGTACAGTGCATCTGAGTTGTGAACTAATGAGTAAACACAATAGTGCAACCTTGTCATTAAAATGCAAAGGGTAGATGTTTCTCACCTCTTGGCTGATAGAAAGAACCCTTAAAACATTTCAGGTGATGTGGACTGTACGTCTAAGGAAAGAGCTGCTTGTGCTGTGCTCTTGTGCTTAGCTTGCAGCATTTAATTCAGTGAAGGTTTGTCACCTCTTTAGGGCTGTAACAAAGCAGGTTCTTAAGGTTGTTTCATTGTTCCAAAACAGTAAATTTCCAAACGTCAATGAATCGTTCCTAATCTGAGATGATTAACTTTAGAGAATTGAAGGTGGGGAGCATGTTTATTAGTGTTGAAGAAATTATTTTAGGGAGTGGTAAATACTAGATCAGCCCTAATTAAGGATGGGAGTTTGGAAACTGAGGGTTTCAGCTTTAAAGTAGTATAGAATGGGGGAAAAAAAATCTCTTGAAAGCTTTGTTACATTTCTAATTGGTGATCATAATATTCTGTAAACATCTGCAAGAGGGAGATTTGAGCGTTCCATATCACGTGGTGAAATTGCATTCAGATGCTCCAAAGTAATGGACAGTGCCGCTGGTTCAGCAGGGTTTGTGTTCCTAAAATTCAACATACATTCCTTTTAGAAATCAAGCTGAATTGCTTTTGTTGAGAGCCGGCATAATCGTGACAAACTGGCCACTTCTTGTGATGTACAATCATTCTATGATTTCAAATAGACCCATCACATCTTCTGAAGTTAATTTCAGTATTTGAGAAACAAAAGTCAACATAGTTGATTAGCTTAAAATAGCAGAATCATTAATTAGTTTTCCATATATAAATATTTGTTTTTATATGAATTTTTTGTCTTTATTTCTGGTTTTTGTGCTTTGTTTACGGGAAAATTAATGCAAATTAAGTTGTATACTTCCAGTGAACCAACTCACTCTTACGTTATCACTGTGCAAGCACAGTGTGAGTGAGTACTGTAGACTTGACACACAGGGAACATTTTTTTGGCCTTCTGTATACCTGAAGCAAGTAGTTGCTGTGGCTGAATGCTGTCTGTGTATTTAGGCCTCATTTTCCCCTGTACTGCATGAAAATGAACTGGAATGACCCACTACCATGATTTGTTGAAGCAACCAATTCGGCAGTGGTCTGGATGGAATAGAAGGTCTATCTGCCCTGTCATTGCCACATAACCTGGTGCCTTTGTAAAATAAATCTTCAGGATTTTGAATCACTCCCTCCTTTTTAAGGAGTTTGTTCTGTTATCACCAAATATCGAGGAGGGAATCATCTGTCTCTGTGTGTATACTTAGACTTATACTAGTAGCTGCTCTTAGCCGGAATAAGGTAGGTGAGCTTGCAGCTTGGATAGGTACCTGGGTCTTCAATGTTGTGGCCATTTCGGAGACATGAATAGAGCAGGGTCAGGAATGGATGTTGCAGGTTCCAGGGTTTAGATCTTTCATTAAGGTCAGGGAAGGTGGTAAAAGAGGGGGAGGTGTGGCTTTGTTGGTCAAGGACAGTATAACGGTGGCTGAAAGAACCTTTGATGAGGACTCATCTGCTGAGGTTGCCGAGGAAGGTTTGTCGACTGAGTCAGTATGGGTGGAAGTTAGGAACAGCAAGGGAGCAGTCACCTCACTGGGGGTTTTCTACAGACTCCCAAATAGCAGTAGGGAGATCGAAGAACTCATAGGCCAGCAGCTTGTTGAAAAGTGCAAACGTAGCAGGGTTGTTGCTGTGGGTGACTTCAACTTTCCCAGTATAGATTGGAACCTCCTTAGTGCAGATGGTTTGGATGGAGCCGTTTTTGTCAGGTGTGTTCAGGAGGGGTTCCTTACTCAGTATGTGGACAGGCTGACGAGGAGGGAGGCCATTTTGGATTTGGTGCTCGGCAATGAGCCAGGACAGGTGTCAGATCTCGTGGTGGGAGAACACTTTGGCGGCAGTGACCACAACAGCCTCACATTTACCGTAGCCATGGAAAGGGAAGGGAGCAGTTACCAGGGGAAGATATTTAACTGGGGTAAAGGAAACTATGACGCTATCAGACAGGAGTTGGGAAGTACAGATTGGGAGCAATTGTTCCACAGAAAGGGCACAGCAGACATGTGGAGGCTGTTTAAGGAGCAGTTGTTGCGAGTGATGTATAAATTTGTTCCTCTGAGACAGGTAAGAAGGGGTAAGATTAAGGAGCCTTGGATGACCGGTGCAGAGGTGCTTCTTGTCAAAAAGAAAAAGGCAGCGTACGTAAGGTGGAGGAAGCAAGGGTCTAGCACAGCTTTAGAGGATTACAGGCTTGCTCGGAAGGAGCTCAAAAGTGGACTGAGGAGGACCAGGAGGGGGCATGGAAAAAGGCTTGGCAGGAAGGATCAGGGAGAACCCAAAGTCATTTTACTCATACGTGAGGAATAAGAGATGGATCAGGGAGAAGGTAGGGCCGATCAGGAATAGCGTAGGGAACTCGTGTGTGAAGTCTGAGCAGATAGGGGAAGCCCTAAATGAGTTTTTTGCTTCGGTTTTCACTAAGGAAAGGGACCTTGTTGTGAATGAGAACTTTGAGGAGCAGGAAAACAGGCTTGAACGGATCAAGGTTGACGAAGTTGATGTGCTGGAAATTTTGGCAAACATTAAGATTGATAAGTCCCCAGGGCCAGACCAGATTTTTCCTAGATTGCTCCGGGAAGTGAGAAAGGAGGTTGCTAAGCTGCTGGCGAAGATCTTTGCTTCCTCGCTGTCCATGGGAGTCGTACCGGAAGATTGGAGGAAGGCAAATGTTGTTCCTCTTTTCAAGAAAGGGAATAGGGAAATCCCTGGAAATTAGAGACCAGTCAGTCTTACATCTATGATCAGCAAGAATTCTGAGGGATAATATTTATGACTATTTGGAAAAGCATAGTGTGATTAAAGGGAGTCAGCATGGCTTTGTGAGGGGCAGGTCATGCCTTACAAATCTTATTGAGTTCTTTGAGGTAGTCATGAGACAGGTTGACGAGGGCCGAGCAGTGGATGTGGTGTACGTGGACTTGAGCAAGGCATTTGATAAGGTTCCCCACGGCAGGCTCATTCATAAAGTCGGGAGGTATGGGATACAGGGTGATTTGGCTGTCTGGATTCAGAATTGGTTGGCTGACAGGAGGCAGAGAGTGGTTGTAGATGGTAAGTATTCTGCCTGGAGGTCAGTTCCGAGTGGTGTCCCACAGGGCTCTGTTCTTGGGCCTCTGCTCTTTGTAGTTTTTATAAATGACTTAGATGAGGAGGTTGAGGGGTGGGTTAGTATGTTTGCTGATGACACAAAGGTTGGAGGTGCCGTTGATAGTATCGAGGGCTATTGCAGGCTTCAGCGAGTCATTGGCAGAATGCAGAGCTGGGCTGAGAAATGGCAGATGGAGTTCAACCTGGATAAATGCGAAGTGATGCATTTTGGAAGGTCAAACTTAAATGCTGAATATAGGATTAAAGGCAGGATTCTCAGCAGTGTGGAGGAACAGCGGGATCTTGGTGTTCAAGTGCATAGCTCCCTCAAAGTTGCCACCCAGGTGGATAAGGTTGTTAAGAAAGCATATGGTGTTTTGGCTTTCATTAACAGGCGGATCGAGTTTAAGAGCCGCGAGGTTATGCTGCAGCTCTACAAAACCCTGGTGAGACCACACTTGGAATATTGTGTCCAGTTCTGGTCGCCGTATTATAGGAAAGATGTGGAGGCTTTGGAGAGGGTGCAGAGGAGGTTTACCAGGAATCTGCCTGGATTGGAGGGCTTGTCTTACGAGGAGAGGTTGACTGAGCTCGGACTTTTCTGTCTGGAGAGAAGGAGGAAGGGAGATGACCTGATCGAGGTGTACAAGGTAATGAGAGGCATGGATAGAGTTGATAGCCAGAGACTTTTCCCCAGGGCAGGATTGACTGCCACGAGGGGTCATAGTTTTAAGGTGTTAGGAGGAAGGTATAGAGGAGATGTCAGAGGGAGGTTCTTCACCCAGAGAGTTGTGAGCGCATGGAATAGTTTACCAGTGGTAGTCGTGGAAGCGGAGTCATTAGTGGCATTTAAGTGACTGCTGGACATGCGCATGGACAGCAGTGAATTGAGGGGAGTGTAGGTTAGGTTATTTTATTTTTGGATTAGGATTATTCCACGGCACAACATCGTGGGCCGAAGGGCCTGTACTGTGCTGTACTTTTCTATATTCTGTGTTCTAGCCTGAGTAGAAGAAGCTGGTTTGAGAATGGAAGGCTTTTCCTATTCTCCATTCAAGTGAAAATCAAATATAAAATGGGGAAAAAAAATCCATGCAAGTTTATATCTAGCTCACTATGTCTTTTACTTAATTGGCTTCTTAAAATATCGTGTCTGCTGGATTGAAGTTATTTTACCAAAAAATGTAACACATGCATCAGGCGAATAGAAGCCTTCATTGAATGTTCAATCTTATTAGAACATAGAACAGTATGGCCCATACAGGGCCTTCGGCCCACAATGTTGTGCCGACCTATTATCCTAAGATCAATCTACCCTGCATACCCTACATTTCACTAGCATCCATGTACCTACCCAAGAGTCGCATAAAAGTCTCTAAATTATCTGACACCACTACCACTGCCAGCAGTGCATTCCACACGCCCACCACTCTGTGTGAAGAACCTACCTCTGACATCTCCCCTTTACCTTCTTGCAATCACCTTAACATTATGCCCCCTCAATAGTCATTTCCATCCTGGGAGAAAGTCTCTGACTATCCACTCTAGCTATGCCTGTCATCATCTTGTACACATCTATCAAAGAACAAAGAAACAGAGAACAAAGAAACCTACAGCACAGGAACAGGCCCTTCGGCCCTCCAAGCCTGTGCCGATCAAGATCGTCTGTCTAACCTGTCATCTATTTTCTAACTGTCTGTGTCCATTTGCTCCCTGCCCATCCATGTACCTGTCCAGATATATCTTAAAAGACGCTAACGTGTCTGTGTCTACCACCTCCGCTGGCAACGCGTTCCAGACACCCACCACCCTCTGTGTAAAGAACTTTCCACGCATATCTCCCTTAAACTTTCCTCCTCTCACTTTGAACTCATGACCCCTAGTAATTGAGTCCCCCATTCTGGGGGGTAAAGCTTTTTGCTATCCACCCTGTCTATACCCCTCATGATTTTGTAGATCTCAATCAGGTCCCCCCTCAATCCCCGTCTTTCTAATGAAAATAATCCTAATCTACTCAACCTGCCTTCATAGTTAGCACCCTTCATACCAGGCAACATCCTGGTGAACCTCCTCTGCACCCTCTCCAAAGCATCCACATCCTTTAGGTAATGTGGTGACCAGAACTGCACACAGTACTCCAAATGTGGCCGAACCAAAGTCCTGTACAACTGCAACATGACCTGCTAACTCTTGTACTCAATACCCCGCCCAATGAAGGAAAGCATACCATATGCCTTCTTGACCACCCTATTGACCTGTGTTGTCACCTTCAGGGAACAATGGACCTGAACACCCAGATCTCTCTGTTCATCAATTTTCCCTAGGACTTTTCCATTTACTGTACAGTTTGCCCTTGAATTTGATCTTCCAAAATGCATCACCTCGCATTTGCCCGGATTGAACTCCATCTGCCATTTATTATCAATGTCACCTCTCATTCTTTGCTCCAATGAAAAAATCCCTAGCTCCTTCAACCTTTCCTCGTAACACCTGTCCTCCAGTCTAGCCAGCATCCTGGTAAATCTCCTCTGCACCCTTTCTAAAGCTTCCACATCTTTCCTGTAATGAGGTGACCAGAAATGAACACAATATTCCAAGTGTGGTCTAACCAGGGTTTTATAGAGCTGCGGCTTAACCTCACTGCTCTTAAACTCAATTCCCCTGCCAATGAAAGCCAACACACCATACGCCTTCTTTACAACCCTATCAACTTGGGTAGCAACTTTGAAGGATCTATGGACATGGACCCCAAGATCCCTCTGTTCCTCCACACTGCCGAGAATCCTGCCATTAACCCTGTATTTGGCATTCAAATTCAACCTTCCAAAATGAATTACTTCACATTTTTCTGGGTTGAATTCGATCTGCCACTTCTTTGCCCAGTTCTGCATCCTGTCAATGTCCCGTTGCAACCTACAGCAGCCCTGTACGCTGTCCACAACTCTACTAACCTTTATGTCATCGGCAAACTTACTAACCCGCCCTCCCTTCCACTACCTCATCCAAGTCATTGATAAAGAGCAGAGGTCCAAGAACAGATCCCTGTGGCACACCATTGGTTACCGAGCTCCAGGCTGAATACTTTCATTCTACTACCACGCTCTGTCTTCGATTGGATATCCAGCTTTGAATCCAGACAGCTAAATTTCACTGAATCCTGTGCCTGCTTACTTTTTGAATGTGTCTACCATGTAGAACCTTATGAAATGCCTTGCTAAAATCCATGTACACCACATCCACTCTTCTACCTTCATTGTGTTTTGTCACATCCTCAAAGAATTCATGAGGCTTGTGAGGCATGGCCTGCCCTTCTCCAAGCCAGGCTGACTATTTCTAATCAAACTGTGCTTTTCCAAATAATCATAAATGCTATCTGTCAGAATCCCCTCCAATAATTTGCCCACAACAGAAGTAAGACTGACCAGTCTGTAATTCCCAGGATCATCCCTATTCCCTTTCCTGAACTAGAGAATGACATTTGCCACCCTCCAATCTTTTGGCACTACTCCAGTGGACAGTGAGGATGCAAAGATTATTTTATTACATTTACAAAATATCGAGTGATTGGGACTAGCTTGGCACTTTAAAGTTGATTGTTGTTCAGTTTTATTTTCTCCCTCTGGGCATTAATGGATGGCAAAGCTAACATTCCCCAAACTCTCATTGTTACTATCTTGCTGTGTGTTGTGCTGGGAGTGGGGCCTCAAACTGATTCTGAAACACATTTTTGCATTCTGTTTCAATCAGATCCCAGTTCCTACTCCAACATGAAACAAATGTTCACTATTAGCCATTCGAAAACATGTCTACTTTAGTTTGAAAAGAGTATGTCTATACTTAACCTTATCCAGTAATGCTGTAGATTCTAATTGTAAATCCATTTCAGTCACCTATCCCATGCCTACTCTACAGCATAGCAGGCCAGGGATTCGGTAATGTCCTCATGCTAATTCTCAGACTTTGAGCAGGTTTTCTGATTTTTATTTTGCCAATTTTTCCATGAGAAATTATTAAAATGTGGCATTGAAGTAAATCCATTGTTAAAATGTTGCTGAAAGATTGTCCTGGTTCAAAAGCAGGATGGTAATTCAAGATGCAACTCACTATTAATATCAACCATTACAAAAAACAATTGGCTGATACTGCCTGTTTTTCTTTAAACATTATTCATAGTAAGAAAGTAAATTGTGAATCATTATGAAGACAGTATTTAGGATAATTCACTGAAATATAACCCATACAAGGAAGTGACTATCATCCTAGTCACTTGCTGAAAAACGACTACTGCACAATAAAAAATAAATGACATCTTTTAAACTTGTGATTAATTACATTTTCCCATTACAAAATAGCATTATACTGTTACTTAACAGCTGAATTAGTTTAGTTTTTTCCTTTGGTCAAGAAAATGGGAACATTGGACTTGGGAGCAGAAGTAGGCCATTTGGCCATGCAGTAAGAAATAACTGATCTGTTTGTGGTATCATCTCCACCTTTCCTGTCGGTCCTTCGTAACCCTGAACTTGTCTTTCAAAAATCTGTTTAGCTTACCCCGAATAAATTTAAAGACTCAGCTGCCAGTACCTAGTCTAACCAGCGGTATACATAATCCAACAAACTAATAAACCCAAAAATGATAAGCTGTGCACCATGTGGTTTATCCTGTGCAAAACCTTTGCTCTGCTATCTTTTAAAATACTTTATGGAAATCCAAGTGCACCAGATATACTGGTTTCCGTCTTCTTCTGGATGTTACTTAGTCAAAAAAAACTCTAATCGATTTAGATAAACCTGATAAACCTCGATAGCCAGAGACTTTTCCCCAGGGCAGGATTGACTGCCACGAGGGGTCATAGTTTTAAGGTGTTAGGAGGAAGGTATAGAGGAGACGTCAGAGGGAGGTTCTTCACCCAGAGAGTTGTGAGCGCATGGAATAGTTTGCCAGTGGAAGTCGTGGAAGCAGAGTCATTAGTGACGTTTAAGTGACTGCTGGACATGTACATGGACAGCAGTGAATTGAGGGGAGTGTAGGTTAGGTTATTTTATTTTTGGATTAGGATTATTCCACGGCACAACATCGTGGGCCGAAGGGCCTGTACTGTGCTGTACGTTTCTATGTTCTATATTCTGTGTTTTCTGTTGCACACAATTATGTTGATTCTGATTATGTGGTGATTTTGAATATCCTGCTCGTAACCTCAGTAATTGATTCTTGTACTTATGATAGTGCTAAGCTAACTGACTTTTAGTTTTCTGTTTTCTGCGTCCCTCCTTTCTTGAATAAAGGTGTTATATTTGCTACTTTTCCAATCACCAAGAACCATTCCAGGATCTAAGGAATTTTCAAAGATTAAAAGCAATATACTTACTATCTGTGCTGCCACTTCTTTTCAAGTCACTAGGATATTAGTCATCTGGTCCTGGAGACTTGTCCTCATCTAAGTCCAGTAGTTTTCCTAGCACCTTTCTCCAACAGGGAGAGATGAACTGATTGATTTCAGTTCATCTCTCCCTGTTGTCTCCTGATTTTCAATTATCCTTGAAGTTTTCTAAGTCTGTATTGAGGACAGATGCAAAATACAAGTTTACGACCTCAGCTCTTTCTTTGTTTTCCATTATCAATTCCCCAGCTAACTGTGCAGAAGATTGACACAATCTTTAGTTACTGTTTTCCCATTCAAAAGCATGGGAGCTCTTAATATCTTGTTTGCTTTCACACTCTGCTTAATGCTTCTTTACTGTCTTTTTTATCATCTTTTGGTTGCTTAGTCTGTCCATTTCTCTCACCCACCATTAATCTTTAGAGATATATACAGTGTTTCTTTCAATCACATATTCTTAGCTACGGATCCTCTTGCATTTTAATTGGGATAAATATTTACTGAAAGTAATTAATGTCTCCTTCAAAGTCTTCCATTGCACATCTATTGTCCTATCTTTTAACCTGGCTTTCCAGTTCACCATAGCCACATCCATCTTCATAGACTCACTATTGCCTTTATTTAGGTTTCAAACATGAGACACAGACCTTTGTGCTTCCATTTAAAAAAAAAAATTCATTCTGTAGCCTGTTTGCTGATTCAGGTGCTAAAGTATCTGAGGGCTAGCCACACAAACTCGACTATCTATCTCTCCACTCCCAGGATCAGGAACTGCTATTTGTGTCTATTTTGCTTTGAATACAACAAATGACCTTGGAACCTATGCTTCATATGAAGTTTACAAACAAGATGCTTGGATTATGTTGAATGTGCAGTGATTTTGCCATAGCGCCAATGCAAGCCCTTCAGATTGGGAGTTGGAAGAAGCCGTATGACCCCTCTGTGCCTTCTCCACTAATTAATATGATTGTGGCTGATCAGCTTCTTCAATCCACTTTTCAGCTGATTATTGTTCAGGATTAATTTCAGCATTTTCTCTGCTGTTTCTTTCTTTAGTTAATTTATTAACTTTCTTAACTGTTGTATCCAGCGAAATAAAATAGTTGGTTTCCTATTGGGATGGATTAATGTTCAGAGACTTGGATGTACCTTAGAAGAAAAATAAAGCTAGTAAACAGGTACAGTTAAAAAAGCAATGGCATGTTGCTCTTTATTGCAAGGGGGTTGGAATACAAGAGTAAAAAAGCCTTGCTACAAATGTGCAGGGTTATGATGAGACCATGCCTTGAGAATACTACATTCGGCTTCTGTCGCCATGTTTAAGGAAGGATATGCTTGCACTAGAGACAGTACAGTGAAGGTTCACTAGGTTAGCCCTAGAGTTGAAAGGGCTATCCTGTGATGGGTTGAGTGAACATTGAAACTTGCAATATTCTGAAAGGGTAGATAATCTGTGACAGTTCCACCAGTTATTTAGGACAGAGGTTCCAGACCCACACCAATATGTTCTTCACTGCTCTCAAATTATTTCCAAATATCTCAGCTGTATTACAACTCCAGGGGAATTAGGATGGGCAATTAAATACAACAATTCCACATTCCGTGAATACAGTCTCCAAAAATTCCCTTGAGCCAGGTGTTTTCATGTAATTGAAAAGTGTCGTTTAGATTAGATGCGGACTACCATTGTTCACTGCTGCCTATCTAGAAATGTTTATTGCCTAGGACTTCAAAGAGGAAGTCTGAATATGAATAGCTGCTGAAATATTTGAGAACATTTCTAAACATTTGTAAGGGGTGAAATTAAAAGCACCTGCAAACTATTCTCTGTCTTGCATGCTGTCGGGCAGGTACGTATGATGTACCCAGGCAGCTAACTAGAAACAAGTGCAGGCTTTTGGAGGAGCTGATTTTAAGCTCATTCTGCCTGAACATGACTCAACTTTAATAGTTCTTTACAATTCACTGTAACTTACAATATCTGACCTTTTGATTTTGGATGTTAAGACAAATTTTATCTTCCAGTTTTTGCTATAATCTAGAAATTCTACAGCTGTGAGTTTATCTTGATGTTCTACCTCTGCTTTGTTGGTTCTGGGTTTACCTGCCCTTTTACATGGCTTAATTCTTTAACTGTTTTTATAGCACTGCAGTTTTTAGACCTGCATTGAAATGAATGCCCTGAAATGTTGATATTAGGTCTTGTGTTAACTAGCTTATAGGAACAAAAACATTAAAAATGTATTATAATTATACTTTATATCAAGTTCCTCCTACACTGTATTGTGGGATATTTATGTGGCAGGGCAGAGGGACAGTTGGGGAACAAAATATTATGACACGCCAACTGTTTACATTTGCAGAGACTGTACTGTGCCCCCACTAATGACACACTTTCAAGCATGTGCTGCCAAGGCAAAACAAACATTTAGATAATTTTGTCTCTTGTGTAAAAAGTAGAAGCTTATCTTTTTATTATACCTCCACTTTAAGGCCACACAAAGGTATTTCTGCCTGAACCATGTCTTGGATCAATTTGCTTGTTCGATATTGGGAGTAAGATCTTCTGGGTCTTAGTCTGGCTCGGTACAATGTCAGCTGATGCATCTGCTCCCTGAGCTGTCGAGAGTCTGCTGAAACACAGATTGCACAATTTGTTGAGATGTTTTTAAAATAAACTTTACCACTTGGAGTTTTAAATGGTGGACATGTCCATGTACTCCAATAGCATTTTGACTATTTTCAAAAGACCATTTCTGCCACTTTGGGGGTTGTCATCTTGCTTATGTTTCTAGGTTAAAGCTTCGTCAAAATGATCTTTCTCTTGGGTCAGGTTCACATTTTTATCTAGTTTGAACTTTAGTTTAATGAAGTTGAAAGCAGACTGGTAACCTTGAGATTAATTGTGAAATTATTTGCTCCATTGGAAGTTGTAGACTTTGAGATGTTCAAGACTGTGATTAATGAAAATGAATGAATGGTTTCATACATTTGCAAGTGTGTGCTCATAAATTCCCAGGAAAATAGATTGAACATATAGGTTGGAAAGGTCAGAGCTGTTTCTTTGCTTTCTATACATAAAAAGACATAAGATTTCAGTGAATGGACTGACTTGACCTGTTTGTAAGACTATTCCTTTATTGAATTCTTTGGACCTAAGCATTTTTGTGTTTGTTTCCTGGGTATTCATTACAGCCTTTATTTGTTTTTCGATTTTCTTTTCTCATTCTGTGTCCTCTGCAAATCAAGATGAGCTGAGATTTAAAATGTTTCATTTGAGCACTTATGGTCTGTTTGTTGCCGTTTACTATCCCAGTGGAGAGAAGCTTGAGAGTGCTTCCGTGGAGAGCTTTCTGGGTATCCTCTGCATGAATCACAGAAAACGAGGATGCAGGTACAGCAGGAGGGCAGATGGAAGTTTGACATTTATTGCTAAAGGAAAAGTGTAAAAGTGTTGCTGGCACCACACAAAGCAATAGTGAGACCACACCCAGAGTATTGTGTACAGTTTTGCCCCTTGAGATGGAATGTAATTATATTGGAGGCAGCTCAGAGAAGATTCACTAGATTGATTCAGAGATGAAGGGTTTACTTTATGAAGGGAGATTGAGTAGTTTAAGCCTATATTCTCTAAAGATTAGAAGAGTGACGGGAGGTATTATCAAAGTATGTAAGATCCAAAAGGAGATTGATAAAGTAGACCTAGGAGGGATCTTTCTTTACTTAGAGCAATCTAGAACATAGGAGCAAATTACTGCAGATGCTGGAATCTGTACTGAAAACAACAAATGCTGGAGATCACAGCGAATCAGGCAGCATCCATGGAAACAGAGAGCAAACTAACGTTGTGAGTCTCATTCAGGCCTCTGAATAGTCATCTGGATTCCCACTGTTAGCTTTCTCTCCATGGATGCTGCCTGACTCAGTGATTTTTTTCCTTGTTTGCAGGGCAGTCTAGAACAATTGGTCATAGTTTTAGAATAAGCGTATTTAAAACAATGAAGAGCAGTTACTTCTCAAAAAGTCATGGATCTGTGGAATTCACTCCCCCAGAGTGTGGGGAATGTGAGGATATTCCGAAATTGGAGCAGAGTTGAAGGGTTAAGGATGAGCGATGAGGTCAGCCATGACCTTTATTAAATGGCGGAGGAGGCTTAAGGGGCTGATTGGCCCACTCCTCCTAGTTCTTATGTTTCTACAGCTGTTAGACTTCTCGTGAATATCCTGATTTTCTCATGAATGTCCTGACTTTGAGTTAGTCTGTAATCCTGGCTGCTCTGTGACTCTAATTTTCTTACAGTTTGTCACTTTACATTCTTTCCGTGTACTGTTCTAAACTTAGATGACCCATTTTCCAAGATTATAAATTTGCTCATTCCCACAACCATAGTCTTAATTTTCTGTAGTTTCTATTAATCTCATAACACATTGAGAGGTAAAATTTATCCAGTGTCTGCATTTTTCGTTGGTAGTCTCAGGATCAAAAATTTGCAAAATGGGAGGAACTCACTGAACTGTCAGATAGTTGTGAAGGGCCTTGTGTCTGTGCTGTACAACTCAGTGACTCTATTTGAAATCATTTAGTCAGTGTTGTACCAGGCATTAAAAATGCCAGGTTTTGGGAGCAACCAAGTTGCAATGACTGGAACAAAAAATTGAAGTTGCTGGAAAAGCTGAGTAGGTCTGGCAGCATCTGTGAAGAAAAACATCAGTTAACGTTTTGGGTCCAGTGACCCTTCCTGAGAACAGGTTACAGTAACTAGTATTAAAGAGGAACTTATGGGGTAGTGAGATGTGGGAAAACTGTTCAATTTTGAGTTTTCTTAAATTTTGAGCAGTCTCCACTATATAATTGTGCAAAAATGTGCCACTTTTACAGAGAATCTGTTTTATGTCATGCACAACAAAATGTCCCCACTTTAAACTCTCCTCAATGGTGACTTGGTTAATTCTTTGAGAGATTTGGAAACTTCACCGAGATTGCAACTGGCACAATATGGATTGAAACTTGCTGGCAGTTTGGTGATTTTTATATTAAAAATTTCAGATGTTTACAGAAGACAGGACCCTGGGCTTGGAGCTATATTGGTAGCAGCGTAGCTGAGCTCCATTTGGCTGCAGGACGAGTTCTCTGATCCTGTTCCACCATATCTTACAGGTGTTGACCCTGAACTGTATGAACTGACCACATGTAAACTGGAAAACACTGGTACAATAAATCGAGTGACTGATGCATTTGCTCGCCTTATGTTGACAGCAGAGAAGACCAGTACATCCACCAGGTAAGGAATCTAATTTTGAAATCCTATCTAGCAGGTAGGTTTATCCTGAATGGTGCATTGCACTCAACAGTTGGGTATCTAATTAAAAATTAAAATATACTTTAATATTAATGTTTAAAGCACCTAATCTGTGATGTTGCTTAGAAATAGAACCTTGACAGTAAACTGCTACTTGAAAGTGTCTCTTATATGTGTTTCTGTTTATTTTCTTCCAACTGGAGGTGTTCTTTGTCAATAGCTGAACAAGGTCTGAATGTAACTCTGTTTTGAGGTGAATCCCGTGTTGACATAGTGCATAGCTGTCATTGCAAATATATCGGATTTCGGTGGGATCATCTTTCCCACAATTCTAGAGCTGCTGTGAAAATGGGACCTGTTTATTCCACCCTCTTTTCTATCTATAGCCTTGTCTGTCACTGTGACACTGAACTCTATAACACATCTCCTGTTATTCCAGTCCTTTTTCTGCTTATTTCATTTCAGTCATCACTGCCGTTAAAACTCACTAGTAATCTGCAATGTAATTGTGACCACAGTGCACTATCCTTTCTCTTTTTGTTCCTGGCACACTCACTCTCACTGACCTGTAAACAAAATTGACTGCACCATTCTCCCCCTGTACTTGCCCCTCTCTCTTTTCCATGACACTGCCCCGTAATCAGGTTTCACAAAGATCCTACAACACGCAGCGCTGTCATTTCCTCTGCCAGGCTCATGTCACCGTAGCTGAGGCTTCCAGCCCTGGATGAATATAACTTTGTTCCAATGTCAAAGTGAAAGGCCAAAACTATTGTATTTTATGATTAATTCATGGCACATGAGCATTGCTGGCTGCACCATCCTGAACTCCTTGAGAAAGTGATGGTGAGCTGCTGCCTTGAACTGCAGGAGTCCATATGCTGTAATAATCCCCCAATGCCGTTAGGAGGCACTTCCAGGATTTTGAACCAGCTACTGTGACAGAACATGAGACAGTTCCAAGTCAGGATGGTAAGTGGCTTGGAGGGGAACTTGCAGGTAGTGATGTTCCCATGTATCTGCTGCCCCTTGTCATTCTAAATTGTAGAGTTGTTGGGTTTGGAAGATGAATTTCTGCACTGCATCTTGTGAATGGTGCACACTGTTCTTACTGGGTGACAGTGGTAGAAGGGGTGGATGTGGTGCCCATCAGCGGGCTGCTTTGTCCTGGATGGTGTCAGGCTTCTTGGGTGTTGTTGGGGCTGCACCCATCCAGGCAAGTGGGGAGTATTCTATCACACTCCTGACTTGTGCCGTGTAGATGGGGAACAGGCTTTGGTCAGTTACTCAGTGCAGGAAGCCCAATCCCTGACTTGCCATAATCTCAGTTTCCTGACCAATAATTCTGTCATTGTGTAAGGCACTTTCTGGGGCCACGCCAAACTGTTCAGACTCTGAGCTGAGACTGGATCTCCGTATCTTGCCCATCAGCAAGAAAGCATATTTGCAGCAGTGCCTGCCTGTGCCTCAGCTATATCTTTCCACCTCTACTTTGTTCCTCTAGGTTTGGTTATTACAAAGCTTTCTCTTTTTCCATCCAATTAGCTCCTTATTTTCATTCATTCATGGAATGAGGTGTCACTGCTAGGCCAGCATTTATCCCCCCCTCCCGTTAAGGGCAGTTCAGCGTCAAACCATGTTGTTGTGGGTCTGGACTGGCATGTAGGTGAGCATGGTGAATGCCCTTCCCCGAAGTACATTAGTGAGCCAGATGAGGTTTTATTTGACAGTTGACAGCAATTTCATGGTCTTTCCTAAATCCAGATTTTTTAAAAAATTGAATTCAAATTCCATTATCTTCTGGAAATTGGACCTGAGACACAATCTAAATTTCTGGAGTAATGCCACTACACCATTGCCTCCCTTCCTGATTCTCCAAGTTGTCCCCTCCAATCACCCCCTCCTTGTTGGCCTGTGAATGTCAGTCTATCAATGGCTTGATTTTAAAATTCTCATGTTTCAAGTCCTTCCTTGCCCTCACCCCAGATCTCCACTTTGCCCTCGTTTTGCCTGATTGTTGCAAATCCAATTTTGGCTGCTGTAAATTTACCTGCCTGAATTGTTAACCTCCCACTCGCACTTTCTGCCTCCTCCTCGACCCCTCTCTCCCACCTTTATTGAGATGTTTCTCAAATCCAACCCTCTGACCATGTTGTTGCTTCTCAGAGGTGGTGTTGTATCCAGTCATGTAAATAATGAGTTTGTAATCTCAAGCCTTTTAAATGGAGTTAAGGTTTTGTTATTTTACACTGATCTTGGTTTATTTGAATATTTGACTTTGGACTTTACGCGTTTAACTTAAAGTGCTCCTTTGATTAATAATTTGAATTTATAATAACTATTATTTCTTTTCTTTAGGAAACAAAAAAAGGAGGAGGTTCTTAGTAAGGAAGCAGCCAAAGTGATAGCAAGCCTCCCAGACTTGTCATTCATGCATGCCAAAGTGCTGATGTTCCCAACTACATTAACACCTCTGGTAAGCTCCCACACAGACTGAGCCAAGGATCCCAGTTTTATTTTCTGAACATTTTAAAAATCAATCTAATTTTGGCTTTCTTGAAATAAAATGAAACTAATCAGTCATTCAGATGATTTGTTGCTCGCCAGATTCTGGAGAGTTCCACAGACAATACAGTGATGTTTATTTATTTATAAGCAAAGTGATTTAAGTGT
This sequence comes from Stegostoma tigrinum, assembly GCF_030684315.1. Taxonomy (NCBI): domain Eukaryota; kingdom Metazoa; phylum Chordata; class Chondrichthyes; order Orectolobiformes; family Stegostomatidae; genus Stegostoma; species Stegostoma tigrinum. Next base: position 2,074,565 of record NC_081362.1, read on the forward strand.
TTATATTAGAAAAGAAGCTGTAAATATCAGGTGGATGGTTTTTTTGCAAATTACTTTTCTTTTGCTGTGCTGGGTTGTAAAAATTTCTGTTATGTCAGCTGATCTGACAGGGACGCTCAAAAAATATTGCAAACTAATGTAACTGTATCCTGATCCTGATTCTGACCAATGGTGAAATCCTGGTGAATGTTGGGTTTTGTTTCTTGTTTAGTTGTAAGCGACTTTTCCAAGCCCATTTGATAAAGTATCATTGGTTCTAGGCATTTCTGGCACTGCCATTTACCACACCTGATCAAACCAGAACTAGCTTCAAATAACAGGGATGCGGTGACCATTGGAGACTTTCTCAAGCTGAAATGGTCATTTAGGAAACCACTGTCTCAGAATGATACAGGCACCAGTTCAGCCAGTCTTCAAAGTGATGCTGTATCTCACAATGTTGAGCTAATTTGGAGGGGGTGAGGGACCAATATCTAAATGTCTTAATCCAATACTGAAGGTGAAACCTGATCTTGATTGATTATTTCTGCTTTCCATCTGCATTTGCATCTCTCGAGGATTTTGCACAGTGTAAAGACAAGATGGACATAATAGTTTGCAATGATTTGAGCTGTATGTACAGTATAACTATGTAAATGGTGAAAATTCCTATGGAAACATTCTGGTACAAAGAGGAAGCTGCATAGGTTGATGTGCATGCCCAGGTTCTTTTATAACTGTAGAATGTACATTTCCTTTTAGAATATACAGAAATAAAAAGAGATTGATTTGAAAATCTGTAGTTCTGTGGTTTTTCCACTGTTGCAATAAGTGCAGTGATCTTGTTGCTGTCAAGGCCCATCCCTAATTGCCTGGAACTGAATGGTTTGTTCACCCATTTCAGAGGGCATGTAAGAGTCAACCGCATTGCTATGAGCCTGGACTCATGTAGGCCAAATGGGGGTAGGGATGGCAGATTTCTCTTCCTAAGGGTCATTAGTGAACCAGGTTGTTTTTTAACCACAACTAATGAATGGCGATAGAGATAATGGGAACTGCAGATGCTGAAGAATCCAAGATAACAAAGTGTGGAGCTGGATGAACACAGCAGGCCAAGCAGCATCTCAGGAACACAAAAGCTGACGTTCTGGGCCTAGACCCTTTTTCTGATGAAAGCCCGAAACGTCAGCTTTTGTGCTCCTAAGATGCTGCTTGGCCTGCTGTGTTCGTCCTGCTCCACACTTCGAAGGTGAGCAGGAGACTGTCATTGATAACAATCAAACTAATTTTCAATAGAATTTACATTTCTCCAGCTACCATGGCCAGATTTGAACTTCTGATCATGGACCTCTGGACTGTTCAGCTGATGTATTACTGCACTGACTGCCTCTCCCATCTTTTGACGATGTTGCAGGGTCACTGTTAACTATGATCTGGATGAGAAGACAGTGTCTTTAATGTTGCTGCTCAGGAGTTGAAGGTTTGTTTAAAAACCTGTCCCTTTCTGCATGTGGGTGGGGAAACCATTTCTAATTCTGATATAAATACAGAACATCTGGACATTGGCCTTTTAACAGCAAAGTGAATTATTGCAATAAATAATGATATTTACTAATCAACCTGTTCAAAGATGTTACAACCCATCTCCAGAGCAGGTGTTTCCCTGCCTCGTGAGCCAGGAGGTTTGGGTTTGAAGGGTTGGTGTAAACGATAATGGAGATGGAGCCCTGACAGAGGGAGCGGCAGCTGGGCAGAGAAAGGACTGGTGAGTTTGGAATAGTCAATAGCTGCTAATGGCGACTATTTTCAACTAATGATGGCCTTCTGTGGCTGGACAGCATTGTTCATCCTGTGCAGCAACTCTGCCCTCTGTTGTCTAGATTCTATCAATGCGGCATCATCCATAAAACTAAGCGAAAGCACATTATCTCTGTTACACCAAAAGGAAAGTGTGGAGCTGGATGAACACAGCAGGCCAAGCGGCATCTTAGAAGCACAAAAGCTGATGTTTCGGGCCTAGAGCCGCCTTGTGACTGGTGATTCCAGCCCTGCAGAGACAATTTGGCAAACTAAAATCAAAAATTTCAGTTATATTGGGAGCTTGCTGAGGACCCAGGGTTTGTTATATACTTTGTTGTCAACTGAAACAGGCAGCGTGCTCTTCAGAACCTGAGAATGATGAAGCATGAGTCTAACTGCCCCATTCATAAAATCATACAGTATAAAAGAGCCCGTCAACTCTGCACTGACAAAAATTAGTCCATCTACACTGGTCCCACTATCCAACCCTAGGCCCACGGTTTTCAATGTTATGACAAGTGCTTATCCTGTATTTTTACACAAGTGCTTACACAAACCTGAAGTTCTTTGTAATGGTTGTGAGCTTTCTTGCCTCAACTCACCTCAGGCAAGGCAGTCCAGACCCCACTACCCTCTGATAAAAATGTTTCCCTCAAATCCCATCTTGCCTTTAGCCTTTAAAATAATATCCCCTTGTTGTTGACCCTTCAACTATGGGGATCACAGCTGCTTCCGTCAGTCTTCTCTCCTGCAAACAGCCCGAGCTTATCACAGCCTCTCGTTGTCGCTGAAACACTCCATCCCAGGCAACATTCCGGTGAATCTCCTTCTGCACCCCGTCCAGTACAGTCACATCCTCCTTATAGCCTCCTTATAGATCCCATTCTTACCCAATAGCTCTGCCCATCCTTTCAGGCTTTACTTTTTGATCCCAGTAGCTCACTACGTAAAGTAATTATCCTCATCACATCTATTTTTAATCATTTTAAAGCTTTATTTTCTAGTTACTGACCCCTTTGCCAGCAGAAACAGTTTCTTAATTCTGTCCAATCCCTTTGTGATTTAAAGATGACTTTGTAATTTTAAGAACAGCCTGTGTTTCTATTCTACTGAATAACTCTTTCCTCAATATCTATTGTGGTTGTGAAGAGTGTCAGCATATCCCAGGGGCTAGCAGTGCAGACTCCATTTGAAAATAAATACCTTCCAAAATCCAGGCTGATACTCCCATGAATTGCAGAGCAGTGTAATAGTGTCAGCGATAACAAGGTGTAGAGCTGGATGAACGCAGCATCTGCAGTTCCTACTCTCTCTGAAACATTGTCAGAGACGGTCACTTTCAGATTGGACTCTAAACCAAGACTCAGTCTGTGCTGTGAGAAAGATTGAGAGAAGTGCTCGTCCATTTAGGGTGAGGCACTAAATTTTAATAATCAAGATATTAACATGGAATGACTGTAAATAAAGAAACTACTTCCACTGTTTGGAGATTCTAGAAAGGGGTTGTGGGGAAGGGGGGGGGGCACAGTCTAAGAATTGCAAGGAGGTTGTTCAGATTTGGAACAGACTCTTCCAGAAATAGCAGTGGATGCTGGACCATTTTCTTATTTTAAATGAGGTTGTTTTGTTAAGCAATGGCATTAAGGGATTTAGGCCACAGATCAGCCATGATGTCATTCAGACTGTTCCAACATTCAAAGGGCTGAATTGACTAATCTTACCATCAGATGTCATGTGATGCTGAGCTTATTATTGGTGCATGAAGGGGATGGGGCTGGTGTGCCCTAAGCTCAGCAGTAGGTGTAGCTGATCTTGTCTGATTGGTCATGTTTTTCACTACCTCCGTCTTAACATGAGGTTGGGAATTTGGATGAATTGAGTTGAAAGGATGTGATGTTGACACACACAAGTGAATTGAACATAATTGTAGCAAGGGGACATTACAAACACGAGTTTTGATGTGGAGTTGACAGCATTGGGTACTCACAGACAGTAGGGTGGAAATGAAGGTTCAGAGTAAGTGAAGCCCCCATGCAGCGAGCTAGCTGGTAAAATCCAGGAGCTAATCCCTGTGGGGTGGGGGGTGGGTGCCATAATCTAGAGTTAATGCCTTTTGTGACTTGGTGCAGTTATAACATTTAAAAAGTCATTAGGATAAGTGTTGGGAGGGATAAGGGCCAAGCACAGGCAAGTGGGACTACTTTGGTTTAGAATTATGGTTGGTATGGCCTGGTTGGACTGAAGGGTGTTTGTGCTGTATGACTCTCCAACTTGTACTAGAGAGCAGCTTCGTTAATATCACTGCAATTGACTCAAAACTGGCAAGGAGCTCTCACCTGAAGGGCATTTTGACACTGCGGGCAAATTGGACTCAGCCTGTTTCCAGACAGTCACTTTCAGCCCTTGGCATGGTACGCCAGCGCTGGCTATCACCAAACTCAGTCATGGGAGTGATGTGAGACCCCTCTGTCTGGGTCAAGGGTCATTCTCTTCTCAGCAATCGAGAGACAGAGTGAAACAGGCAAGTGAGGGTTTGAGGCACAGACCCATCAACCAAAAACAATTCCAATTTTATTAGACCATTTAGAAGTTTTAATGTGAAAGAGGCTCTCTTCCCATTGCTGAGCTTCCTATTGTATATTAGCTCATGGGGCAACAGTGCCTTGACATTGAAGTTCCTATCCTTTCTCCATGACCTCTCCCCTCCTTTATCTGTATAAGCTTCCCCACCCCAAAGTTTCATCACCACCCCACCCCCAGTCAGTATTTTTTTGGGTGGTGGAATTATAACGAGCTAACAGGACATCCTGATCTTGTATCAGAGATAATGGGAACTGCAGATGCTGGAGAATCCAAGATAATAAAGTGTGAATCTGGATGAACACAGCATGATCTTGTGGCCTGTTTTCTTACCTCCCCATACCCACCAACTCTTGCTGCCCCCTTGCTCACTCTGCAGTGATTGTGTAGTAGCACTGTGACCACATGGTGGAGCTCTAACTCTCCAGTAGGAAACGAACAGCAGACCAAATCAGCCGAACCATTCATGATGATTATGGCTGATCCCCTCTCTACTATATTCCCATGCTCTCTGCATTTGTCTCAACACCTTTAGCTTTCAGAAATTTCTGTATTCTTTTCTTAAACTTCAGAAACTGGGCCTCTATGGCCTGCTCTTGTCAGTAATTCTACACATTCAACAGCCTCAGAATGAATAAATATCACATCAGGGTTCAAAATGGCCTGTTCCTGAGACCATGACCCCTTACCTGAGAAATCCTATGGGGTGAAAACAGGCAATTCGGCCAATCAAGATCTGACTGCTCCTTTCCAAACAGCATTCTCTCCCTGCCTACCCTAAACCTGAATGCCAGGGGCAATGTAGCACGGCCAATCTGCACATCTTTGGACTGTGGGAGGAAGCCCATGCAGAATGTGCAAACTCCACACAGGTCGTTGCCAGAGGCTGGAACTGAACCTAGGCCCGTGGTGCAGTAAGGCAGCAGTGCTAACCGCCAAGCCACTGCGCTGCCTTGTTCTAGCACCCTTTGCACCTGCCACTGGAGTGGGGGTGGGGAGAAAGACATCACCCCTGCATCAATCGATACTGCAAAACAAAAAGACAGAGCTAGAGTGGAGAGATGGAGCCGGGAAAGAGAGTCCAGCAGAGGCACTGGCTCAAACAGTTGTCCTCTGATGACACAATCCAAAGATTATGCTGCGTACCAAGAGGAGAATCGGGACCAAACGCCAGTGATAATTCCCACAGGACAGCCAGGCACTACTCTGGGTCAACTGGACTTTGTTAGAATTTTACTCCATCCAGCGAGGTCCCCCTCATTCTGCTAAACTCCAGTGAATCGAGGTCCAGTTAAACCCAATCTCTGCTCCTGTGCCAGTCCTGCTCAGGTCAATGAGCCTCTGGCGCACAGTAGTGCCTGGCTCTCCTGTGGGAATTATCACTGTTGTGTTTGGATTGTGTCAGAGGACAAATATTTGAGCCAGTGCCTCTGCTGAACTCTTTCCCCCTACTCCAACTCTCCGCTCTAGCTCTGTGTCTTTATTTTGCGGGAGTGATTGATTCAGCCCTAAAAGATTAAAGTGGCTTGCCTGACCTGCTGTAAAGGAAAAGAAAGATTTTGAGCTAGTGGGTACAATGTCCAAACACTTCTCTGTTGATGAAGCATTGTTAAGGGGCAATCTCTAACTCGGTGGCCACCCTCGGTCCGACCCTCACATTGGGAATGCCCTCCATGTTTTGTGGCACTATCACTGTGCTAAATGGGACAGACTTTGCACAGATCTAGCAACTCAGGAGTGGGCATCCATGAGGCTAATTGGGTCATCAACAGCAGCAGAATTGTACTCCAGCACAATCTAACCTCATGCCCCAGCATATCCCCCACTCAACCATTACCATCAAGCCAGGAGGCAAACTTGGTTGAATGGAGAGTGCAGGAGGGACACAGGCAGGTGTTCCAAAAGCGATGTATTAGATCAAAAGGTCAGGAGTCCCCACATCGCAATGATATTTAATGAGATCCAGATTGACGTGCTGGCTTAAGCTAGTATTTCTGGAGAACACATGCCCACAGTGAGAGAGAGATGCCACCCTCCCCCAGCACGTCCTGTTTGGTGAAAGGAGGCAGGGCTGGATCATCTCTCTGTTAATAAACACTCCACCTTTACCACAAGAGGCTGGAGAACACCCAGGTTTGTACCCCCATGTCAGACACTAACTGGAGAGATATCATGCTGTTTATATCAACATTTACTCACAGAGATCCCATTCCAGAGACAGGAGCCAATATAAATAACAAAACAGCAGTCATTCAGAGGATCAGCATTTTGAGTTCCTGCTGAAAAAAACTACTGTTGGTTAGATTAAGAGCAAGACTTCTTCAACATGGTTACTCTGTTCTCTACCACGCAGGGAAGAAGTTACAGCAGCTTGCTATTTTCCAAGGAGATACAATCCCAGAAGCATCCCCAATCCAGTTTCTCTGGTTTTGTGGAATTGAGTGAGATTCCAATCAGGGCTTTGCCTGAAAGCCTGAGCCAGTGTGGTCCGTCGTGGTCCCGGAGTCCTTTCTCAGTGGGGACACTCAGTACAAGGCTTTGTTGGTGGGGAGGGTGTAGTCCCAGAAGACCATAAGTAGAGAGAGAGAGAGAGAGAGACAGACAGACACACAACTGGCGTTGGTTTAACCTGAGTGCCCTCACCTCAGGCAAGGGGAAAGTTTGAGAGAGTGTCCTTCACAGTAACCTCAGCTGGTATAGGAATTAAACCACATTGTTAGTGTCACTGTGCATTGTAAACCAGGCACCTGGGGTGGGGTAGCTGATGGATCAGTTTAATACAGAGATTTAAACAGCGATTATACAAAAGGGACCTGGGTCACTCTGTTGATTGGTCACAAGCACAAACGTACAGGCATTGCAAGTTGTTCAGAACGCTAACAGCGGTTTGACCTCTTTCTCAGGAGTGGAGTACAGTCCTTGGTGAGACAGCTCCTGGAGTACTGTGTCCAGCTTTAATCTCCTTACCCAGGGAAATGGAGACACACTGTAGAGGGAGTCCCCTCAGTGCTCCCTCTAAAGCACCCATAGCAGGTTCACAGACTGACTGACTCTGCGACGCAAGCGCTGGGTTTAGGAGAGATAGAGGAGACTGGCTTGTATTATCTGGCTTTTAGAAGCAGGAGAGTTGATTCCATTTTTACATCCACTCTGTCAAGCTGTGCAAGAAATGATGACCTTCAGGGACCTAGAGCAAGGGGAGAGTTTGGAATGGCGGACCAGCCATTGAAAACTGAGTGTGGGGGGGTGGGTGGAGGAGAAGCAGATTCTTTAGAATTGTGTGTCTGAGGCTGTGGTGTCTCAGCCATTGTCCTGAATGCACTCAGATCTTCTAGATGTTAATGAAGTCAGGGATATGGGGCTAGCATGAGAATATGAGGTAAATGATTAACCATGAGCTGGAACTACAGAGGTTGCAAGGAGAATTGGCGACCTTTAGACAGGCAACAGCTAACAGAGAGGAACAAGGGACTGGAACTTTCATTTCCAGATCATTAGCCCCTCCAGCCTCACTGCTACATCCAAACGTGATTATCCCACTTTGCCTCATTTCTTAAAAACATTAAATCTTTCTTTAGTCAATGATTTATTATTTTGTTCCTCCCATCAATGTATGACTCAGTATTTCCATATCTTGTCACTGTGTTTAAACTAAACGGGATTTAATCTAAACTCTCCCAATATTCCTGGAGAGAATGACTTTTTGGATTTACTCAAGATGCTGGCTTAGCAACTGGTGAAAACCCCTAATCCATTTTTAAAATTTTCAATTACATTATGTCTTCCAAATTTTAATTTAAATTCAATTCAATTCAACAAATTTGGATTAAACAGAAACACAAGCACCAGGGAAACATTATTTGCATTGTTAGCACAGAACTATGAAGAACTCAATGTCCTTCTTACCTGGTCCAGCCTACACGTAACTCCAGACTCACAGCAACGTGGCTGACTCTTCAATGTCCCCTGGAATGACCCAGCAAACCACTGGCTGTGCCAAAAAAAAGTTAACAAATACCAGAACACACAAACTGCAGCAGCTCACCCCCACTTTGTCCAAGGCAGAAAGGGAATGGACAATATTATTTTTTATGATTCATGGGATCAGGGCATCACTGGCTAGGTCAGCATTTATAGCCCATCTCTAACAGTTAAGAGTCAATTGCTATGGGTCTGGAGTCACATGTAGGCCAGACCAGGTAAGTACAGCATCTTCCTTCCCTAAAAGGACACTAGTGAGCCAGATGGGTTTTTCCAACAATCAACAATGATTCACAGTTGTCGTTAGACTCTTAATTCCAGATTTTTAAAAAACTGAATTCAGTTTCCACCGCCTGCTGTGGCAGGATTTGAACCCAGGTCGTACCACTCAGGTCTCCCCTCAGTGGCTTTGCCCTTAACATCCACATCTCTGAATGAAAAGAAATTAATTTGTTCCATGCTTCTCAAATACAAGCTTCGACCTGACAGCTCTGATCTAGTTCAGGAACAGAAGTGTATGAAATGAGCAGGCTTGGGAAGACAGCTTGATTTTACAGTTTATTGTCAAATAGAAAACTACAAAAGTAAGATTGCTCAACTCCACCTACATTTGTCTAATTGCATTGAGTCAATGACAGTTTGAAATTCTGTGAGTACAGTAACCTTGCTTTCAGATGTCCATTTTGAAATATTGCATAGAAAAAGGCACAGTTCCAAGGTTGGCCCGACATTCTGGGTGTTGCTGCTTTGACCAAAGTCAAAAGCACTTGAGGGAACCTCAAGGCAACTTGGACACAACAATCTCTCGGATTATGGCTTCCACTATTCAGCATAGAAATGTACATTCCTACGAGACATACATTCTGTACACATCAAATCCATTTAACAGATTCTGTTGGCTACACAATAAAAATAAATATATTTACAAAGAGAATAAATAAGGTATGAGGAGAGATATCACTTCACAACCTAAAGGCTTTTGTTCTATTCTGTTCTTGGTGGTGTTACCTTCCAGGAACCAGCGAGAAATTGCTGCATGATCCTTGAGTTCATACTGTACCTGCTCTGTCCAAACAATGTACACTTTACATTAAACAGCTTTTGTACACTGGCACCATTTTGAAATGGCCACTTCCAAGTATGCTTAATAAAAATCCCCATTAAAACACTGCATTAAATCTAAATGTTATTTTGGAAGTCCTAATATTCTTAAAATCAGACAGGATATAAACTGCATAGTGAATACGTTTCAAGGAAGGAATCAGTTTTAGGTTAGTTCCAGATTAATTCAAAGCTCAATAATTTATCAGATTCATCTAACTGGACAAGAGAATTTGCCCAATTCTTTAACTCTTGTAAGCTGAAACTTTACATTGTTACACATAACCATTTCTGGTGGCAACCCACACATTCTAAGCCTTAGCTTTTGAGGGGAAAACACTGTCTGAAACTAGGCCCAAATAAAGCCCAACCATTGGCTGTTCCTTCATCTTGTTTGTAAAAAGTTTCAAATTTTCAACATAAAAACCCAAAGATAGTCACAATTACAGCAAACAAATTTCATTGCAAGGACAAAGAGCAGAATTTTAACAGATAACACAACATGGGATACCAAACATAATTTAAACAAACATTCTTAAATAAATTAATTTAAAAAGATTGACTCCTGAATTAGCCATTTGCATTGCAACAATACAATGTTGTAGTTTCCACACAACTTCTATGGTACCATTAAAAAATAACAAAATCTAGAATGCAATGACATAATTTGGCATTAGGCATAGTACATTCCAATCATCTTTAAAGCAAGCTACAAAAGAAATACCAAATATGCTTGTGCATAAATATAAGCCGGAGAAAGCATAATTACACTCAGTGTAAAAGTCATGCATCGAGTTCAGATTTTGGCCTGAAATTTGATTGTTTAAAACTAAAAAGTGGGAAGTGGTGGTTGGGAGGCAGAAAAGGAGGAGAGCAATTGTTCTTCAGAAACCTGGCTAGAGATTAATACAAAATGAAGCACCACAACAGAGAGTTCCACGGCTGGCTTCGGGGTAGAGGCTCGGGAAAGGTTCACTGGAATTGCAGCAGAAAGGCATCCACAGAATCACAGCCAACAGTGAAGTGCAGAAAGCACCTCCGATAGTAACCATTTTCTGAATATTGTACACAAGCTTTTTTTTTAAAATGAGCAAAAAAGAGAAAATAATTGGTAAAGTTGAAGAGGAGTCAGGTGCACTCCTCTGGCTAGAATAGAACCTTTAAAATCAGCAACAAAAAGAAAAAAAATTTACTGCTGGTTTCCTGAACATTTTTAAACTGAAAACCCCACTCCCAGCACCGCCTCATTTAGAGCTATAGTGTACTGCTGCATTTTACAGTCAGAGAAAATGCAGCTGCAGTCAAGATGCTTTGAAACCCCAATTTATAAAGATATGTTTATTTTTATAAAGGCATACCCGCTCTCACACCGTGCAATTCCAGTGAGGAAGGGCAGCTTGGGAGTAAAAGGCATGACCAAATCTGCGTCGCCCAGTTCCACCAAGCAACTGGAAACCCGTTTGGTCTGATCCTAACAACCCCCACACCCTCCCCAACACCTAAGAACGTTCAGCACTGCACCAGGTCGTTGCACGTACACTTTCTGACAAAACAAGACATCGACGTTGTTCATTTCACCCACTTTCATAGGTATCAGAATGTCACTAGGATGCAAACTGGATGTGTTGCAGTGAGAGGAGCATGCAGACAGCTCTTACTCCAGAATCAATGAATTAAAGAGATGGTCAGGAATAAGTAGAGAATAATGCAAGAGGCACCCAGATTTTACTGACTATGTGGTGGACAGTGTGTCAATGTCATCAACCCATGGCAAAGATGGGATTTCACATAAAATCCAAGTTGCCAAAAGCTTTGTGCCATTCCATTAGCTTCATGGAAACAACATGTTGCTTTCAACCTCCCTGTGATTTTCATCAAGCAATTATATTTATGTACTAGTTGTTCCTTAAACTCACAGGAAACTAGGTCTAGTAATTATCAACATAATTACCCTTTGTACAACAAGAATGACTGCTCGAAGACTTCAAGTCAACCTATCTAGGCCAGAAAGCGAACAAGTTTGGAAATCCATTCCTTCAGGTTGTTTAAGGAGATTTTTTTCTTTAAATGTCTAAAAGTGAATATTTTTTGGTTTCTCTTTTCTTCCACCGTCTCATATTAAACTTTCATTCCTTTCTTAATTTCTCTTTGCGTATCTAGTATGACAGTAAATCACTCACTCTAGTTCCTCCCCCTGTTCATCCTCTCTGTTCATTTTTCCAATTCTTCCACCTCATCGGTTAAAGAAATACGCCATTGGTCCAGCCAATCACCAAGCTCTTCACACTGCTTCCAGAGACGTCCAGGACAAGAAACACAAAACCTTAGACTGTATCAACAAATCTAACCAACAGGACAGGACCAACACATTCTGAACCTGTCGGTCCAATTCATACAGCTTTGAACAAGATGCCAACATTGAAGCATCTCTGAGGAATATACAGGTAATGTGCTAAGTGATGCATTTAGGGTTCAGTCAAACACGCTGGGAAAGGGACAATTATTCCTGACAAGTTCTGTTCATTAAGATACACTTTTCTTTCCTGAACATCTTTTCTTTAATAGTATGCTTATTATCTTAGATCCTCTTACAGATCCCAGTTGCATGAATATTCTGCTTGCAGCTGCTACATTAACATTCAGCTTATCTTTTAGTATAAAAAGTAGAAGTGACTCTTGTTCACCTGAACCTAGCGGAGTTCAGGGAGAGCATGTCCTAGCAAAATAGCTATCTCCTGTGTATCAAAAACTATTTCCGAAAAGGATACAATCAACTGCCAATCCTGTACAAAAATAAAACACAAACAAACACAATATAGTCTAAAACAGCCACAGTTAATAATGAAATGAATGTCTGAACTAAAGACAACTGGAAAAATATTGAGACTTTCAGAGTCTGGCTTACTGTTATAGAAAGAAAGTCACGTGCCCTTTGAGCTCAGTGCATACATTGCACAGCACATCAGGACTGCTCTCCGAACATAACCCTCATTTACAGCAAGTACTCAGAGTAACAAAGCGATGATTAATAGAACATTGAAAACCATACAACAAGGCACACATGAAAACATTCTCAAGTCTACACAAACAATATCTAGTGTAATTGTTATTTTATACAGGCATGCACAGAATTTGCAGTGATTCCATCACATTTTAAAATAATAATTAAATGTTATCTGCAAATATTGTATAAAATCCTAGTCTTTTGTTTCTCTGCCATATCATGACCCGACTAGAACCTCCATGATGTGGTCCAGCTCCGCAAGGTCCATTTTGAAAGGCTGACTTGGAGTCACTGATTGGCTACTATAGGGAGATAAGGTTTTCAAAATGTCATCTGCTGTGACAGCTGTCATTTTTGAACTTGGTCCTGTAGCAGATGCACAGGGGTCAAAGTCATACATAGAGGTGTCAATGTCCGCAAACAGGATGTCATCGAGCGTCAGATCTGTTAAAAAGCTTGTGGTGGTAATTTCAAAGTTGCCTGGCAAAGGGTCTGCGAACCTGGTCTCGGACGGTCTGTTCTCTTGTACCTCTTCAGGTTTCTCATTGCCACCTTCGCTCGACTGCTCTCTGCTGATCTTTGAGTCCGTGGTGGTCGACGATGGGCACAGCTCCTCAATTTCATCCAAGGCTGAAGAGAAAGTGTCTTTCTGTAAATGGTTCTGTGGCTTGCTGGGACCCAGTGTGACAGTGTGACAGCTGCTAAAGGCATCCTCCTCCAGGACAGAGGCTGGTGTCAGGCACAAGTCTGGAGGTGTGGTGCTAGTCACCTGGGCAGGAGGGGAAGCAAAATGATTGAAGGCAGGCTGGACGTCTCTGTAATTATCATTCAGTGTGTCACTGGACTGAGAGGGGGCAATGAACACAGGTCGCAAGTTCCCTTCTCGTTTCAGTTCTTCCTGAATGCGCCTCAACATGTTGTTAATTAATACTGTCTTCTTCAGGCTGGGCTCCATTAAAGGCTGCTGCTGGTAAAGTTTCATGATGGAAATGTTGAAGATAGCCTGACGCTGTAAGGTGTACGACACCTTGGAAGGACCATGCCCACAGGACACTTTGCCTTCCAGCCCATCTTCATGTTCACTAAATTTCCGTTTTGTTCCTTTCGCCAACATATATCTGAAAATTAAGGGGAAAAAAATAACAGGTTTTCAAATAGATTCATTGCAAAATACATTTTTAAGAACATCAAACTTGGAATGGAGATAATGCTGGGAACACTTAAAAAAACTGTAAGCCTGTATCTAAGTGTTCCAGTTTATTAAAAAGGTGAACAGTTTCTACCTGGGTTCAATGGTAAACTAACAAATCTCAAATTCTCAAATGGGAGAAAGTGAGCACTTTATACAGACCAGAAGTTGCCGAGTTTAAAGCCAGGCCTGGCCACAGCTGCAATTAACTACAGTGCCGCAAATTAACTGGTACCAGGATGCAAGCTAAACACAGCAAGCATCAAACTACACAAATCAGAGCCTGCAGACCTGTCTGAAAGCAAGGGCTAGACAATTACCTTAAAAAATCATTTCAAAAGCACACAGAATGCTCTAGAGCATTTTCTAATTGAGCATTTTCTTTACCTGGTGAGGTGTACAGAATACAACTATCTTCGAATTCACTAATTCCCAATTATACTAATGGTAAAATGTTGCTAATTGTAGTCCCAAAAGATTTACTGTCAATGGCACAGAATTAGTATCAATCTATGTAATTATAAAGAAAATTAAATCTGGGAAAGGTACAGACACAGCCAATGTTTCAATGAATCTGTCAGTTTGTGTAGGTGAAACAATCTAGGAACTATTTCCCATCTCTCAGATTAGTTACACTGGTTATTTTTCAGGCCGATTACTTACGCTCATCACTTAAACAGCTGTACCAAAGCAGCCTATCCCCAAATATAACATGCATTGACTGTCATTGCCAGACACAATGGAAACATAACTATTACAGAAGATGTCAGATTGCCCCAAAGTGTCTGAAATGCAATTACTGAGAGCACCTTCTGAACCATATGATGACATTGCTATTAATCAGTGCATGTCATGTGCCGATAAACAACTGTTCAACCAGAAGCAGGATTAGAAATTATTAAAAAAACCTTTGCTTTTGTTAAACACTAACAAGTGTAAGAATATCCAGATATAGTTTGAGAAAATCTTGGATAAAGCTGGTCACCAGCTGATCTTGCTCCCTAGTTCAACATTAAAAGGACTTTTAAATGCTATAGATTAAAGGTAACATCACCATAATCCCAAAGGACATCAGGGCTGCTCTCTTATTAGAGAGAAGCAACTGACAGTGGTTTAGCTGGACAGTCGTCATGCCGGGGGAGGGGGAAGGGAAGGGGGGGGGGATGAACCCAAGCTGCTGGCATCACTCTGCATTGATGAACGTCAATCAGATGTTTGAAAAGGAGGAGTGTGTAATCATACATATTATTAAAATCAATTTAAATTTTGCAGAAAGCCACTTTTGGTTATTCCTCATCTTTGCTGGTGAAATAACAAGAGGATGGCCTTTTAAACCTGTCCTAAAGCCGCTGTCGACAATACCCACCTGAATGAAGTACATATCAAGGTCCTCTTGCAGTACATTGCTACTGTCCCTACCCCTGAACTGAGGGGTCCAGGTTCAAGACCAACCTGCTCCACAGGTACATAACATCTCCTCTGAATGGGTCAATTGGAAAATTAGGTTAAAATTTTTAAAATGTGAAAAACATATCAATTCAATACTGATGCTCACTGGTTGACTAGAACAGGCAGAATCACCCTATTACTATTCTTATGCCCTCACACACTGACCAAAGAATCCTTCATTCCAGGATTTCACTTCAGACAGCAGTAAGTCAAACCAGTTCCAGGCAACACTTGATTCTCACGTGGGATGTAGATGACCCTGGCTAGCCCAGCCATTGCTGCCCAACCCTATGTGCCTTTGATCCAAGTGGGTTGCTTAGCTGTTTCAGAGGGCATCAGTATGGGTCTGAAGTCTTAGACACACACACAGACAGGGAGCAGAAACTGGGATGGCTAATCAATGTTGGCCTAGCCACATCCCACAAACAAATTTAGATCATAAGACCATAAGACTTAGGAGTGGAAGTAAGGCCATTCAGCCCATTGAGTCCACTCTGCCATTTAAATCATGGCTGATGGGGATTTCAACTCCACTATCCTGCACTCTTCCCATAGCCCTTGATTCCTTTTGAGATCAAGAATTTATCGATCTCTGTCTTGAAGACATCTAACGTCCCGGCCTCCACTGCGCTCCGTGGCAATGAATTCCACAGGCCCACCTCACTCTGGCTGAAGAAATGTCTCCTCATTTCCACTTTAAATTTACTCCCTCTAATTCTAAGGCTGTGCCTACAGGTCCCAGGCTCCCCGCCTAACAGAAACAACTTCCCAGCGACCACCCTTTCTAAGCCATACATTATCTTGTAAGTTTCTATTAGATCTCCCCTCAACCTTCTAAACTCTAATGAATACAAACCCAGGATCCTTAGCCATTCATCGTACATTAAACCTACCATTCCAGGGATCATCCGTGTGAATCTCCGCTGGACACGCTCCAGGGCTAGTATGTCCTTCCTGAGGTGTGGGGCCCAAAATTGGACACAGTATTCTAAATGGGGCCTAACTAGAGCTTTATAAAGCCTCAGAAGCACATCGCTGCTCTTATATTCCAACCCTCTTAAGATAAATGACAACATTACATTCACTTTCTTAATCATGGACTCTGCCTGCAAGTTAACCTTTAGAGAATCCTGGACCAACACTCCCAGATCCCTTTGTACTTCTGCTTTACGAGTTTTTCCACTGTTTAGAAAATAGTCCATGCCTGTATTCTTTTTTCCAAAGTGTGAAACAAATACTGGCTCCTCGAGGCTGCTCAGTCAGGTCATGGTTAATCTCACTGCGGCCTCAACTCTGTTTTCCTGTCTAACCTGGGACCCCATCCCCACCTTAGTCAAGAAACCACCTATCTCGGGCTTTAAAATATTTAATGACCCTCCCATTTTCACTACTGTCTCAGCAAGAGCCTTCAAGATTCATAACCCTCAAATAATTAAATGGGAGAGCCCTTATTTTAAATATTATTGTCTGAGCTCTCCTCTCCCCCACGACCCACTTTGCACTGTCCCCTCAGTATCTTGTCTTTCAGTAAAATCACTTCCCATTGTTCTCAACTTCAACTGATGAAGGTCCAGCCAGTTCAAGCTCCCTCATCAGCTAAGGCCCCACCAGATACAACAATCAAGTTAACCCTCCCTGAACTCCGAGCACATGTTCTTCAATAAGGAGAGGAAAACACTGTAGCTGAGGGTATCCATGAAGGCCGGACCAGGTAAGGATGGGAGATTTCCATCAGTGAACTGGATTTTTTTTTCCCTTAACAGCAATCAGTGATTGTTTCAGGGTCACCATCTCCAAAGCCAGCTTTCCATCCTAAATCTCACAAATCGATTTCAAATCCACACCTGCCACTGTGGTGGGATTTGAACCTGTGTCCCCAGATCTTTAGGGCTGGAGCTCGGGATTACTGGGACAGCAACAATACTACAAGGTCATTACTGTCCCTCAAACAGTGCCCTCTCTCCAAGCTGCCCTTCCAACTGGCTGTGTACTAGAGTGCAGCTCACTGAAACACACTGCAGGAACTCAGTGCATAGAAATGGCCTTTGGTAACAAAAACCATACAGAGAGCATGGCTGGCTCAACATGATCCCATCGATCCTCACATGTCAGGGAGAATGGTCAGGATTTGGGAAGTGTGTACTCCAGCGCAGAATTGGAGAATTCCCGCTATCTGCAAATGTGGGCAGCAGGAAATTAGTGGATGGAGATTTTCCTCAAAAGACTAAATCCATCAGCTGCTACAGGGCAATGAGAGCAACCAGGAATTGTCTGGAGTTTGAACAACACAAACATCTTCAAACGTTGGAAATGCTGAAAGGGTTTAAGTGTTATTGTCATGGTGTCCAGACGTATCTCTGTCACAGACAGCATCAAAATTGACACCAGCATTTGTAACATGAAATCCCCATGGGGGGGGGGGGGGGGGGGGGGGGGTTCACTAGTTATAAAACCATGATGCCAAAATGGATCAGGTCTGTGCTTCACTTTCAGGTCTCGTTGAGTATCCCATCTCCTAACTTTCATCATTCACTCCCTCCACCACCAACACTCAGTAGCAGCAGTGTGTACTATCTACAATGCAGAAACTCACCAATGATCCTTAGACAGCATCCTCCAAACCTATGACCACTTCCATCTAGAAGGACAAGGGCAGCAGACAAACATGGGAACGTTACCATCTCCGAGCCGTTCCCCATCCTGACTTGAAAATATACCACCTTTCCTTCACTGTCAGTGGGTCAAAGTCCTGAAATTCTCTCTCTAAAGAACTTGGTGGGTCAACCCACAGCACATGGACTGCAGCAGTTCAAGCAGGCTGCTTCTCAAGGGGTCAGCTAGGGACAGGCAGTAAATGCTGGGCCCAGCGAATGGCACCCACACCCAATGTTACGAAACAATCACAGAAATTATTCAAATATCAAATGCTTTCCATTGATGGAGGAGTTAAATAAAAGACTTTTGTTTGTGCTGATTATTAAAGGGGTAGTGTACTTGTTGGAAATATGGAATCTGGGAGTGAGTAAACAGATGATGGCCTGTCTATAATTGAAGAACGGCTGAGATCACTCAAATCAATGAGGATGGGAGCATAGCCTTTGATAGGACAGGCTTGTAATGTGGGTTTACCAAGCAGTCTGAGCCACCAGGAATCTCATCTTTCCCATGAAACCCTAGGTCTGCTGTAAATTTATCGGAAGGATTTTTTTGCCTAATAAATCAACCTGTCTGGCCTCACTACGAACTCATCAAGTCCTGGAGTGTGTTGCGAACCGTGAGCTTCTGGCTAAGAGGCAGGGACGCTACCTGCTGTGCCAGTGGATTTCCCAGCACAGTTATGAGAAAGGCAACAGCCCTGGCATTCACGACAGTGAACTCTCTCCTTTGAGATCCAAATGCACAAATTCACATAACTGACCATCGGCCTGAATGAAGCAAATGACCCTGAGCAGTGATTTGAGAGACAGAGATTAGTCCTGTACATCAGTGAAGGTTATTCTGCACAGTGAACATGGGAAGATTCCAACTCATCTTTTCAAAGAGTTTCTATTTGTGCCTTTCAAAGTAAAGCTTTCAGAAATGGATGTTAAGTTGAATGTTATTTCTTGTTGTCTTTATGTGCTCTATTTTCAACAGCTGAAGAATTGTTGTTACCCCCACATAGGGAGGCTCCTCTAACTGGCCTGTTGTTAAATACATCAAGAGACAGGAAACTTTCAGATAATTTGTGACCACTTACGGTAATCGCCATCTTTGAGAACAACTACTCCATTTTGGCCAACGAAACCAGACAGATCACCTGGCATTGACCTAGGCACTGGAAAAGACAACGGCAGAAACAGCCCTGTTGACCATGCGAAGTCCTCCTCACTAACATCTGGGGATTAGAGCCAAAAATTGGGACAGCTTTCTCAGACTAGCCAAGCAACAGTCTGACATAGTCATAGTCACAGAATTATACCTTTCAATGTCCTAGACACCACCATCGCCATCCCTAGATGCGTCCTATCTCACTGGCAGGACAGACCCAGCAGAGGGGGCGGCACAGTGGGATACAGTCAGAAGGGAGTTGCTCTAAGAGTCCTCAGCACTGACTCCTGACCCCATGATGTCTCATAGTTAAACATGGGCAAGGAAACCTCCTGCTGAGTACCATGTACTGTCCTCCCTCAGCTGATAAATTAGTGTCTCCTCAATGTTGAGCAACACTTAGAGGAAGCACTGAGGATGGCAAGGGGACGAAATGTATTCTGGGTGGGGGATTTCAAAATCCACCAAGAGTGGCTCAGCACCAGTACTACTTTGGGATCTGACCAGCTCGATCAGGACACAGCTACTAGACTGGGTTTGTGGCAGGTGGTGAGGGAACCAACAAGAGGGAAAAACATACTTGAATTCATCCCTACCAATCTTCCTGCTGCAGATACATCTGTTCATAACAGTATCGGTAAGAGTGACCACCATATCATCCTTGTGGAGCAAAGTGCTGCCTTCGCATTGAGAATAACCTCCATCAGGCTGTGTGGCACTAATCACAGACTTCAAACATCTCGTAACTCAAGACCGTGGGCCATCAACAGCAGTAGAACTGTACTCCAGCACAATCTGTAACCTCAGGGCCCGGCATATCCCCCACTCAACCATTACCATCAAGCCAGGGGATCAACCCTGGTCCAATGGAGTGTGCAGGAGGGAATGCCAGGAGCAGCACCAGGCAGACCTGAAGATGAGGTGCCAGCCTGGTGAAGCTACCAAACAGGACTACTTGCTCGCCAAATAGCAAAAGCAGCAAGTGATAGTCAGAGCTAAGTGATTCCACAACCAATGGATCAGATCTAAGTTCTGCAGCCCTGCCACATCCAGTTGTGAATGGTGATGCACAATTAAACAACTCACTGGAGGAGGCTCCACAAATATCCTCATCCTCAATGATGGAAGGGCCCAGCACATCAGAGCAGAAGATAAGGCTGAAGCATTCGCAGCAATCTTCAACCAGAAGTGCCAAGTGGATGATCCATCTCAGCCTCCTCCAGTGATCCCCAGCACCACAGATACCAGTCTTCAGCCAATTCGATTCATTCTATGCAATACCAAGGAACAGTTAGAGACCTTGGATACTGCAAAGCCTATGGGCCCGGACAACATTCCAGCAATAGTACTGAAGACTTGTGCTCCAGAGCTTGCTGCTCCCCTAGCCAAGCTGTTCCAGTACAGTTACAATACCGGCATCTGTGTGGAAAATTGCTCGAGTATGTCCTGTACACAAAAAGCAGGACAAGTCCAACCCGACCAATTCCCGCCCCATCAGTCGCCTCTTGATCATCAGTAAAGTGATGGAAGGTGTCACTAACAGCGCTATCAGGCAGCACCTGCTCAGCGACGTTCAATTTTCACCAGGGACACCTTACTCCTGATCTCATTACAGCCTTGGTTCAAACATGGACAAAACAGCTGAATTCCAGAGGTGAGGTGAGAGTGACAGCCCTTGATATCAAGGCTGCATTTGACTAGAGTGTGGTATCAAGGAGCCCGAGCAAAACCGGAATCAATGGGTCTCAGGTGACAAACCCTGCAGAGGTTGGAGTCACACCTGACACGTAGAAAGACAGTCGTGGTTGTTGCAGCTGCAAGAGTCCCTCAGGGTACTGTCCTCAGCCCAACCATCTTCAGCTGCTTCAATGACCTTCCCTCCATCTTTAGGTCAGAAGTGGGGATGATCGCCGATGATTGCACAATGTCCAGCACCATTCACAACTCCTCAGATACTGAAGCAGTCCGTGTCCAAATGCTACAAGATCTGGACAGCATCGAGGCTTGGGCTGACAAGTAGCACGTAACATTCACACCACACAAATGCCAGGCTGTGACCAAGACCAATAAGAGACAGAGACAATCTAACCATCGCCCCATGACATTCAATAGTGTACCATCACTGAATCCCACACCAATCAACATTCTGGAAGTTATCACTGATCAGGAACTCAATTAAACTCACCAGATAAATGCAGTGGTTACAACGGCAGGTCAGAGGCTAGGAATACTGCAATGAATAACTCATCTCCTGAGCCTGAAAGCCTGTCCACCATCTACAAGGCACAAGTCAGGAGTGTGATGGAATACCTCCCACGTGCCTGGATGAGTGTAGTCCCAACAATCAAGTAGTTTGACACCATCCAGGACAAAGCAGCTCCGCTTGACTGGAACTACATCCACAAGCATTCACTCCCTCCACTACCGACACTCAGTACACACTACTGTTACTATCTACAAGATGCACTGCAGAAACTCACCAAAGATCCTCAGGCAGCACCTTCCAAACCCACGACCACTTCCATCTTGAAGGACAAGGGCAGCAGATATATGGGAACACTGCCACCTTCACATTCCCCTCCAAGCCACTTAACATCCTCACTTGGAAATATATCGGTGTTCCTTTGCGGCCACCAGGTCAAAATCCTGGAATTCCGTCCCCTAATGGCACTGGGGTCAATACACAGCAGGTGGACTGCAGCGGTTCAAGGCAGCAGCTCAGCACCTCCACCTTCTCAAAGGTGGGCAACTAGGGACAAGCGATAAATACTGGCCAGCCAGAGGCACCCACATCCCACAAGGAGAGGGTGAGAGAGTTAGGAAAAAAATCAGCGAAACTCAATTTGGATCAGTTAGGATTTAGAAATGGGAGGCGAGACAAGTCAGAATAACAGCAAACAGTATAAAGATTTTTGGGGTTCAGTACAGCATACAAGAGATAGCCTTGGACTAGGAGTCTTGTCCATCCCAGATTAAAAGTAACATACTTCCACCCTGCAATCATTTGTTCAAAAGAAGGTCACATTTGATTAGTCATATTACCAAGTATGTGACAATTATGCTGAACACGAGAACTGTCTGTCTATTTTATTTCATAAATATCCTTGTTGTAGATCTGGCCATTGCACCAGGCTAACATTGCAGTTTGCACCATTTCAGACCTGGCCTGAACACTGCGCCTGTATTGTTGGGCACAGAGGGACAAAACAACACCTTTCTAACCATTTCTCCTCAAAAGCAATCTAATTTTAGTGGAATGGGCAGGTGAACATGAATGGAATAGGCAATGGCTCGAATACTGCATTTCTCAGAACATTTTAAACTGACTCAGAGCTGGAGAGACCGAGCACACTGACTCCAAATACCTGGGGGATTTTTGCTGATTGAACGCCCCTTTACAGGAAGGATGTGGAAGCATTGGAGAAGGTGCAGAGGAGATTTACCAGGATGTTGCCTGGTCTGGAGCACAGGCCCTATGAAGAAAGGCTGAGGGACTTGGGTCTGTTCTCATTGGAGAGGAGGCTAAGAGGACCAGAGGGGCATCATCTCACAATAAGAGGCCACGGATTTCAGACAAATGAGGAGAAATTTTTTAGGGTAGAGTTAATCTGTGGAATTCTTTACTGCAGAGGGCTACTGAGGCTGGGCCGTTAAGTACATTCAAGATCAAGGGAGGGATGGATCTTCAATTGGGAAAGAATCAAGGGTTATGGGACAAAAGCAGGAAAGTGGAGCTGAGGATACAGGTTCACTCTTCCATCACTCCTAACACTTCCTCACACCCTGTACAGCACCCTCCTATGCAATCACCTCCTCCCTCTCAAAAGAACCCTCCAGGTGAAGCAGCATTTTATTTAAACTTTTTTCAATGCTGTCTACAATGCTGTGTGCATGATCAGCACAGGCAGAACCTTGCAGCACCTGCCCAGCAGCTAAGAGGGGACATTGGTCACAACAATATTTCCTTTAGATTAAACAGACCAAATGAAGACTGAGGCCAACTTGTGAAACCCCTCAGCTCTGTCCACAGTAATGACCCTGACTTCCCAGTTGTTTGCATTTTCAATAAACCCCCTAGATCCCTTGGTAACATTTCCATCCTGGACTTGCTCCAGTGAAGCTCAACACAAGCTGGAGGAACAATCTCCGTTTTCATCTCAGCACTTTACAGCCTCTCTAACGGAATAGTGGAGTCAACAATTTCACAGCATGACTGCTGCCCTCCATTTTTATTACAACTGCCACACATACCAGACCGTCTATTACTGATTTTGCTTTCAGCAGAACTGATCCATTTCCCATCTTACATCTTCAACACTCCTTTACTAGTATTATCATTCCCTTGTGTGCTCAGAGCAAAAGACTCTGTGTTCCACTCATTCCTCTTTCCTATTTAACAACATAAAAAACACTTTCTCAGTCCCCTTCAGTTCTGAATAGTCAAGTCAGGAGCAGAAATGTTAACTCTTTCTCTCTCCACAAACTCTGCCAAACCAGCAGAGTTTCTCCAGTGATTTGGTTTTGTTTAAATTGATGATTACCAAATCAGCTGTGATTTCACTGGATGGCAGAGCAGTCTCAATGGGCTGAATGGCCCACTTCACAGCTCCTATGAGTTATTATCTAGTTTTTTCATGGCAGAATTTACTTGTGATTGTGCAAATTAAATTCACCTGAAATACAACTGGACTCCCAACTCGCAACATTTCCCAGGCATTTTGACTAAAATGTTCCAATTAGGTTCAAAGTGAAGACCTCACCTTAAACCATTTAGTTCTTCCCAATTTAACCTAAAGCCAACCTGAAATCAACATAATGGATTGCAAAATTATTGATAAAGTGACTTACAACATAAAGCAGCTAGGTGATCGTGTATGAATTTCCCGTTTACCATCAAGTTTGAATCAGAGGGAAAGTCAAGGGGATCTCCAGAAGTGTAGCAAGTGATCTCATCAACTGAGGTTATAAAGCCAATGGTGTTACATTACTCTCACAGACAGAAAAACAGGGAATAACATGGGCTGCATCCCTTCACCTTTTGTAGTCTACAGAGTGCATATTAATTTATAGTGAAGTCCACATACAATCAACTAGCCACCTAAACCAGCTTTTGGTTGTAAAGTTGGCAGACAGCTCCCCAGAGCTGGTATTCAGGCTGAAACATCTGTCTAAAGAAACACCGAAGATAAATACACATAAAAAGGTTATCCAAATGGAGAAAGGTTATCATAATGCAAATGGAAAATGGCCAGTTTATCAGTAATTATGAACTTGATATCCATTGATATGAATCTGCCCTAGCTCAGGGGGAAAATGCTCTCACCTTCAGGTCCAGGTTTCTGCTTCAAATCCCAATATTCTGGTTTGAGTGTGAAAATTGACACAGACACGAGTGCAATACTGTCTGATGTGCTGTTGGTCCCATTAGATTATAAAGACATGGGGTGGGGGTGGGAATATTAGAAAACATCAATAAGCAAGTTTAGAAGGCCCAGGAAACTGATGCCTCCTGATGGCTATGCTGCACCCTGAAATTTAAGCTAACTGCATTCAGAAAATTCATAATTTTTCCTACATTCTGTACAATAACTCCCAACTGTTCCACTAATATCTTAAGATGAAGATTTGGGTGATGTAAACAATACATGAATATTACTTCAAAGAAGAGCAGTGGGATTCTCCCCAGTGTCCTCTTCAATATTAATTTCTCAAATCAGAAACACACACATTATCTGTCCACTGTCACATGGCTGGTGTGGGAGCCTGCTGCACACAATATTAGCCGCTATATTTCCTGCATAAGGCAGCAGTAGAAACGTGAGCAATTTTTCCCCCCCAACAGCGCCTACTAAAACCAAGATCATTGTTAAATCAATGTTCATCTCAAATACATAGGAAAAAAATCAGAGCTTTCACCGACCCATGGCTGCCTAGCTTTAAATGATCAAGTTACTTTGCTCAATACATCTCTGTTAGGCAGTTCATAATTTCTGTTAGCTTGCTCTCTCTCCATGGATGCTGTCTGACCTGCTGCGATCTCCAGCATCTGCAGCAATTTGCTCCTATCTCATAAGTTCTGTTATTGCAAACTATTTTCAACTTCATCTGCAGAAATCAGTGAAAACTGCTGGGTGGTAACTGCACGAAAAATACGAAAGCTGAAATTTTCTGAACACTTCCGGCAGCAACATAAACATCAGGAAGCATCAATTTCCTGGGTTTTTTTTAAAAAGAACCTTGCTTCTTGTAGATATTTTCTAATCTACTTATTCAAGAGACATTATACCCTTACACACTGAAGGTGGGGACCCAGTCTAAGCGCCTCTAGAGCAGCTGGGTCTCCTGGTCACAAGTAAAAGACACTTCTAAAGCACAAGAACTGAAATTAACTGCAGCTTATAAATATTAGTGAAAACTGGTTTCCTGTACACAATGCAACCAATTAACCAGCCAACTAAACCAGCTTTTGGTTGTAAAGTTGGCAGACAGCTCCCTAGAGCGGGTATTCAAGGGCTGTCACAAATTGGGAGCTCCAGGTACTTTTTTTTAAAAAGAGAAAATAAAATAAACGCCGTCGACGACACTGCCGCCGCATTTCCGCCAGAATTACCCAGCGCCATCCAGCCCCCGGAGCTGCAGCGAGGAAAGGGGGTGGAGGCCGGGCGGGGCGAACATTCAGCAGCGCCTGGATTTCCGCCCCCCGCCCCCGCCCCCGACCCCACCGCCGGCCCACTGCCCTCACTGTACCCTGCCTCCTTCCCCCCCCCACCCCCAATGCTGCACTCACCCTACCGGCACTGACGGACTGACTCAGAGTGAGAACGAACTCCGAGCCACCCCGCCCTGCACATTTTTTCACAGCTTATTCACACACACCTCTCACAGCTGAATTACTGGCCTCACTGCTTTCGGAGAGCAGTCACTCTGTCGCCTGCATTAACTGAAATTAAAAAGCCCACTCACGCGGAATCCTCGACTCGACCCGACCCCCCACCCCACACCACCCCCCCACCCCACCACCTCCCACCTTTACCGGAGTTACAGCCCCCAACCCCATCACTGTACCGGACACAATCCGTGCCTCTCGACTGTGTAAATAAAACCCAATTCATCCCGGTCCTGGCGTGTGCCAGCCACGCCTCTAACAACTGTGCAGATCCAATGAGGAGTTTCTCCTCCAGACCCCGTGGAGACTTCCTCAATTCACAGGGAAGGTGTTTCCATTTGGACACAACAGCCAAAGGAGTACAGTCCCCAAAAAATTCACTGAGGTGTTCGGGGAGGACAGAGCGTTCGGGCCATCCCTAACTGCCCTTTGAACTGTATTGAGAGTCACCCCACATTGTTGTTGGTCTGGAGTCACACACATAGGCCAGCTCAGGTAAGGGTGGCAGATTTTCATCGTTAAAGCACATTAATGATATGGGGAGGGTTAGAAGGATATTTATGACAATTGACAGTGGTCACATGGTCAATAATGGACTAGTTTTTAACTCCATACCTCTTACTGAATTCAAATCTCACCATCTACTATGGCTGGATTTGAAACCCCTGTCCCTAGAACATTACACCGCAGCTCTGGATTACTAGCCCAGAGACATCACCACTGCCACCCCCCATTTTCTTCTGCTGACCTACAGAAGAATGTAGAGGACTGGCTCTGTCAGAGCTCTCACGCTTACCTCTAGGGATACGCTGGGACTCCCCTGATCTACTCGCTGGTAATCCATCGAAATTACCAGCCAGGCCAGTCAATGACTGAGTTCTGAGGAAAGGTCACTGGACCCAAAACATTAACTCTGTTTTCTCCTCCACAGATGCTACCTGACCCACTGAGCTTTTCCAGCAACTTTGTTTTTGTTCCAGTAAATGACTGACCCCCTCACAGACCCTCTCTTTCCCAATGGGGGGCAACACTGCAGGAAGAGCTCCTAACAAGCGACAGCCTGGACTCTGAACTCAGCTGCTCCCTCGGTAAAGTTACAGCTTTATAAACTGCTTTGAGGAAATGGCTGAAAACGATTGGAAGCCATTCCAAAACAGGAACAAGCGCCTTTATCCAAGAATCACAGCTATGAATGTGTTGAAAAGTCATTGATCTGAAATATGACAAATTTTACACAATAATAAAAACCAGAAACAGAAAACCTATCTTCAGGAACTCCAAGTCTCTTGTCCACAGCTTTTTTTTAAAAAAAACAAGCTCAATTTCCTCTCAGATAACAAGGTGTAGAGCTGGATGAACACAGCAGGCCAAACAGCAGAGGAGCAGGAAGGCTGACATTTCGGGTCTAGACCCTTCTTCAGAAAATTTCCTCTCAGTTTCCTTTAACATGCAAATAAGGTTGTAAAATGGACCAACCCAGAGTTTATTTGCTAAGGTAAATGTGCAACATTTCTCCATTTCTTCACGATAACAACTTTACCCTGGCTTGATGTACAAGACCTTATGATAGCAGCAGCAGTAGGCCATTCAGCCCATCAAGTTCCCTCTGCCATTCAATGAGATCATGGCTGATCAGATCATCCTTAACTCCATTTTCCTGCCTCTTTTCCCCACAATCCTTGATTCCCTCACTGATTAAAAATCTGTTCGGCTAAGCCTTAAATCTATTTAATGACTCAACTTCAACAGCCCTGTGCAGTAAAGATTTCCACAGCTTCACTACTCAGAAGAGATTCCTCCTCATCTCTTAAATGCACAACTCTGAATGGAGATGCCGCCCTCTAGTCCTAGACTCTCCCACAAGGGAAAGGATCCACTGTGTAAAGTTCCTGAAAAATCTTGTGTGTGTCAATAAGGTCTCCTCTCATAATTCTAAACTCCAAGCACAGGCCCAATCTACTCAACCTCTCCTCACAAGAGGATCCTTCCATACCCAGGCTCAAACAAGTGAACCTTCTCTGGACTGCAGCCGATGGCAAGTCTTCCCTCTTATAAAAGGGGGACAAAAATTGATCTAACTGGTGCCTTGTATAGCTTCAGCAAGGCTTCCTTATTTTTATACTGCATTCCATTTTTTTAAGAAAAGGCCAACATTTAGATTTAGGAATGATTGCTGCACCTGACAAAGGAACAGCACTCCAAAAGCTTATGATTTCAAATAAACCTGTCAGACTAGAACCTGGTGTCGTGTGATTTCTGACCTTGTCCACCCCAGTCTAATACTGACATCTCCACATCAACCTAACCCTATCACAGGCCCTAATCCTAAAGCCCAGACTGCAGCAGGCTGCTTTTTTAAAAACTGCAAACTTTCACAAAGGCAACTAACGATCAATGCAGAAAGTAACTTTCAGCATCTTGTCCCTATCTCCTGTGTAGAATTTACTTAACAGAAACAGATCACTTCCTTCAGGTCAGTATTCCTCCAATAAGACTGATCGAGTGACCCTGTATTCTGGAAGATGAGGAGCGAACCATTCTTCATTCCCATGTACAGGGCTTGATGACAGATTATTTACAGACTGTGGAAAAAATTGTATCTCTATTCAGTTTCACTAATCATTAGGCAGTGTGGATCCATTTTTAATTTAGTGCAGAAGATAGACTGGCAAATAAAGAGCCCTGTTTAGATCATATTCTGAAAACTGCTGCAACTCCCACTTCAAACATAATTTGTTTCTTTGAAATAGGAGGCAGATCTTCCAACACTCCCGAGAGAGAGACTCAGAACTATTTCCAGCGAAATGTCTTGGTCTGCCCTGTTCACAGTTTCTGTGGAAACTGCTTGTATTCAAATTACGAGCTTTTCCCTCTGGACTAGTTTCAAACACACAATGGAAGACTATATGAGACCTTAAACCAAAGCCTTTGAAAGTCAAATAATCAGAATAGTTCAGCAGCATCAGTTTTATAACTGACCAAGTCAAAGCCATGATACATCCGGATATGAAGGTGAGAATTTCAATATCAAGCTAAATTTAGACAGACCATATTAACATTAGTGGAGTCTGCAGTAAATGTGCAGAAGAGGAAGTAAAGGACTTAAATTTCTTCCAAGGAAGTTCAAGAGCTGTCAAAGCCAATGGAATATCCAATAACAATAAACAGCTATACAACATGGTGGCATCTCTAATCATAAAGTGCATTAGAAACAAGAATAGGGCATTCACCCTGCCCTGACATTCCAGATCACGAGTGATCAAATCCTGGATGCCACTTTTCCCGTACCATCTCCTTATTCCTTCAATGTTATTAATCACCAGAAACCTATCAATTTCTGTCTTGAAACTGCTCAATGGTTGAATTTCCACAGCCTTTTGCAGTACAGAATTCCAAAGTTTTTCCATCCTGAGTGCAGAAATTCCTTCTCATCTAAGTCATAAGTGACCTGCACTTTATCCTGAGATTATGTCCCTTGATTCTAGAGTCACTAGCTAGGTGACCAGTTAACATCCCAACAATCCACTCCATGCCCTATAAAAAATTTTCTCAAGATTCAATTAGATCACGCTCATTGTCTGAACTGTTACAGAACACTGTTTCCAGTTTCCTCCATCTCTCCTCAAAAACAAAATCCCACCATTCCAGGGATTAAACTGGTAAGGCTTTGTTGCACTTCCTCTAAGGTAAGTATATCCTTCTTTAGATAAGGAGATGAAACTACACACAATACTCCTGGTGCAGTCTAGCCAAGACTCTAGGTTACTATGATATGAAATAAAGGTATCTTTAGTTCTATACTCGAATCCCCCTGAAATCAATGCCAAATTACTGTTTGTGTTTCTACTTGCTCAATGCACCCGTATGTTAGCCTTTAGTGGCTCATGGACAACATCGCTCTGGCCCCTTTGGACTCCCATGCTTCCCAAACCTCTCACCATTTAAAAAATATTCTGCCTGTTTTTCTACCAAAGTGAATAAATTCACACTTATTATATTCCATTGGCCACAATCTTGCCTTCACTGAGCTTGAATCCTCTTGAAACCTCCTTGCATCCTTTTCAACATGTTCCCATTCAGTTTGGTATCATTAGTAAAGTGGAAATATTAAACATCCAAACCATTCATATAGATTGTGAACAGCTGGAGCCTAAGCACTGACCCTTGTGATACCCAAGAATGGTCCATTAATTCTTACCCTCTGCTTTCTACTAACTAATTCCCAATCCGTACCAGTATTTTCTCCCAAATCCATACACCTCCAATTTTACATACTAACTTCGTGTGGGATCTCATCAAAAGCCTTCTGAAAATCCAAACAAATCATACCTGCTGTCTGTGCTACAGGCAACATCCTGGGGGAAAAGAACTCCAAATTTTCCAAACATGATTTCTTGTGCATAAATTCATGGTGACTCTGCCCAATTCTGTCATACTTTTCTAAATGTCCTTTGTAAGACATTCCAACATCTTCCCTACATCCGGCATCAAGCAACAAGGTTTAGTAGTTCACCATCTTCCTCCCTTTTTAAAAAACAAGATTACATTCACTGCCTTCCAGTCAGCAACAACCTTTCTCGAATCTATAGAATTATGAAGGACAATCACCAATATATCCATTATCTCCACAGATACTTACTTCAACTCTCCACAATGAAGATCGCTGTGTGGTCCAGGAAATGATCCAATCCAAATTACAGCTAATTATTTAAGTACTATTTCTTTACAAAATCTAATCTCTTTTAGTTCCTCAATTTCACAAGTCTCTTGGTCGCCGTGTATTTCTGGGAGAATTTCTGTATCTTCTTCCATGAAGACAGATGCAAAGTATCTCTCCGGTTCTGCTGCCATTCTCCAGTTCTCCACCCCACCCCACACTCAGCCTGCCAGGAATGCACCACTGTCACATCAGTGATCAATGGAAACACAAAACTTTAATAGATACAATCAGCTATTATCTGACCATAAATGACAGAGGCTAATAACAGTACTTAAACAAACAGATTTACTCCTCAGACCTCATTAATATGAGAGGCCATCATTAAGTATCTATTAAATTGACAAACTGAGGTCTGTAGGCACACCCTCACATCTCGTGTGATTGATACTGTCTGCAGGGAACATGGCCAATGAGTGAGTTCAACTGTCAAAGTAAATTTTCAGCAGTCAGCTGGGAGACGTGGTTTGTATTCTGTATGTGCATGTGTCTGTGCATCTGTGGGTGACAGAACAGAAGGAGTCATCGCTAATTATTGGTCAATTTCTTCTTATCTCCCCCACCTCTCATTTTGTCCCTCATTTCAGTTAACAATTATTAACTAGTTTGAGGGAAAGTGGTAAATAAATGTCTGGAATTACAAATCAAGAGGCTGAAGACTATATCAAGAAAGTTATATCTAGAAGTTGCCAAGGTACGAGGTGTATCTGTTTGGTTTCATTTTCAAAAGTGAATTTGATGTAGAACTAGGTGTCAACAAACCGAGTGTTGGTTAGCTCAGCTGGTTGGACAGCTGGTTTGTGATACAGAGTGATGTTGAGGGTGTGCGTTCAATTCCCACACTAGCTGAGGTCACCACAAAGGACTCTCCCCTCACCTGAGGTGTGGTGACCCTCAGGTTAAGCCACTTCCAGTCACCTGTCTCATGGGAGAGCAGCCCTATGTTTTGCTACAACCATGACGACTTTACTTTTAAAACATTATATTTGTCAGGCAGAACGTTCATACAGATGCTAAAAATATTCTGAAAATGGACACTTAAATTTTTCAAAACCCAATATTATGTACATCTTTAAGTCCCATTATCCCCAGTCTGACAATCCGGAGTGGGATAAACATCACTAATTGGACCCAGTGCAGTAAAGCATTCAGCAACTGGGAGAGTGGCAAACCAAACAAAAGTATGAGAATATTTATTTACTCCTGTTAAAAACTTGAGCAGTTACCAGGTTTTCATTAAGTCTGATGGCATGTTAAAGTGGCATCAAAAGACAGAGCAAATGCACCATTTCATGGTGGTGACAATAATTTGTTAAAAAGTTTTCAATATAGATTTTTGACCAATGGAATAGATTGTGAAATAGTGGAGCAGAAGCAGGCCATTTGGCCCCTCGAATCTATTCCAACATTCAGCTGGATCATGGCTATCTCAACTCCGCTTTCCTGCCTCTTCTCCATAATTCCTTAATTTCTTTTCTGATTAAAAATCTGTCTCAGCCTTGAATATACTGAATGACCCAGCCTCGACTGACCTCTAAAGAATTTCACAGATTCACTCCCCTCAGATAAGAAATTCCTCCCTCATCTCTGTCTTCAATGTACAATCCCTTAGTCTGAGAATTAGATCCTTTGGTCCCAGACTCTCCTACAAAAGGGAGCAACCTTTCTGCAACTACCATGTCAAATCCCCAAAGGACTTTGAATGTTTCAATTAGTGTATTTGTTACACATCTCACCGAGAACTCCATCTCAGTAGGGGGGCAGGGGGACTGTGGCGACGATGTTGGTCACTGAATATTTAAGGCAAAGTTAGATTCTTGTTAAGTTGGGGAATGAAACGTTGCCATCTTGTCTCAATGTCAATATACAAGATCAGTCACGATCTTATTGAACAGCAGAACAGGTTAGAAAGCCCAAATGGCCTACTTCGGCTCTTAATTCAAGCATGCACACTGGGTAACACTACCTGTAATTTGAATAGGGCACTGGACAGGGAAAGCTTTGTACCCAGTGTTAACACACATCATTTACTCTATCACCCAAATTAATCTTAAAAGTTGAAGGTGTGGACATCTCTCTCTCAGGCTTGCTCCAGTGAAGCTCAGTGCAAACTGGAAGTACAGCACCTCATTTTCAGCTTGGGGACCCTGCAGCCTTCAGGACTCAATATTGAGTTCGATAACTTAGGGCCTGAGCATCTCCCTAAATGTCCTTTACCCAAACCCACACCACAGGCCCTTGTCATTACATGGGCTACTTCCAGCACAGCCAACCCATCCTCATCCAGTCACGGTCCCCAGCAGTAGCTTCTCTTTCTCACTGGCTCATCCCCACTGTCCATCCCTTTGTCTGCCCCACTGCTTTTCTCTCTTTCTCTGGTCTCCTGTTCACCTCCCTCAACACTTTCAACACCTTTTCCAAGCTACCATCAGTTCTGAAGAAGGGTTAACTCTGCTTTCTCTCCACTGATGCTGCCAGACCTACGAGTTTCTCCAGCTATTTCTGGTTTCCTCCATTGGACCTTCAAAACCCACAACCACGGCAAGTGATATAATGGAAACGCCACCATTGCAAGCTCCCCTGCACGCCACTCGCTGTCCTGACTTGGATATATAATGCTGTTCCTTCACGATCACTGGGTCAAAATCCTGGAACACCCTTCATAATATTTTGTGTCCCCCTACACATAATGGACTGCAGCCGTTCAAGTAGGGAGCTCACCACCATCTTTTTTGGCATTTAGGGACAGGCAATAAATGCTGACTCGCTTTCCATGAATGAATGAACAAAAACAATAGGATAACGGATTTACAATGTGGTAACTTGTAAATCAACTATTGTCATTAAGTACATTCAAGGCTATCTCTGTTCCAATGAAAGTAAGAAGTGAACCAGAATTTCCCTAAAATTTTCAAATGTTAGTGTTAACTATGCTCTTTGGTTTCAATTGATAAAATGTACAGCTTGCCAATGATAACACCTAAACGAGGTGTTACAGTGTGGATTTTAGTTCCTGCAGCATGTTCTGAGACTTCAGTGGCCTTAACCAGTTTCATGCAGCATTAAAGCATTGGTAAAGCAGGTCCCTGTTCAATGGAACAGGAGCAGTGGATGTAAAACCAGTCATTAGGAGGAGTTTGTTTATTAAGGCAGTGAACGCTCTTGAAAGATACTCTCTCTTTGGATAGCTTATTACAGGTTCAAGTCTCCATTAGCTGCTTCAGGCGTGTTTACATTTTGAGTTCTGCACCTGCTACCCCTTACTACAACAGGCACAGCAACAAGTGAAAAACAGTCTCAAGGTAATTTATCAAGGAAAGGGTTCAGCAAATCAAATTGTTCTTCTGCTCAGTCCACTATCATACTTTGTTCAATTGGGGTCAGTTCTCAGACTTCTGTGAAGAAAGTTTCATCATATCTTCATGAAGAGCCTAGTGACATGCACTGTCCCCTTAAACCTTACATCTTCCTTAATTTGAAATATTTATTGAATTTTCCTGGAGTAGCCTCTTATAGAATCACTCCCAGTCAAAGTACTGGAATGTCCAATAATCTGCATGAACGAGTGCCTTCTAATCTCTCACCACCTCACATCAACAAACCCTTCGTAATTTCAAAAATCTAGTTCATTTTCCCCATTCTCCCATGTGAGCTATCAATGCCGCTGACAGAAATGGAAAATGACTTTCTCCCTCCCAATCGCCAGGACTAAACAGTAGGGCCTAGAAGAACATTGCAAAAGGTTATAATGCTATGATAATTCCCAAACTGCAAACCTACCAACTGCAGACTGACACCTTTTACCTAGTCAGTCTGATTGCTGTGAAAAAATAAAGAAAAGATTAAAGGAGGAAAGATTGTTTGCATATTGTGCTAACATACCCTTGAGACATCTGGGAGCATTCTGAAATGATTCAATTACTGCTTAGGAGGTAGTCACTACTGCTAATGAGCAAAAGGTGGGAGGCAATTTACACAAAGAAGACAACTTAATAACCAGATAATCTGTTGATAGTGCTGAACACCAGGAAACCTCACCTCATTGTGGGGTTCAGGATCATTTACATCAACCTTCATATAACTTCACACGTTTCAGTCCTGCTGCAAGTGAAATCCTGGATTTGTACATTTGGTTAAAAGTGGGAATGGACCCATAGTCTTTGAAAGTGGAGTGGGGTGCAGTTTATCGATTGAAATTTTTGCCTGCTAGACTCAAAGAACAATGCTTCTCTCTCCAACTTTTAAAGCAGGTGCACATTTCCTTTTACAGAAGTAACAGTTAGGGTATTTTACAATATTGGTTAAAATGCCTTCGATACTTCATGAAATTGAACAGACACCAATAAACTTTGTCAATGATTATAATGCACAAAGAAGTGAAACCACCCCCTTTCATATCGCTGCCCTGGAAGGGGCTATGGTGTGGAAGAGACTGTTGTCCACCTCCTTATGGAATGTGCCTTTGCTGTAAGAAGGGAAGAGAGATGCAGTGGTTTCTCCTTGAGGGTCATTCCAAATAGCTCCCAGATACAGGGCTCTGTTTCTGGTCGGTTCCCCAGGATGCACGCTGAAATAACCATGGTCTTCCAGGCACAGTCAGTCAATCAACTTGGTGAGAGATGGTCTTCCAATTCATGACCAAACGTTGCAAACTGGCACATTCCAAGCTCCAGGAAGATGTGTGGAAGGACACACTGAAGCTTGGGGTAGCTGCTGCTGAAGTGTAATGAGAAAGGTTGCAGTCTAAAGACTTTCAGCTACAGCACAGAGTCAGGAAACTTCTGGAACTCCTCAGGTTATAGGCTTGTCACTGAAAGTGCACAGTAATCAATTAGTGCAGGTATTTAGAAGAATCGCAATGGGATGGAGGCAGAGTTTCACATGCTCCTTATAGAAACATTGTATTTCATTACATTTTCCTTAATAGCTAATTTGGAATGTTTTGGAATGCCATTTTACATGTGTTACAAATTGGTTCAGTTTTACAAAAGAAACTGAAGAACAAATTAGATTATCCTACCTGGAAGGCAAAATGACAAATTTAATATCTGGATCTGATATACATAAGATTAAAATGTTCAATATTTCCACTATGTAAATTTTCACAACCAAGCTACAATCCTGTTGTATGTTTCAGCTTATATTTGAGAAACATTTCAAAGTGAGCGACATAAAATTTGTTATTGTAGACAGTGAAGAAGGTTTTCTGAAGATTACAATGGGATCTTGATCAAATGGGTCAATGGGCTGAAAAACGGTGCTTCAGAGTTCAGTCTGGATAAATGTGAGCTATTGCATTTTGGTACAACAAACAAGGGTACGGCTTATACAATTAATGGTAAGACCTTGGGTAGTGTAGACCAGAGGGACCTAGGAGGCACAGGTACATAATTCTTTAAAGACTGCATCACATATAGGCAGGATGGTTAAAAAGGCACTCTGCACTCTTGCCTTCACTGCTCAGTGCTTTGAGTATAGGAGTCGAGACATTATGTTGAGGTTGCACAGGACATTGGGGAGGCCTCTTCTGGAATACTGTGCGCAGTTCTGGTCATCCAGTCATAAGAAGGATATTACTAAACTGGAGAGGGTTCTGAAGAGATTTACCAGGATATTGCTGGGTGTGGAAATGTGAGTTATAAGGAAAGGCTGGATATGCGGGGACTTTTTCCACTGGAACGCAGGAGTTGAAAGGTAACCTGATAGAAGTTTATAAAATAACAAAAAGGTATAGATAGAGTTGATGGCAGCTGTCATTTCCCTAAGATGGGAATTTCAAGATCAGTGGACACATTTTTAAAAAGGTAAGGGGAAAGAGATTTGAACTCATGAGGCCAATTTTTTTTTTGGTTTGTGTGTGGAATGAACTTCCTGAGGTAGTGGTGGATGTTGGTACAGTTGCAATGTTTAAAAGACATTTGGATGGATAGATGAATAGGAAAGGTTTGGAGGGATATGGGCCAACAGCAGGCAGGTGGGACTAGTTTAGTTTGGGATTATGTTCAAAATGGACTGGTTGGACCAAAGGGTCTGTTTCCATGCTGCATGAATCTATGACAGTATAGAGTATGGATTGAGGGCAGCCAACTGATTCAGAGATGAGGACGAATTTCGTCTCAAAAGGGAGCGAATCTGTTTTTTTTAAAGTTACAGCAGGCTGTCGGATGGGTCATTAAATATATTCAGGGCTGGCACAGACAGGTTTTTAAAATCAGTAAGAGAATCAGATATCATGTGGAAAAGGCAGGAAAATGGAGTCGAGGTTTTCCAGAGCAGCCATGATCTCACTGAATTTGATGGGCCAAAAAGCCTACTTCTGCTCCTACATCTTATGGTCTTATTCACAAAGCAACATTTTTAATATTTTGGCGTCTACCCACATAGATAAAACCAAATTTTAAATATAAAATTCTAAAACAAAGTGCCCAGCAGTCAAAGACAAAAAACTGAATCTCCAATTCCAGTCTGCAGCGTTATTGGCTGTCGTTTCTGATAATCATTCATCTGCACTTCAGCAGGTCAATCAACATATTGCTGAGAGAGATTATACTTGTCCCTGTAACCGCCAATCTCATCCTGACCAAGCATTTCACCCAGGTAGCTAGCAACAATAACCTGTATTTATATAGCACCTTGGAAGTGGGGAAACATCTCAACATGCTTCACAGCAGTGATTATTTTTTTTTTAAAATGACATCGTTCTAAAATCTCATGCAGCACAGACAATCGAAAATGTGGTTCTAAAACATGAGTTTTCAGAAGCATCTTAAAAGGAGGAGAAGGAAGAGGAGTGGTTTAGTGAAGAAATTCCAGTGTTTACAGCTCAGAAAGCTGCCAGTGGAGGAGTTATCAGAATCAGAAATGCTCAAGAGTCTAAAATCAGGTTGATATTTAAGAGAAAACAACTATTTTGGAGGAAGACAACAAAACGTGAGGCTGGATGAACACAGCAGGCCAAGCAGCATCTCAGGAGCACAAAAGCTGACGTTTCGGGCCTAGACCCTTCATCAGAGAGGGAGATGGGGTGAGGGTTCTGGAATAAATAGGGAGAGGGGGGGAGGCGGACCGAAGATAGAGAGAAAAGAAGATAGATGGAGAGGAGAGTATAGGTGGGGAGGTAGGGAGGGGATAGGTCAGTCCAGGGAAGACGGACAGGTCAAGGAGGTGGGATGAGGTTAGTAGGTAGATTGGGGTGCGGCTTGGGGTGGGAGGAAGGGATGGGTGAGAGGAAGAACAGGTTAGGGAGGCAGAGACAGGTTGGACTGGTTTTGGGATGCAGTGGGTGGAGGGGAAGAGCTGGGCTGGTTGTGTGGTGCAGTGGGGGGAGGGGACGAACTGGGCTGGTTTTGGGATGCGGTGGGGGAAGGGGAGATTTTGAAACTGGTGAAGTCCACATTGATACCATATGGCTGCAGGGTTCCCAGGTGGAATATGAGTTGCTGTTCCTGCAACCTTCGGGTGGCATCATTGTGGCACTGCAGGAGGCCCATGATGGACATGTCATCTAGATAATGGGAGGGGGAGTGGAAATGGTTTGCGACTGGGAGGTGCAGTTGTTTTTTGCGAACTGAGCGGAGGTGTTCTGCAAAGCGGTCCCCAAGCCTCCGCTTGGTTTCCCCAATGTAGAGGAAGCCACACCGGGTACAATGGATACAGTATACCACATTGGCAGATGTGCAGGAGTCTGTTTAATAAAGCGACAAAGGAAATCGAATCCTGAATCTCTCTACAGGCCAGTTAATTTAGACCTTGTATGCGAAACATTCACACTGAAGGGTATCACACCTAGAACGTGTAGCCTCCTGTTTGACTGCCCCACAACAAACGAGGACCAGGTCCCTTCAGGGACTCCCTCTCAAAGTTTCCCATGTCCTAGTGTAGATATGGAAATACCCAAACCAAAACGGGCCAGCAGACACAAAAATTCACAAGTCAGAAAGAAAAAGCTCCCTCATACATAGCCCATCAATGTTGCTCCAAGATATGTTAATAAATTTTTTTAAAACTGTTTGGACTAATCATGACATCTCCAGGGCAGGTGGGATTTGAACAGAGACACTATCACTGTGCAAGAGCCCTTAGTTGGGAGGGGAAAGTTTAAAACAATTCTAGAAATTATTAGTCTACTGGACCTCCACTTTGGCACAGGAGATAGAATACTGAAATCCCAGCATAAAAACAGGCTATTTCACCTAACTGGTCTGTGCTAGCCTTTTCACTCCACAGCAGCCACTGGTGTCTATGGCTAAGATAACAAAGTGTGGAGCTGGATGAACACAGCAGGCCAAGCAGCATCTCAGAAGCAGGAAAGCTGACGTTTCGGGCCTAGACCCTTCATCAGAAAAGGGGGAGGGGGAAGAGAGTTCTGAAACAAATAGGGAGAGAGGGGGAGGCAGACCAAAGATGGATAGAGGAGAAGATACGTGGAGAGGAGAGAGTGTGGGTGGGGAGGTAGGGAGGGGATAGGTCAGTCCAGGGAGGACAGACAGGCCAAGGGGGTGGGATGAGGTTAGTAGGTAGGAAATAGAGGTGCGGCTTAAGGTGGGAGGAAGGGATAGGTGAGAGGAAGAACAGGTTAGGGAGGCGGGGATGAGCTGGGCTGGTTTTGGGATGCAGTGGGGGAAGGGGAGATTTTGAAGCTGGTGAAGTCCACATTGATACCATTGGGCTGCAGGGTTCCCAAGCAGAATATGAGTTGTTGTTCCTACAACCTACGGGTGGCATCATTGTGGCACTGCAGGAGGCCCATGATGGACATGTCGTCCAAGGAATGGGAGGGGGGAGTTAAAATGGTTTGCGACTGGGAGGTGCAGTTGTTTACTGAGAACCGAGTGTAGGTGTTCTGCAAAGCGGTCCCCAAGCCTCTACTTGGTTTCCCTAACGTAGAGGATGCCACACCATGTACAGCAGATGCAGTATACCACTTTGGCAGATGTGAAGGGGAACATCTGCTTGATGCGGAAAGTCATCTTGGGGCCTACGATGGGGGTGAGGGAGGTGGTGTGGGGGCAGGTGGAGGTGTTTATGGCTAGTCTAGTCTGTATTTATTGAGCTTCCCCTTGAATGTGTCCATTCTGCTCACCCAAACATTTCCCATGGGGGAAAAGTTCCACATTCACTCCACTCGCTGGGTAAGGATGTTCACTCTGAATTCCTGGTTGGTTCCTCTCAGGTTTATGGCCCCTCACAAGTAATGGAGGCATTTTCTTTATGCCTACCCTGTCAAACACTTTCACAACAATTGTTTTTACAACCTTATTTATTCAAGACATGTGGGCACTGCTGGCTGGACCTGTACTAATTGCCAGTCTCCAGCTGCCCCTTGAGAAGGTGGGTGTGAGCTGCTTTGAACCACTGCAGTCTATGAGCTGTAGGCAGACTCACAATGTCCTTATGGTGAGAATTCTGAGATTTTTGATGCAGCAACAATGGAGGAATGGCAATATATTTCCAAATCAGGATGGTGAGTGGCTTGGAGGGGAATTTGCAGGGGGTGGTGTTCCCATGTATTTGCTGCCCCTATTCTTCTGGTTGGAAGTGGTCGTGGGTTTGGTAGGTGCTGTGTGAGGATCTTTGGTGACTTTCTGCAGAGCATCTTGTAGACGGTACACACTGCTGCGACTGAGCGTCGGTGGTGGAGGGAGTGGATATTTGTGGATGTGGTGCCAACCAAGCGGACTGTTTTGCCCTGGATGGTGTCAAGCTTTTTGAGTGTTGTTGGAGGTACATGCATCCAGGCAAGTGGGAAGTATTCCTTCGGATCCCTGATTTGTGATGTGTAGACAGCGGACAGGCTTTGAAGAGACAAGAGGGGAATACTTACTGAATTATTCCTAGCCTCTGTAGCCACTGTATTTATATAGCTGGTCCAGTTCAGTTTCTAGTAAATAGTAAACCCTATGCTGTTGATAGCGGGGGATTCAGTGATGGTTAGATTGTCTCTTGTTGGAGATGGTGCAGTGCGAGTGTTACCTGCCACTTTTGTGCTCAAGCCTAAGTACTTTCCAGGTTTTGCCGCATTTGGACATTGGTGGGTTCCTGTGCTGTACTGGTCTATGTTCTCGTGTGGTTCAGAATTGAAGAGTCACAAATAGTGCAGAACGTTGTGCAAACATCAGTATCTTAAAGATGATAAGTGACGTGCAAAATATAGCACCAAGATCGGATGCATATTGTAAAAACATCTCGGTGCAAGTTTCCACCGACAATTGTTGCCTCAAGAGCAGAGCACTGTTATATTCAGCAGCTTGTAAGACCAAGCTTCCAGCTGTTGCAATTACACTGTACATAAATCGTTAAAAATGTGAAGTAAGGAAACTGCAAAAGCAAGCATCTCATTCTGTGGACGTTTGTTTTAATGAAACTCAGGAGTGGTAAATGACAGAAGAAAGCATGCACATTCCATGCACCCATCAGAAACACAACTCAAACTGACACATAAGAGGAGTCTTGTCTTTCCATAACACCAACCACCAGCTTAGGCCATCCCAAAGTGCTTCAATAAATTTGGTTTAAAAAGTGTAGTCACTGCTGAAACAACAGAATTGTTACAACACTAGAAGGACATTACTTGGCCCAACAAGCCAATGCTGGCTCTCTGCCAGAGCAGCTCAGCTGATCCCCTTTCCCCGCCCTGCCTCAATGAAGAGAATGCAACAGCCAATTTGTGCTCAGTAGGATTCCACAAACAGCAATAACAGTTACCTTATAAAACGGACCATCTAGTCAAAGTAAAGGTGACCCATGTCCATCTTCTGCAGGTTTCTAGTTTTTTTAAACTGTATTATTGCATCATAAGATAATGGATCAAAATTAGGCCATTTGGCCCATCGAGTCTGCTCCACCATTCAATCATCCATTCTCCTGCCTTCTTCCCGTAGCCCTCGATCCCCTTACTAATCAAGAACTTGTAGGAAAGCCTGAATCAGATCTCAGGATCTACAAGCTAAGAGGTTGATGATGATAATAAACTAAGTGTGCTGTGAACAAATGAAATTAGGCAGTAATTTTCTAATCAGTCTTTTCAGAGGCTGTTATGACCCTCACTTCTTTGAGCAGGTGGAACATAAGCTCAGGTCTCCTGGCTCAGAGACAGGGGCACCGACTTCACATGAGCCCCAAATATAATTATATAGAATGTGCAGCCCTAATATAAGACACATGGTCCAACCAATCTGTGTCTGCAATAATCTGGGAGACAGACTCCATAACACAGAGCCACTGTTTACAGGAGGGTGACAGAACATTACCACTTTATACATATGCAGTGACTGTTTATTTCGATGAACACTTTGATACAGGCAAATAGGAACCCCCTACTCCTTCAATTAAAAGGTTATTGCATAAGTATACGAACTAGTTGATCTATTCTGATATGAAATATCCCTTGGGATATTAGCTCAGGAACCTAGAGGCTGTGTTACCTAAAGGAAGCTGGAGACAACTGGCCAGTGGAATGCCGTACAGTATAAAATTGTATTAAAAAACGCCAGGATGAAACATCGTTGAGCACTCATTGAATTAAGTGAGGAACACAACATCTTTTTTATTTCCAGCTCCCAGTTTCAAAATCAAGCAGGAGTGATACAGGCAGAATATAAATGCAGATTTTGTACACTATACGTAACTTAAATTACCTCCAACCCCCCAGCACCGAGGGGAAGCGGATTTAAGGTGATTGCCAGGAAAAAGATGTATAACATTTTTACCTGTAGCAAATGGTTAGAGTTTAAAATGATCCACCTGTTTGGAGTGCAGGGTACAGATTCAGTTGTAGTTTTCATGAGGAAGTTGAATACGCATTTAGAAGAGGAAATATCTGTAAGGTCATGGGGATGTAATTTCACTGCCAGACCAGCTAGCACAGACAAAACTGGACAGGACCTAGTTCAGAATAAACACTTCACCTTCACTCAGGATCCCCCTGTGCACTGCAGGGCGTGAGGCAGGCAAAGGGCGAGGCAGAGATCAAACATAAAATTTGATTTTACAGCACAAAAAGTTGTACATGGGTCATATTTATATTGA
This sequence comes from Stegostoma tigrinum, assembly GCF_030684315.1. Lineage (NCBI taxonomy): Eukaryota > Metazoa > Chordata > Chondrichthyes > Orectolobiformes > Stegostomatidae > Stegostoma > Stegostoma tigrinum. Next base: position 2,117,088 of record NC_081362.1, read on the forward strand.
AATCCAAAAATGTTACAAAAACCTTAATTACATGAACACAAACTATTTACACCACAAATCCAATTCACATTTGCTAGTACTGACTCTCACCAAAATGCTAACAAAAACAGTGTGTCAAATAAGCTCTGTGTAGGGTATTTAAAGCTATCAAATTGTTCTGCAGCCAAACACTAAGCACAACTTCCAATAACCAGGCAGCAGCTGGTTTGATCTCAGATTTAAAAACACAAAAAAAATCTTTTCATTAATCAGTCTTTCTATGGAACACGTGCACGAATGTTTCACTGCTACTGTTTATAAATAGGTTGACCCAGTAGAAAAAGTGGTGGGAGAATTGGGGCCAGAAATGGCTTGCTTTGTCAAGGGAGGGAGCAGTGTTGTACCGTAAAATATTTGCACTTTACCTCAAAGTTCAATAGGCTTCTGCTGAAAAAGAAAGAATGTCTATATTCAAGTTTAATACTGGCCAGTCCACAACCCCAACCATCCAGAGTGTAGGTACAGCCTCACAGGCACATTGCATAACTACAGTTTGCAGGATCATTTTGTTCTCTGCTCATTTGCAAAGATGATAATTTCTCTTGGACAGGCAATCAAGAATTCAAAACTGATCCAACTGGTTTCCTATGTTGTACATCGTCCAAAAACAGAATTTACACCAATCCCAACAACCCCACCCTGCACTTTCTACTTTCCCAGTGTTGGCAGGTTTTTCTGCATGCTGTCAGGCTAACAGCACTTACTCAGCATTTAAAGTGGACCTTGGCCCTGTCTATCAACAGGCCCCTTCCCCACCCTCTAAACAACTTGTTCTTTAGACTTAAGCACAGTTGCACTTCCAGGCTCATGCTTCTTTCCAAAAGCTAATGTTGCAAGCATAGTCCTCACCCATTGCTTTATACTGAGACTCAAAAAGCAGACACACTGGGGGCGGGGGTTGACAGGAGAAAGGGAGACAGAGCGAGAGAATGACAGAGACAGAGACAGAGACATATGCTCAAAGAGAAACCCACAGGCAATTAAACATTGCTTTTGAAAATTGGATTTGAATTGCCACTTTGAGAAGACTATTCTCTCTCATACTAATATTCAGTGAAATAGTGCCAAACATCAGCCTTAAACATGAACATGTTTCACTTCAAAACCACTACACTGAAAACTTTACAAAGCTAGAATATTCAAGTCTTTTATGAAAGTCAAACAACCAGCTCACATGTTACATTTCCTGCATCTACTAATGGGAACATTACAGTGCAGCCAATCCAATACTAGACATTACCAGCCGAAACTGGAATCCTGCAGAAAAATTATGTTTGTGAAGCCTGGGAAGACAGGGAGATACAGTCCTTTAAAAAGATGTCATATTTCATCAAAACCATGAGAGCCACATGCAAAGTTGAGTACCAAGTTCAGTTTATTTACAACAAATGTATGAATATTTTTCATTCAAATCACACAGTTGTTACATCCGGTGTATGCCGAGGCTAATTTATTCTTCCTTTGCTTTAGACAGAAACTGGTCTCTGTTTGTCCATCCCCTTTTCTAGAATTTCATGAAGACATCAATTGAAAGAAAGGGCCTTGTTACAATGCCAAAATAATTCATCCCAAATAAACTGATGTCATTCATTTAAAACTGAGATGGATACTAAAAATAGAGCCAACATAAAAGACCCCTCCTACCCTGGTTATAACCTCTTTCACCTTCTTGTCAGGCAGAAGATACACACACTGACCAACAGACTCAAGAACACCTTCTTCCCAGCCGTTATTAGACCGCTGAATGGATCTCAATAATTTTAAATTTAATGTTGATCTCACTGTCTGTGTGCCTTCTCTGCAGCTGTAACATTGTACCCCTCACTCTGTTCTATTACCCTAATGCACTTTGTATGGTATTACCTGTACTGTATCAAAACAGAACTTTTCACTGTACCTAGGTACATGTGACAATAATAAAACAATTTTTTTTAAAAATCAGAACATACACAGACATTGGTACCGACAGAGCCAGCTCACAAAATTACAGGACAAATTCTTTCATGTCCATATGGGCATTTTTGCTGTAAGTGTGTGCAGGAAGTGGACATAAAATAGACTCCAGAGACAGCAACAATGCTCGCTTGCGGATGTGAATGAATGGATATTCAGTGACAGCCCACATTCAGTGGAAATTGTAGTTTATGCTATGAACAGAACTTCCCATCATACTTGCCTCTCATGGTGAACTCTCTCAATCCAATTGCTGATTCATTAAGACCCATTGTGGAGACCTCCTCCTGTAGAACTACAGCATTGTACAAAACAGCCAAAGAACTCCAAACGTTCACCACCTCCATGCAAATTCAAACTGGTTTTCAGCAAGACAGGTAAAGAAGCATTTCAATAATCAATACAAGATTCTTACAGGGAGCTTGACAGCATAGACTCAGAAAAGGCAGTTTCCCCAAGGATCAGAGGGCATAATCTCAGAACAAGGGATCATACACTTAAGACACAGATGATCAGGAATTTCTCCTCTCAGGATAGAGATCACAAAATGGCTGTTGAGGTTGGATCATTAAGTATAATCAGAGCTGAGTTTTTAAATCAGGGCAGCAAGGGTTATGGGGAAAAGATAGGGAAGTGGAGGTGAGGATCACATCAACAGTGATCCCAATGATTGGCAGACAGATGGGCCGAATGGTCTACTTCTGTTCCTACATCTTCTGGTATACTGTCATTCTATGCATACACAGCAATTTGGTAAATGGTAGAAAAGGGCCTGCCACTTTAAGTGGGATTACTGTTCCCACAGAGCACAAAGTGAACTGAGTCAAACAAAAGCCAAAATTCATTTGTCTTAAAAAGAACACTGCTGAACAGACAGTGACATACTGCTTGTTATCTGTGCTGCATTTGGGAACAGTGACTGGTGTTAATCAGCACGGTATCTGTAACTAATACTCTGTACTCGCAACAACTAAAACACCAAATTAAGAAGTGCTCGCAGTCAGATTAGCTTGGCTAATCACTTTATAATTTTAAAGCGTGCTGCCAATGTTTCCCCCCAGTGAACAGTAAAATGTCAATCTTCAGATCAATCACTCAGTTTTATTTTAATGTGAGGATAATGAATGATAAATTGTGGAGAATACCCAGTCTGTGGAGGGACTGGAGAGTCCCCGAGTTCCCAGTACAAGTTTTCAACACAGCAGCTGGTCAACTTTTACAACACTTGCAACCTGCTGCTGGGAATGGTAAATTTTTTTTAAAGAGGCTGATCAGTGGACTTTTGCACTGAAGCAACTGAAAGTTTTCAATCTTTTACGTTAAAATATATTCACTGACAAGCAGATGATTAACTAATGTAATTGTCTTTAAATGTACTGACAGCAATAAAACAGAGTGTGGATTTTATTGGTTTGTGTTATTTTGTATATTTCTACAAATGTTCGACTTTGTTGTTTTCCCTTTGGTCCAGGAACTCCCTACCTACGTTCGGGGCACAACCCACACCCTCCACCTTTTCCAGAACTTTCAGTTCCCTGGTTCCCAACACCTCACCTCCACCACAGACATTCAGTCCCTGTACACCTGTATTGCCCACACACAGGGCCTAAAGGGCCTTGGCTTCTTCCTCTTCTGTAGGCCCAACTAGGTTCCCACCACCAACATTGTAGGATTCGTAGAGCGGTCTTTGTTGAACAACTATACCAGCACCATCGTTCACCTCCTTCTCAGTTATATCGATGACTGTATCAGTGTTGTCTCGTACTCCCATGAGGAGCTCAAACAGTTCATCAACTTCACTAACACCTTCCACCCCGCCCTCAAATTCATCTGGACCATTTCGGACACCTCCGGTAACTGACTCATCACTGATATCCATTTCCAACCCACTGATTCCCACAATTACCTGGACTACATCTCCTCTCACCCACCCTCCTGTAAAAACGCAATCCTATTCTCTTCAATTCCTCCGCCTCTACCCCATCTACTCCCAGGATGAGTTGCTCTACTCGTGGACTTCCCAGGCATCCTCATTCTTCAGGGACTGTAGTTTCCCCTCATCAGTTACTAAGGATGCCCTCAATCCCTCTTCCACACACCCCCCTTTAGTCCTCACATACCACCCCACCAACCTCTGAATACAATGCAACGTCCTCCAATACTTCTGCCACCTATAATCTGACCCCACCACCACAAAGATATTTCCCTCCCCACCCCTGTCTGCTTTCTGCAGAGACTGTTCACTCTACTACTCCCTTATCAGCTCCACATGCCCCTTCAGCCCCTCCACCACACCTGGGGCCTTTCCCTGCAATTGCAGGTGGGGCTAAACCTGCCCCTACACACCTCCCCCTCACCTCTGTCCAAGGCCCGAAACACACCTTCCAAATCGGGCAGAGATTCACCTGCACGTCATCCAAGTTGATCAGTGTATCCACTGCACTCAGCGTGGTCTCTACACTTGAGAGACCAAACAAACTCGGGGATCGGTTTGCGGAGCATCTCCGTTCTGTGCACACCAACCAGCCCAGCCTTCCGGGTGCTAGTTTAACTCCCACCCCCGTACCCCCAAATCCCCTCGTGACATGTCTATCCTTGGCCGCCTCCACTGTCAGTGTGAGGCCACATGTAAACTGGAGAACAACACCTGAAATTTCACCTTGGGAGCTTACAGCCCAGTGGCCTCAATATTGACTTCACCAGCTGTAAAGTCTCTCGACCCCACAACCCGATCTGCTCCAACCTTTCCCAGTGGCCAACCACAATAGCCCCCTACCACTCCCTCTCTTTATTTCTGGTTTCCCTCCCCCTCCCCAGTCCTGACAGTTCGAAGGAAGAGTCACCAGACCCGAAACGTTAGCTCTGATTTTACTTCACAGAATGCTGCTGAGCTTTTCCAGCAACTTGGGCGCGCTTTCGGCCCAGAAGGTTAACATGCTCGGATTCTGTCTGGCCTGCTGTGCTTTTCCAGCTTCGCACTGATCGACTCCACAAATGTTCAATCGGCTCAGTTCAGCGAGAACCTTTACACAACGGTCTGCTGTCAGCCCAAAGCTTAACCATTGGGACATATTTTATCGTTCTTACCAGATCCAGTTAAAGCTCGTCACGTGCAATGCCGCTTCAATTCCATTACCGATTCCAACCACCCCGTTTCAGAGGATCTCAGTGGATCCCCAGTATCGCTGCCCCGTCCCCCCGGCACAGACGGTCAGGCAGCCGACAGCTCCGCTCACACCCGGGTCGGTTGGAACCTCCTGCCTTCCCTCTCCATCTGCCTCTCTGGCTCAGGGGAGGGACATAGCATTTCTACACGCTGTCAATCAACTACAGCGCCCTGCCTTCCGCTTAAAGGAACCTGGGCCACTCAGTGCAGCAATAAAGCGACTCATTCCCACACAGCAGCGATCTGCAGATATTTCAAACTCTTTAATAAATCAGTTCTGAGGAAGGGTCACCGGACCAGAAACGTTAACTCTGCTTTCTCCTTGACAGATGCTGCTGAGCCTTTCCAGCAACTTTTGTTTTAGTTCAAACTCTTTAACCTCTACTCTCGCATCTTTTCTTGGCGTTCTTCATAGCCAACAGACATTCGGGAAAGGGGGGCGCGGTTTAACAATACCGTCTCCACGTGAAACGCTAAAGAATAATCAACCAACAGCTTTCACAGGTGAAAAACTAACAACTGTCTCGCTACGTTAAAAGGCGCCACACAAATGCAGGTAGCCGTCTGTTGTTGAGATAGGATTTTCATTTCAATAAACGGTCATTCAGCCCTTTCTGCAATCTGCTCAGCTTAATGGCTAAGTCCCTGGGAGACAATTTTCTCTCATAAGACTTGGAAAACGAAGCTTTTGTACAGGGGACATTGTAACATGGTCAGATGGCACAAACTGGGAGGTCCAATTTCACAGATAATGGGAACTGTAGATGCTGGAGAATTCCAAGATAATAAAATGTGAGGCTGGATGAACACAGCAGGCCAAGCAGCATCTCAGGTTCCCTCTCCCCATCCCCGTCTCTGAAGAAGGGTCTAGGCCCGAAACGTCAGCTTTTGTGCTCCTGAGATGCTGCTTGGCCTGCTGTGTTCATCCAGCCTCACATTTTATTATCGTCCAATTTCACTCCTGCGTTTCGCAGGGAGCAAAGAGTGAAGAGTGAAGACCGGACTGCAGCGTGTTCACCTCCTCAGCTGGACTCCTGTAGCAGGTTCCTGGGAGACGGGGGAAAAGACGGAGAATCTAAATATCTCCTTCCTTTTCCCGACGCAGAAGCGCGCCAGTGAGGTTGTGATGATCTCAGCTGGGAGATCGAGTTGGAGGGTAGTGGGTTTTAAACTTAACCCTTAACAGAGGATGGCAAACAGGTTCTGAGGGAGGGACCCGAGATGCTAACTTGTGTTTCCCTTTTCCATAGATGCTGCCAGACCTGCTGAGTTTCTCCAGCTCCTGGTTTCGCTTTGAAAAGGGCGAGCATTGGTCTGTTTAGCGAAAGTCTGATTTTGTCTAACTCCTTCCGCCTCTAAATGACCCTGTTGCAAAGGTTTTCTCCGGGATTTCTACCGCCCGGATCACTTCCAGCAGCGTTTTCTCCTGTTCGAATTGAATTTTCTCCTCCTCTCACCCTGGTTTTATCCTCTTCTCGGACGACTGACTGATTATTGTTGGTTTATCCCCCAAACTCATCAAGGAATGACTCATCGCCCCGTTTTATTTTTGTCAGCTCGCAAGCTATAATGGTAACGGTCTTTATTGCAAATTTATAACTCTATACATTCCTAAGAGTATTCTATAGATTTTTTTTACACAGTCGCAGTAAGAGATTCCTAATTCATGCCTTTGTTAATTTCAGATTCAGCTATTCCAACTCCCCCCCCCCCACTGTTCTCCTTTTTCTAAATTCTAATGCTCACATTGTAACTCGCACCAAGTCCTGTTCCCCAAAACCCCAGTGCTCGCTGACTAACATTAGTTTCCAGTTAAGCAACACTTCAACTTCAAAACAACCATAGTAACTTTATTACTTAAGTTTCTGATGAAGGGCCCAGACCCGAGACGTCAGCCATCCTGCTCCTCTGATGCTGCAGGGCCTGTTGTGTTCATCCAGCTCGACACCTTGTTATCTCATAGTAGCACCCCCCCCCCCCCCAACAACCCCACTTTTTATTATATCCTCCAGCTCCTCAGCTGTCCAAGATTTCAACACTTTGCTGGCTATGACCTCCTCAGACAGCATGTTCCAAACCCAACACCATTTCCATCTAGAAAAAGAACAAGGGTAGCAAATACATGGGAACACCACTCCCTGCAAGATCCCCTCCAAGTCACTCATTATGCTACATTGGACAGATCACCATTCCCTCAGTGTTGGTCAAAATCCAGGGAATTCCCTCCCGAAGGGCATTGTGGGTCTAACCTACAGCACACGTTCAAGGCAGCAGCTCAATCCCACCTTCTCAAGGGCAACAAATGCCGACCCAGTCAGTGACACTCATGTCCCATAAAAAAATTAAAAAGAAAAATACCACCAGCACTGGCAGCTGCACCTTCAACCGCTGAGCATTAAGCTTTAGGGTTTCTTTGCAAAACCTCACCAATCTCTCTCTGATCTCAGTCACCGGCCACAACATCTCCTCCTGTGCCTTGCTTGACAAGTTCTGTTTCATAATCACTGCCCTGGGTCCCCTCTCATCATTTAATTCTGTTAAAGCTGCAATAACAGATGCAGTTTGTTGTAAACTGGGAAATTTTCAATCTGAGTTTTTTTTTACCAAGAACTACACCCATTAGGATTTGGGGTGGGAGTGGGGCATGGAGTGGTGAAGGACAGGATACACACAAGGTGGGTGAGTGGGTGGAGGTGGAAATCTTGTGCTACCCTCTTGAGCTTTCCTTTGGGAAAGCAAGGCAGGGGAAACACAGGAATGGGAAAATTCCAAAAGCAAGCAAAACCTTACAGACCCCAATTGCCAGACAGCTCTAAATATAACAATTCTAGTCAACAACAGGAAATTATTCCCACACCCAAACTTACCAATCTGACATACAGTCCTGCTCCAGGCTGATATCCAGTTCACTGGCTGTCCTACAGGTTCCTCTTTTGAAAAAAATATTTAAAGCTGCTTAGAAAAAGTACAACTTGCAAACCAGCAAAACCTGAACTCGTTCCAACAAAAACTCTTCCTCAAGTCAAAATGAAACTTGTTACTCGGTTTTAAACTGAAGCAACATATTTACACAGCTTACAGAGAGTGTGTCACTCAGTGAGATATGCTGATTCCATGCACTCAAGCTTCAAACAAAAATACTGCTCTCTAAATAACTAAACACTAAAAGTGTAAAACAAAACCAGAAATTTTTCAAAAAGCTCAGCAGGTCTAGCAGCAACTGTGGAGAGAAATCAGAGTAATGGTTTGACCCTTCCTTAGAACTTACAAAAAGAGAGATCACTACACAAAACAAATCATAAAAATTTTACTACGTACATAGGCAAGTAGCATTGGAATGTTTTGCTCTGAATAGGTAGATTTTTATTTTGCATGTTGTGCCAATCATGAGCCAGAGGTTCAGATAGCAATTTACCAACCCCCTTTACCTTTTTCCCACTTTCATGATCACATTCAATGCAAAAAGTGTCTTTTACACCAAATTGTAAGAATTAGTCCTGTATCTTTGTCAAGTAGTACTGTGAGGATACTACACTGCCAATAAATGAGAATGGACCCAACATGATGCAGTTCCAACTTCGAAAAGTTTGTTTTTGTTATTATATTTAGTCCATTCTCAGATGCACTCCCCTGTAAATAATTTTATCTTGAGCTCAATTTGCTTGTGGTACAAAGAAATGGAAGACAGATATGCATTTTAATAGCATCATTCACAAACTCAGGCTGTTCCAAACTGCTTCATATGCAATTAAGTCCTTCCCATCACAGATATGTCAGGCCAAATGGCTTCCTCGTACGCTGTAAACATTGTTTCTCCAAAAATATCATCACTGCTGTTATGTCAGCAGCATAGCAGCTAGTGAACTCCTACAAACAACAACATAATAAATGACCAGGTGATTTCTTTTATTGTGATGTTAAAGTGAGAAATATTGATCAGAACACCGGGAGAACCACGACTCTTTGAAACTGTGCCCGACAGGGCAAATTGGGCTTCAGTTTTAATGTCCCATCAGAAAGAACTCACCTCTGACAGTGCAGCACTCCTTGAGCACAACAATGGAGGCCCAGGCTTGTGTGAGAATTCAATTCACTGCAGTGGGATTTGATTTCGGTTCCAGAGCTACAATTGACCAATTCACAACTAAATCCTAACCACTGACACAACATGGAGACTTATTAAGTACATTCCGAAATGGTCATTTCTAATGTGCAATAACAAGCAAGTTGAGACTAAAGCTGACAATGTTATTTTCAGACAGCCTTAAAATTTACAAGGGGTTAAAGAATTTATACATTGACGGTGCGTTATACTTGCCAGACAAAAATGGCATACTGCCATTTTTGTAGGAGCCTGACTATTTGGTAAACTATAATTATGGTCACTTGTGGGTCCCATCACGTGACTGAATTAGAATTTAAACCACATTTTCATGTAATGTGAATCTTGAAGAGTTTAAGCAAATCAGAACAGTCTTCTGAATGTTCATAAACCATTTCAGCTTCAGCAACGGATACAGGAAAGTTCATCATCTCAGCTACAGTGATATAAACAATTTGTTTGTCAGGAATTGTTCAAAAAGCTCATGGAAGATGTCATGAAAGTAATGAGAGGGGCATGAAAGACAGTTGGAGGGAAGATTTCAAAGGAACAGAGATATTTCCCCAAACATTTTGAAACTGTCCCCTGTGCCCCAAAAAATTAAAGTTTGCAGATGACATAAAATGTGGAAGCATTGTGAGCCATCAAGGACTGCAGATGCTGGAAGTCAGAGTCAATAAAACGTGGAGCTGGAAGAGCACAGTAGGTCAGGCAGCAGGAAATTTGACATTTCAGGTCAGGAATCTCCATCAGGAATGGGGAGGGGGAAGGTGAAGAGAGCTCAGGAATAAATAGAGGGAGGGGGTAGGTGAGATGGTGATAGTGGACACAGATAGGGGGTTGTAGACAACCGATCTACCCCACGCTTCTCATTGGTCAATTTCTACAACCCCCCCATCTGCATCCACCTATCACCATCCCACTTACCCGCCCCACAGCCCCACCCCTTTCCATTTATTTCTGAGCTCCCTTTCCCTGTCCCCAGTCCTGATGAAGGGTCCTGACCCAGGACGTTGACTTTCTTGCTCCTTGGGTGCTGTCTGACCTGCTGTGCTCCTCCATCTCCACACTGTTTTGACTCTGAGCAGCGAAGGGCTGTACAGCCTCCTGCTAAACCACTCTGATTCTGTGGACCATTTGTCACTGATTCAAGTATTGGGCAAACATCAGGATAAAAATAAATCTTCAGTGAAGATGTACTAATAGTGTCAAGTTTCCATAGTCTTATCTGGCCATTACAGAGGTATGACTGATGCTGGTTTTAGCCTGAGTGCCACCATATCTCAGGTGAGGAGAAGACATTGAGAATGACAGTCCTTCATGGTCACCTCAGACGGTGATGGGAATTGAACCCGTGCTGTTGGCATTACACTGTTTCGTAAACCAACTGTCCAACCAACTGAGCTAAACCAGTCCCCATAACAAAACATATATGCAGAAACTCTCAAAATTTGAACTGCAAAAAAGAAACAGCTTTCACAAAACCAATGATTAAGTAGGAAGTATCGTTCAAATTTAAATAATCTTTCTTAAATAGTGGGGCTGCATTTACTGTAGGAATTTCCGATCTGCAGGAAATATTCCTAAGCCTACAGAATTTTCAAAGGTAGGCTCCAGCACACTAATCTGTCTATAGCCACCTCCTTCAACACCCTGGGATGCCCAATGTTGAGGGTGGGGGACCTGTCAGCTTCAGTCTCATTAATTTCTCCAGTACTTTGTTTTTAATTCAGAGAACTTTTTCAGTTCCTTATTCTCCCTAGACTTAGTTTTTTTAAAAACAGTTTACTTTTATGTTTGTTATTAATTTACTTTCATATTCTATGTTGTCTTCATTAGTTTGTTGGATGTCATTTGCTGAATTTAAAATGCACCCAATCCTCAGGTTTATTACTTTTTTCTGATAAATTTACAAGCTTCCTCCAACATAACCTTTATGTTCCTTTATTAGTCACAGTTGACTCACTTATCTTCTTGTGGTATTATGACTTGAAGGAATGGATGTTTGTCGTAAATTATGTATTAAGTTTTTAATAGCTAGCCATTACTCATCCACCATCATACCTTTTAATATGGTGCCCTAGTCCAGCACAGGCAATTTGCCCTTTATATTTTTATAGTTTTCTGTATTCAGATTAAGATTCAAGTTTGAGATTACATCACATTCAAAGTTAATGTAAAATTATATCATATTATGATTACTGTTCCCCAGATATGCCCTTACAACAAAATTACTGATTAGTTCTCTCTCGTTACATAATTCTGATCTAAAATAGTCTATTGTCTAATTGATTCCCCAACATACTGCTCTGAAAACTATCTTGTATCAGGAATATATCCTCCTCAGTATTATCACCATCTAGGTTTACCCAGTTTATATTCTATGTAGTTGCCCGTTCTAGAACTGTTCTCGGTGAACCCAAGTTTAAGTCAATGGTATAAATTCAGAGGAGAACACTAGTAAAATGATAATCCACCATAACAAATACAATTCTATTAGCTGTTGAGATCGGGATCATCCAATTCTTCTTGGCTGAAGACATCATCAGCCCATACACTCCCTCAATGCACATCAGCAAAACTTCATCTTTCATTCTGTACTTCAACAGATTGGCAGCAAGATAAAGGTAAGTCCAGGTGAAATTGTACTAAAAAGTGTCTGAACAGAAAACACGATGGAATATCACCAAAAAACTGAACTGCAAAAAATACTCAGATTCTTCAAATCCAATTAACTCGGCCATTTACAGAAGGTGGATACAAAACAGACAATGACAGAGCGTGTCTCAGAGGTGATGATTCTGTAACAAATTGTAGTTACATTGTTACTTTAAGATCATAAAGGGTTCCCAAGGTGTTTCACAGCAGCATTGTTAAAGGAAATTTGAGGTTCGAGCGCGCAGTTCAAGAGCTCAGGGCAAATTCCATCAGCAATGGTGGGTCAATTCATTATGGAGACACAAGACCACTACACACAAATTCTTCACAGGCAGGCAAAGAGATTTCATCCTTGTCAAAGCAAGGACAAAGCAGCCAACTTAGCATCACATTCACATCCACTCCCTCCACCACCAATGCTCAGTACACACTGTTGTTACTATCTACAAGATGCAGTGCAGAAATTCACAAAGGCTCCTCTGACTGCACCTTCCAAATCCACACCACTTCCATCTAGAAGAGCGAGGGCATGGGGAAGATACAAGGGAACACCAATACCTGCAAATTCCCTTCTAAGTCACTCATCATCCTGACTTGGAAGTGTATCACCGTTCCTTCAGTGTCAAAATCCTAGCACGCACTCCCTAACAGCAATGGGGGCTCTTCTCCATGGATTACATTAGTTCATGAAGGTGGCTGACCACTAACCTCTGAATGGCAATTAGGGTTTAGACTGTGCTGGCCCAGCAGCACATCACATCCAGTGAATTACTTTTTTAAAAAATTATGCTCATCAAGTTATTCTAGTCCTTAATCTGTCCTGGTCTATTTCCTTCTCACTTCCTAGAGATGACAAATATAAACCCGAAAAATATATTCCAATCTGTCAAGACTGGAATTTGGATTGTGTCATCAGCGTGCAGTCGAGGACTCAGTTGATTAGCAGCAACGAACCATCCTCTGAGATGGAGGGAGAATAAAAATAAAAGGAGAATGTGAGATTTACTCAGACACACAGCTCTTTAAAAATGTAAAATGTCTCTTTGCAGAAAGACTCGATTGTACAGTCAGATTCCATGCTTTCACACAACGCAGTTGGAAGCTCCATGGCAGATTTCACTGCTGGTCAACAGTTAACTCCCAGCTAATGAAACACAGCAACAACAGCAGCTGTTTGAACATGTGCCAAACTGCATCTGGCCCTCATCTATCTTTCAGCCATCTACATTTACCTCAAAACGTACAAAAGCAGGCCCGCAGCACCCAGCAACTACTGAAACACATCAGCCTTTGTCTAATCAAGCCTGCACAGATACCTGGAACAATTTATTTTACAATTTGCCCAATGTCATACAGCAGTAGCATTATGGGAGAGATGTCAAAGTGCGAAAAAGAAAAGCTCTCCTACACCCTGCCCCTCCCCCTCAAAAATCAATGTCAGGTAATCAGTTAAAACAGCATCCTGCCTGCAATCGTTGTATGCTCCAAGATTTTGCACTGGATACACAGAATTCTTGCAATACTTGGAGGTTGGGTGGGTGGGGGTGGAGAAAGAGAGAAGAAAAGTGCAGGGAAGTGATAAGGTGATACCAGTTCTACTCTATGTTAATACAGAAGACAACAGTGAACATCATCTTGTCCTTGTGTTTTACAGTACTTGCCCTGTACACAATATTTCTTGGATCCAAAGGGGGTCATAATTTAGCAGGAGTCTCCATATGCTCCCATTGCTGAGGAATTAGCCATCAGGGCCTCTGCTCTTCGCACATCCTGTCAAATAGGCTGCTGGATTGCCACTTACCGGTTAATACAATACTGCACAAAACATGCTGCACCTCACAAATGATGGCACTTGCAAACTACATCAGTGCAACTGATAAAGCAGCTAATCAAAACCTGGATAATTGTAAAAATGATATATGCTTAAGAAACAGGAAAATAACCTGCAAAATCAATACAGAGTGAAAGATTACAGACATATATATATCTCTATCACACTTGTACAGTTTTCAATTATTTTATACTTAGTTTAAACATAGGAACAGAAAGAGGCCACCCAGCCCATCAAGTTCACCTTTCTATCTGATTGTGGTTGATCTATAATTTACCTCCATCTATCCTCCTTGTTTCCATAACCCTTAAACACCTTCATTAAATTTTTAAAAAATTAATATCAAGTTTGAAATGTTCAATTGATCTTTTCCAGGCATGACAGATTTGTTTTTGGTGGTTAGGGGCAAAAGATCGCTAATTTCCAATCCACTTTGTGTGGGGATGTGCTTTGTGATGTCTCCCGAGTGGTCCATCTCAGATTGCATGTTCTGCCGTCTTGCTCTGGGCTCCAGAGAGAAACAGTCAAATCAATTCAATCACCTGAACCCTGTGATAAGTTCACCAATTACGTGGTGATAAAGTAATTTAAAGAATATATTTGGAATAAAACAAATCTCAATGACGTTGATCATGCTTACTGAAACAGAATTTCTAAACAGTGACTCCAGTGAATGGATCTAGTCAAAGACACTGGAATCTGAAAGCTGACCCCTTTTCTGTCTCACAGGCAATGGTGTTGTGTCAAACAAGAAGAGTGGCTCAAATGATTCTGAGAAGAGACACTATCCAATGGAAACATTCAGAGCCCTCCTAGATACCAGTCAGAACAACAAACAGCTCCTGCAGCTGACTGTAGTTAGTGAAGGCCACAGACTTTTCTTTTAAGGAATAAGGATTTCTAACTGCTCAAATAAAAGGAAAATGCTGAATAGGCTGGAAATCTGCAATTCTGAGAAGAGTCCACACTAGACTCAAAATGTTAACTCTGTTTCTCTCTCCACAGATGCTCACAGGAGACCTGCTGAGTTTATCCAGTATTTTTCCTGTGTGGTTAAGGATTCATAACTGGTAATTAACATCTTCTCAATTCTACATTTTACCATGCTTCCGCCTTGAGTTTTGCTATCACAATGCAATGGTACATAGAACAAAATGCCCAAGTGACAAAGTGGCTCATAAATGTTGAGAACTGTCTTACAAACTATTGACTGCGATAAACATGCAACAGGTTGATGCTTCTGCACAAGTCCTCCTCCCACTCCTGTCTGTTTCTTTCTCCCTTGTGTATTTATCCAGCTTGTCCCTTCAATGCATCTTTGCTACTAACTGGTACTTGCCTGGGGAGCATTGGCTCAAACTATCTTTCTTGGGGCTCCATGTAAGTAGAGGGATTTATAGAGCAAATTATTTTTCATTAAGACATCGCCATCAGTTGTAAAAGCAACTTCACCTTCCTGCCTGCAGAACAGGACCTGATCTAAACACATTCAGGGGGCCCTTTTTGTCTGCACTGGTTTCTCAAAATCTAATGAAACTCTTGCCGAGGACAGGGTGGATAGGTAGCAATCCAATGCTAAGTCCCACTATGTTTAATACTTTATCACCCACTTTTTAATTGAACAGATAGTAGTCAAGGTCCTCTGTTGAAGAATTGAAGGAAACCCTATTTTCTGTGTAATAGTGGAAGGCAATGAAGAGATCACGAAGCAGCAATTCAGTTATTGCACTAAGATGGGTAAAGTACAACATTGTACAAGTTGAGACATCACCCTGCCAATCATTCATGTGCTGACCACACTGCCTTCTAGCCTTTTTTTTCCCTCCACAAATTAACGATTTCAGTCTCTTACAATGCAGAGAATATAACCAACCCTGTCCACTCAGGCCAGTAAATACAGAAAGCCAAAAACTTCACACCCACACCCTAAAATGTTCGCAGTTCATCTTGTTTATAATAAGTTTTTCTAAATGTTACTTTTCAACTTATTACTGCACTGGAGGTTTAGAAGATCCCCATTTGTTTCTTTCCACATGTGACAATCCTAAAGCTTCGAGAAATTCCCTCCCTAAGGACATTGTAGGTTTACCTATAGTGCATGGACTGCTCAGCTCAAGATGACAGCTTACTGCCACCTTCTCAAGGGACAACCAGGTACAGACAATAGAGAACTGCTGATGCTGGAGTCAGAGATAACACAGTAGGCCAGACAGCATCAGAGGAACAGGAAGGTTGGCATTGTGTGTCGGGACCCCCATTTCTGAAGAAAGGTCCCGACCCGAAATGTTCCTGCTCCTCTGGTGCTGCCCGGCCTGCTGTATTCCTCTCGCTCTGCACTGTGTTACCTTGGTACGGACAATAAATGCTGCTCCAACCAGCAACACTCATGTCCCATTAGTGAATTTTAAAAAAAACAGGCCACACGGTCACATTTTGTTTTCACCTTACGGACTCCCCACAGCCTGCCACCATCGACAAGGCACTTGCCTGGATGGGTGCTGCTCCAACACTCAAGAAGCCTGACAATATTGAGGACAGGGCAACCCATCCACCAGCTTCAACATTCACTCCCTCCAGCACTGACACTCAGCAACAGCATGTACCATTTACAAGCTGCACTGCAGGAATTCATCTACCAGTTTCCAAATCCACAACCTCTACCATCTAAAATACACTGAGGTCTGGAATATTCTGTGCAGTTTTGGAATCCTTATCCAAGGAAGGATGCTCTTCTAGAAAGGGAGTGCAACAAAGATCTCCCGGATTTTTTCCTTGGAGGGCAGGACTGATGTATGAACAGAGGCAGGATGGGTTAGGATTATATTCCCTGGAGTTAAGAACAATGAGGAGGGGGAAAGCCATAGAAACCTATGAAATTCTAACAGGTCTAGGCAGGGTAGATGCAGGAAGGATGTTTTTGGTGGTGGTGGGGAATCCAGATCTAGCAGTCGAAGGATACAGAGTAAACTGTTCAGGACTGAGATAAGGAGAAACTCCTTCACCCAGAATGCAGTGAACTTGTGGAATTCACCATCACAGAAAACCTTCATGGTTAAACTATGGTACGATTTCAAGGAGTTAGATAAAGGAATAAAGGATATGGGGAAAGCAGGGGCAAGTTATTAAGCTGGATGACCAGCCGCGATCAATCATAATGATGGTGGAGCAGGCTTGGAAAGGGCCAAATGGTCTGTTCCTACTTTCTATGCTTCAGTATTTCTAGAAGGGCAGCAGATACATGCGAGCACCATTATCCGCAAGTTCCCCTCCTAGTCACATATCATCCTGACTTGGAAATATATCACCATTCCTTCACTGTCACTGGGTCAAAATCCTGGAACTCCTTTCTTAATAGCACTGTGGATCTACCTCCACCTCAAATACTGCAGGAGTTCAAATTGGCAGCTCACTCTCATTTCCCACAGAGTATTTAGGAATGAGAAATCAATCTGGCCCAGCCAGTGATACTCAAATCCCATGAATGAATCAAAAAAGGTTACTACAAATATTTGCCAACTCTGTTTGTATTAGTAGTTCGATCATATATAATTATACTTTACCCTATTCAATTGTCTACATTTGGCCTCCTCCTCCCTTTCCTCAAATACTTTACACATGGCTCATTTTCCTGGAATGCTTTGAACATGTATTAAAAACTTTGATGCGTTTCAAATAAATGGGTTCTTACTGTCTAAAAATAAATTGGAGTTGAATAATCAAAGAAAAATGCAGTTACTAACCAGTCATCCTACAGTCAGTCAATCAAAGGAGCCAACTACACTGTCACCAAAACGGTTTCTCCACAACAGGACCGTCACTACTCACAGCCTAAGCCCTTTTATACAGATTCATGGCAAACACTTCGATAGTGAAAATCCCACTGCACTCTTGGGCCACTTTCAACAAACTCCTGTGGCAGCCCAATTCAATTTTTTAAAATGTTTGTTCACGTACCAAGCCGGACACTTTTACTGAAGTTTTACCCTCAAGTTGCTGTGCCTCTTCAGACTGAAACAAGTCTCGCTGTCACCTTGCAATCTCAACCAGGCAGCTGAGGAGGAACACGAAGACAAGGCCAGGCGCTTGTTGCTCGCTGGAATAATTGAGTGTGTACATTGTGACAGCTGCCCAATTATAAAAGAAGCGCTGGCCCAGGTCTAACAACTACTCAATGACCTCTGCACAGGGTAGTGGGGAGAGAAGGTGGGGGAGAAGCAAGGGAGAAACAGAAGAGAATAAAAGTGAAATAGAGGAATAAGAGAATTAGCTTGTATTTATTTAGTCATTAACAATGTTTGATGTTCCAAAAACTCTAAACTCAATTACATCTGAAGCAAAATTACAACAGGTCCCACAGAACCCACCTGTAGGCCCTGCTCTGTGACCACCTGCCACATACCAAACTCCTATAAACCCCCAATAGCCATCATGCAACCATCACACACCCCACCCCCATCCCTACAGACCGTGGATGCTTGGTGATCAAGCTCTTGTGCAACACCCAGCAACACACTGAGGTTGATTCCTATTTCCCAGGAACAGGTTGCTGCTGGTACTGCCTTTCAGGGGCCCAATCAGCGAAAACAAAGGGAAGTGAAAGTTTCAGGTCAGCTACTACTGACAGGCAGAAAGTAGTAAGCGAGCAGCACCACAAACAGCCGAACAAAATGCAGAGTTGCTTCTTCTGAAAGGCTAACTCATTTGGATTTTTGACGAATCCATCGCACTTACATTGCTGAGCAAGTGTCAAACTGCTAAACTGTACCGTGTAACTAATCTTTTTCTGTTCTTCAGAAGATTAATGTGGTAACTTAGCATTTCTCCATTGACATCCTCTCTGTTTTAAAGTAAGTAACATATCTACTAATAACTTTAATGCTGTATATCTCATGGCTTATAGAGAATATTATTCTAAGTATAACAAAGACATTGCATGGAATATTAGGGAGCATCCTGACAAGTCACATTTCTGCAGAAAGGGCTGTTTCACCATTTGATACTTTCCCCAGCCTTTGCTCCAATTTTCTAGCTCTATGTCTGAGAAACTCATGTAATTTTGAATGTGTGGATTAGGTTACTAACTCAGCTAGTTCAAACTGGTAATTTGCAACTAACAATGTCTTATTAAAGGATAATTAAGGTAGTCGGGACTCTTATTTCACACATGGTTGTGTGCAGGTGTTACGCAGAAGCTTCAGATTTTAAACATGTCCACAGTACCCATGGCCAATGGATTTTTGAACGTAGGTGTCCGTGTGAATGAGTTCCTCTGATTCAGGTCCTTGCACGCATAATGCCCTGCTCATACTCCTACCTGACCCAAGCTGTTACACTCCAAACTTCTGAAAACTACTTTTAATCGTGAACAACATTTGGAGTTTTGCTGAGATCCAGAGAAACTGATTTCCACTTGTCCTCAGGCACTGTACTCATCCCAATTTAACAGTCAAGTGACGCTTGCAACTAATAACACTGCCATAAAACACCCAACTCAGAAACAGAGTACTTTTGTGTTCTTAATGGTTAATAATGCTATATGTCCCAAAATGGTGATGAGGTCGAATTCTGATAATTAGAGAGATTTCAAATCCATCTTTTAGGAAAAGCCATAATCTGCCTTGCTCTGTATGTAGAACTTTGCATTCGGAATGTAATTGTTAGTCTAAAGTGGTCTGGGATCATGAGTTTATAACTAGCTGAAGTACAGAATAAAAGTGACCATCTAGATTTACAAATACTTAGAAACATGCACGACGTGTACCATAAATTACCTGTATTTACAGCATTCATTAACACAGCAGTAATTGATCAGTACAAGATCCTTACACAACTGGGTTTTCTGTTAATTTCCCACTCTGACACCAAAGGGATCCTGTCACTCTGGTATAATTAACGACAGGTCCACAGGACTAACCAGAGCTGAGCCATGAGGTGCCAATCACCCATTAGCCTCAGTTACGTGACACGAGCACAGTTCCGGTGCTGACTGCTAGAGTAATGCATCCTCTATAATCAGCTTCCTTTTCACCCCTCCCCCACCGAACAACTCAAACAGCTCAGTCTGCTGATGGGGTTCTGCCATTTCGTCACACACCAAGTTACCAAGAGAAAAAGAAAGATGCCTTTTATTCATTTCCAGGATTGGTACCATTTCTATTAAAATAAGTGAAACTTTTCTTTAAAAAGACACTCTTTGTATGCTACCTCCCGACATTAACCCCCATCCTCTATCACTACCCTCTGCACCCAACACGCACACCCACCCTCCAGTAAACAGCACTAGACAGAGAATGCAAACATTTTGGAAATGCTATCAAGGCAGCTTTATTGATTAACCAGCCCACAGACATGACTATTAGTGTCCGTAGAATCTGAATACTCTACGACTCTCTGACAACAAAGTTCCCCCTTATCAGGAGCATGTGGTAGTACATTCCTCACACTTTGCTGAAGTTTCTCGGAGTGTAGATGTAAAAGAACGCTATAAATTCTAAACATGTCTTTTGCTATTGAAACACCCAAAACAAAATGCCGCATCTTCCAAACACACCCAGTTTGTACAGCAATTCATTTCCAGGTCATTGCAAGAATTCCTCAACATCTGGGAAAG
Organism: Stegostoma tigrinum; assembly: GCF_030684315.1. Lineage (NCBI taxonomy): Eukaryota > Metazoa > Chordata > Chondrichthyes > Orectolobiformes > Stegostomatidae > Stegostoma > Stegostoma tigrinum. The sequence continues at coordinate 2,137,447 of NC_081362.1, forward strand.
AAGATATAGTGTCAAAAAAAGCCCAGCAAAAGGAGTGAGCATTCAGCCCATCAGCGCTGCGCTCGCTCACAATGAGAATGCTGCAATTAATTCCATTTCCCTATTCTTTTCCTCCACAGCCTGCAAACTCACCACTTTCAAGCATCTATCCAATTATCTTTTTAATCTGAACCCGTCACTATCAAGAAAATCATTGCAGAACGCAACTCCAGACAGCTGTAACTTCTCAGCTGTGGCGTCCTCCTTGCAAACCTTTTCATTTTGTCCCTTCTTTAGCTGAAGGTGGCCTATTACTGTTGAGAGCTGGGAAAGATGCTGGTCAGAGATAATGGGAACTGCAAATGCTGGAGAATCCGAGATAATAAAGTGTGAAGCTGGGTGAACACAGCAGGCCAAGCAGCATCTCAGGAGCACAAAAGCTGACGTTTCGGGCCTAGACCCTTCATCAGAGAGGGGGATGGGGTGAGGGTTCTGGAATAAATAGGGAGAGAGGGGGAGGTGGAACGAAGATGGAGAGAAAAGAAGATAGTTTCTCTCCATCTTTGTTCCGCCTCTCCCCCTCTCCCTATTTATTCCAGAACCCTCTCCCCATCCCCCTCTCTGATGAAGGGTCTAGGCCCGAAACATCAGCTTTTGTGCTCCTGAGATGCTGCTTGGCCTGCTGTGTTCATCCAGCTTCACACTTTGTTATCAAAGATGCTGTTCACACACTTTCACCTGCGTACAGGGCTTCAGGCTGGATGTAGGGGAGGTAGCAAGAGTAAGGTGGTTAAGGACAATCTCTCTCTCTGCCCCCAGGTTTACTTTGCTGGTTACAGCTTTGTACTGTGTGAGGTTAGAAAAATAGTCTCCCTTGTTCAAAAACAGACAATGCTCTACATTTCATTGCATTTGTAGAACTCCCAAAATGTCATAAAGTCTCACGTGGCATTTCACAGGAGCATTTATCAAAAAAAAACTGCACCTACCCAGGTGACCAACAGCTTGAATAAGTTTAGTAGAGTATCTCAAAAGATGGGGCTAGAGTGTGGTTGAGCAGAGAGGTTTAGGGAGTCATGTCAGGAGGTTAGAGCAGCTAAAAATACAGCTCACTGTTGTAAAAGCTGGGAGCTGGTTCTGCTCTGATCATCTTTGGGTAGATTTGCTGCCACCAACCACCCTTGTAACATTATCCAATGGGCTTATTAATGGCTCATCCTTCACTGTTCAAGATTTGTAATTCTTTGGCAGAAACAATGCTAATTTACTGTTGTGTGATGAACAAGCCAAATTCACTTATAGCTTCTTTACAATTCACTTATGGGATGTGGGTATCACAGGATGGGTCAGTTTTATTGCCCGACCCTAATTTCCCAGAAGGCAATTAGGACTCAAAAAAACTGCTGTGGGTCTGGAGTCACATGTTGGCCAGACAGGGCAAGGGCAGCAGATTTCTTTCTCCCTGTAGTAGCCGCAAGACCTGCCGAGTTTCTCCAGAAATATTTGCTTTATTAGCCGTACAAATTGAATGGCTACAAGAGCAGGTAAGAGACTATGAATACTGCAGCAGGTAACTCACCTGATGCACCAAAACCTGTCATCCGTTTACAGAATCTGATGGAATACTCCCCACTTACCTGGATGGATGCACTCAAGAAGCCTGACATCTTCCAGGTCAAAGCATCCCATTCGATTAGCACTACATCCACACTCCTTGCACTGCTGATACTCAGTATGAGCACTGTTTACTACAGGATGCAATGCAGTACCTTACCAAGATTCATCAGGCAATACCTTCCAAACCCACAACCACTTCCGTCTAGAAATCCAAGGGCAGCAGATACATGAGAACACCACCACCTGCAAGCCTGTCTCCACCCTGACTTGAAAAAATATTCTTGTCTCCTCAGTGCTGTTGGATCAACATCCTGGAACTCTTGTCCTAATCACATTATGGGTCCATCTACACCAAATGGATGTAGAGACCCAAGAAAGTAACTAATGACCACATTAAGGGAAATTGGGGATAACAACAGATCCAATCAATGAAGTAAAATTAAAAATGTCAACTTACATAAGAATCTTGAAGTCTTTTAAAAAAAATACACAGTCATAAAAACAAGTTAATTAGATTGTATTTAGATTGTGTTGTTAGATTGCGTTTCAGAGCAAAGTGACAAAAGTGAAATGTGAAAGAAATTTAACTAAAAACGAACAACATTAATGGTGGATGGATTCTGACTGTGGGAAAGGGAGGGAAAATGGTGAAATATTACATGAGAAAATCAAAGCAAAAAACATGTAATTGTAAATAACATGTTACTATAGAAACAATTTTCAGACACTGCAATGGATAACAAATAATTGTAAATCAAACTGACCATGGCATGAAGCCTAATTCACAGGAACAAAGGCAGTTTCAAAGATTGTATACTTTAAAAATGTCTTTGTCTTTAGTGGAAATTAAAATCATATGGTTTCTGTAATAGACACCCAATCAGTAACGCCCAAAAGACCAGCCAAAAAGTTACCCTAGTGACTCAGTGAAAGGGGAGGGCTGCGTCTCTGGAGGTGACGTGCTACCTGCCCCTACCCCCAAATTACACCCGTCTGAATCCACTTTCACTGGAATCAACATAATCTCTAAAAACAGGCTGATGATGGTCTATCCTCCAGGACCAATCCGCAATATAATTACACAGCACCCACCCCTCACCCCACCCCCCTGGCCCAGCTCCCAAATATTCATTTTTCATGAGGCTCAATAGACAGGGAGTGATGGCAGACTTTGTATGCATCTCAGCTCATTTACCATATTAATAATGCACTGTAGGAAAAAACCTTAGTGTCCTGCCAATACACCAAGTAACATTAGCTGAAAGTTGTCACCTTAAATTGTTTCCACTCCTAATGGCCATCCTAAACACCCTTCTGGGAGATCAGAGTTAATGTTTCAGGGCCAGTGAGCGAGTGTTCTGGGGAAGAGTCACCAAACCTGAAACGTTAACTTTGATTTTTCTCCACAGACGTTGCCAGACCTGCTGAGCTTTTCCAGCAACTTCTGTTTCTGTTTCTGATTTACAGCATTCACAGCCCTTTGTTTTTATGGCTGATCTTGAACCTGCTGAATGACTGGGGTCTCCAGTGCCCTCTGGAAGAGAGGATTCTAAAGATTTACGAAAGGTGCCCCTCATTTCCTGCCCTTTATTCTGAGACTTTAACCCCACCTGCCAGCTCAAAAAACTCACTAGCCAGGGAAAACAACCAAACTGCAGTCACACCTCGAAAGGATTGTAACAAGTTTCAGTGAGATCATCGCTCATTCTTCCAACTTCCACAGAAATGCAGATGCAGTTTCTCCAATCTCTCCCAACACAATCCCGCTATCCCGGAGATCTGGTTGGTGACCCTCTGTGGCAAGTTATGATAATAAATATATTAAATGACCTGGTGAAGAAAACCCCAAAAATTCCTTAATTAACAGTAGCTGGATCTTTTATTCTTTGATGGAATGAGGAGGCCAGTATTTATTACCCACCCTCAAACCTGAGTGTCTCTCCAGGCCATTTCAGAGGGTAGTTAAGAGCAAACCACATTGCTGTGGACTGGAGTCACATGCAGACCAGGCCAGGTAAGGACAGCAGATTACCATTCTACAGACATTAGGGAACTAGATGGTTTCTTACAACAATGAATAATGGTAAATGGTCACCATTAGGCTTGTTTCTTTTTAAACTTTTTTCTTGGTAAATCGATGAAACACTTTTTGAGGAGGGTTTAGGAAAAGTAGAATTATCATAAATGTCAGATGGTATAATTGGGGTCCTATCTTTGACCAAGTGAAAGCGCCAAATGAATAGAAACCTACTTACTCTGATTGTGGGGTCTACTCACATAAAGGAAATCACCCCACATTGTCTGAAAACCACTTTAACAGGGCAACACTGAGGCATGTTGATCCACATTCCATTCTGAAGTAATTAACACCAACAATGGTGGAGAGTTTGTCAAGTATCACAGGTTATGTTTTACTGATCTTCCCCAAACCATGGCTCAACAAAATGAAAGCCAAAAAGAAAGCACTGATCACTGGCTCAAATGAGGAGATGTCACCTGGCGGTATACTTAATATCAAGATATCACAAGATTCCTACATTACAACTGTGACTGCATTTCAAACATCATTGACCATGGATGTCGTGAAGATATGAAAGGTTTGATATAAAGGCATCTCTTTCTTTCATTCTGGATGGTTGTCGCTGATTAACATGTGACAAAAATATTCAGCTGGATGATAAAGTTAGCCATCAGCCAAAAAGTGTATAGGCTCTAGGATATTCTGAGCTGGTGCATTAGATGCATGAAAGATTCTTTTCTCTCCAAACACAGGTTTTATTCTCACTCTGAAAGGTTCTGTATTCTTCCTGCTTACGTCTAACTCAAGAGACGCAGTTTCCACTATCATGGCAACATAACGCTTTCAGTGAGGCTGGGCTCTTTGGAAAACAGCTTCCCAATGTTTTCACAGCAGTGTACAATTGTGCACTTCTAGCACTCGCTGCATTTCATTCTTGTTTCTTTAAATATAAACATTTCCTGATGGCACACTTTAACCGATTTACATATGTACCAACATTCAGATGCACATTAAAGCTTCTGGACCCACTCCCACTAACAGGCTCTACTGCAGAGGTACTAATGTGGTAAACAGGATGAGGTGTTGTGATCCAGAATTACAAAACAATATAGCTCCCTATTAAACTACTTTGAGCAATGTTTTCAAGACCTCACCTTATAGGAACTTCCTTTTGATTGTCAGCTAGAATTCTGCCAATACATTTCAGATGTGCCTCCCAGTAAATCATGAACTTTGTGAAATCTGGTCACTTTCAGCTGTTATAGAAACATTTAAGCAAAACTGCTTTCCAAAATTAAAAATCTCAGGAACCACTCAAGTCACATAGTAAAGCAATGGTTCACACATATCCATCCCTAAACATGAGCTAAAGCACAGTGAAGCTTTGCCTTTACATTTTAACTGAGGAACTTTGGGTCCTCATTGGCCTTGGATGGATTAGCCAACACCCTTTCAGTTTTAAAAGGGGTTCCTGTTATATCAAGACTGATCTTGTGATAGTCACACCTCAGTCTTATAGCTGCATGGCCTTGATCTTTCAGTTCTGATGGGTATGTGCCTCCAGCACAAATCATTCCCTAATTTGCAATCTTCCCGAGAAAGAAAATAAACTGCATGATCAACAGGTTCTTTCCGTCTCTCAGAACTCAACATTCTTACTGCCCACAATCCTCTCTTCCTACTGTAGTCTTTCAAAACTCAAGTTAAAGAAGTGGTATGATTGCTGGTGAAGTTTATTTGTCAGCACCATCTTCAGCCTGCTCACGGCTGTCTGCCCTTGACCAATTTGGGAATTACTGTTTGAAAGTGCAGAGTTGAGTCAAGGTTGCTAATATCTTAAGTGTAGAACTACACATATAGACTATTTTTCCTTTTTACAAATGAACATATGAATTAGGGACAGGAGTAGGCCATTTGGCTGATTAAGTCTGCTCTGCCATTCGGTACAATCATGGCTGATCTGATTGTGGCCTCCACCTTACTCTTCCCCATCTCTGACAACCACACACTTAAAGAGAGTCAAGTTACTTTGCTTTACAATTTTATTAACCCACAATTTTTTTTCACATTTGACTGAAATTTCATTCGGCCTTATACATTATGACCCAACTTGATTACAAAGTTTTAAAAAAGGTACAAATTTCTTCATATACCATTTTTGCTCTTGCCTCTTCCAGCCACTCAAATACTAAACACGAGCCTGCTCAACATGTGTTTAAATGAATAAATGCTAGCGACGAGACTTTGTAATCATTCGCTCAAGCAACTACTTTCAGTTATTCATTACATTACAATCACTATCTCTGATGCACTTTATGATGGTAGACAAGTTGAAATGATTAGCTATCTATAAGCAGGAGACATACACTGCAATTTTTTTGAAGCTATTTTTCCAAAATGTTGCTAGCTATATATCTAACATTCCCAATAACCTGTTGTTTTTGCTGCATAACAGGCAAATCAGGATAGACATTGTGAATAGCAGGTACATAACTGCAACATTGTTAACGATCACAGTTTTAAAAAAGTAAAAAGAACTTTGTAAGGACAATCTTTTGCATAATATATTCAAGCTTAATTCATTATTACATCAGCATTCAACTTTGGATAAAAAATAAGAGACAGCCAGAACATCGATCAAGCAGTTCTTTAGGAAGATGTTCTAGTCTTGACTAGGATTATTCACATCAGTAGTTTGAAAGGCTAAAACTAACACTTGTGTCACACTGTTTTGTAGTGCACTTGCAAAACCCCTTGGGGTGGTTTATTACAATAAAAGTTGCCACACAAATTTAAGTCCATGTTTTAAAATGCATCTGTCCGTCACCCTCCCTCTCACTAGCACAACCAGTTCTGTTCAATATGCACCCACAACATTGAACTAAAGGTATTAGACTGAACCACGGCAATTCCCATCTCAAATTCAGTACTTCCCGAACCTACTGTTAACAGTGGCAGGAACTAAACCGTCTGTTCCACAGATGTTTAGTTTACAAACTGATGGATTTATTGTGAAATCCCATTCTGTAAAAGTATTCCAAAATGGAATGGCTAAATAAATGTTTAATCTCTTATTTGCCAAAAAGACAAAAATTATGCACGTGGCACAATTTGAACAGACAGACATGTCTAGAGCTTATGGAATTCCAGCAAGCCATGCCAACACAGAGGAGTAGAATTGAAGTTCAAATCCATTTCTACTTTGTCAGCATAAATACCTGTCAGCTTCTTTCTCTTAGGCTGAGGAATGGAGTTGGGGAAGAGGCGTGGGGTTGAGGGGTGGGGGTGATGGTAGGGGTGTGTGAGAGAGAGAGATAGAGAGAAACCAGGATATTGAACAAAAAGTAACAATGTTAAGCCAAGTGATAAAAAAAGGATTTTATTCATATATACCAATTTTTAAATTACTATTGATCAGTAGCAGTGAACAAAGCACAAACTTCAGATTGATTGGGAATAAATGTGACTGCAGATCAGGCCTTCGTTTGTTAATGAACAAACTCATCTCCTCTTTATGGAATTTTTTAAAAAATCAGATGTTGTAAAGTGCAACATTGAAATGTAATTTATAGCAGACAAGTTAATTCCATCCATACACAAAATACAAACACCCTGCCTGTGTTTGCTGCAGAGGATCAGGAGCTGATATATTGACCTGCCCGGCCAGGGACTTAAAAACAGTAAGAATCAATTATATGTAAACAATTGTCAACATTAAAAAAGTAGATTAATTCTAATTCTAATTATTTCAAAACAATGAACCAATAAACAGCTACAAGTTTTAACTGAGAGCTCTGGGCTTTAACCTTACAGAGTTAGAGCTGCATAGCATGGAAACAAACCCTTCAGTCCAACTTGTCAACCAGATATTCTACATTAATCCAGTCCCGTTTGCCAGTATTTGGCCCATATCCCTCTAAATTCTTCCTATTCATGTACCCATCCAAATGCTTTTTAAATGTTGTAATTGCACCAACCTCCACCACTTCCTCTGGCAGCTCATTCCATCCACGCACCACCCTCTGTGTAAAAAAGTTGCCCCTTAAGTCTCTTTTAAATCTTTCCCCTCTCACCTTAAACCTGTGCCCCTCTAGTTTTGGACTCCCGTACCCTGGGGAAAAGGCCTTGACTATTCACCCTATTCATGCTCTTTTTGATTTTATGAACCTCTATAAGGTCACCCCTCAGCCTTCATTGCTCCAGAGGAAATAGCCCCATCATATTCAAACTATAGCTCAAACCCTCCAACCCTGGCAACATCCTTTGTAAATCTTTTCTGAACCCTTTCAAGTTTCACAACATCCTTCCTATATCAGGGAGACCAGAACCGAACACAGTACTCTAAAAGCAACCCGACCAATGCCCTGTACAGCCGCAAAATGACTTCCCAACTTCTATACTCAATGCACTGACCAATAAAGGCAAGGGTACTAAATACCTTCTTCATAGAATCCCTACAATGCAGAAACAGGCCATTCGGCCCAACAAGTCCACGCCATCCCTTGGAACAGCATCCCAACCAGACCCATTCCCCCATGCCTGCATTTCCCCCATGTCTAACCCACCTAACCTAAAAATCCCCGAACGCTATGCGATTTAGCATGGCCAATCCGCTGACCCCGCAAACCTTTGGACTGTGGGAGGAAACCCAAGCAGACAATCGCCCGAGGGTATGACCAAACCCAGGTTCCTGGTGCTGTGAGGCGACAGTGCAAATCACTAAGCCGCTGTACCGTCCTTAACTACCCTGTCTGCTTGCCTGAAGCCTACCATAGATTAAAAAATTAAATAAAGCATAATATTTACAGAATTTTTTTTTCCCCAATCTCCTTTTAAGTAGGTAAAGTACAAGCACAGAGCAATTAGGAGAGAGAGCAATGACTGAGGGCTAGCAAACCTATTGAGGTTCATCCACCCAGATCAAAAAGTAAAACAGTGACGATTAAGCATGAAGAGAATGGAAAACTACCTTCCAAAATCACCTAAAGCAATTGCTGTTTTCCATCCACTTCTTGTACCTATTACCTCACTAATATAGAGAGTTGAAATCAGTGCTTCAAAACATTTGAGTTCCTTTAAGGAGATAGGTAAATATTACAGACACCAAGAGCTCACTTCAATTCATACATGATGGGGGCTCAAGCTGGTTGGTGGAATTCAGATGTAGTAGTTTTTGTTTATTGAGCAGTACCACACAATAGTCAACAACAGAAACTTCAACTTTTTTTCATATAGCACTTTTAGACATCAAGATCGCTAATGTGGCACTTCACAGAAGTACCTTCATGTGATAACTGAAAGTTGGAAACAGTCACCTGGTTCACTAATGTCCTTTACAGTGGGAAATCTGCCATCCTTACCTGGTCTGGCCTACATGTGACTTCAGACCCACAGCAGTGCAATTAATTCTGAACTACTTCACAGCTCGATGGCTCAGTGGTTCTCACAGCTGCCTCACAGCACCAGAGACCCAGGTTTGATTCAGGCAACAGTCAGTGTGGAGTTTACACATTCTCCCAGTGTCTGCGTGGGTTTCCTCTGGGTGCTCCGGTTTCCTCCCACAGTCCAGACATGTGCAAGCTAGGTGGATTGGCCATGTTAAACTGCCCGTAGGGTTCAGGGACGTGTAGATGAGGTGGGTTCGGGGGATGGGTCTGGGTGGGATGCTCGGAGGGTCAGTGTGGATTTGTTGGGCTGAAGGGCCTGTTTCCACACTGTAGGGATTCATTGATCTATGATGATACCTTCGGAAATGGCCAAGCAAACCACTCAGTTCAAGGGGCAATTAGGGGCGGGCAAAAGTAATGCTCACATCCTGTAAAACAGTGAAGAATCAAAAGAATCAAGCTTATAAAGACAGATGACTAACACAGTTGCCAAGGAAGTACATTTTAAGGAAAATTGTAAAATGATTTAGAGAGAAGCAAAGAGGTCAAGGATGGTAACTCAAGAGCTCAGGTGAGTGAAGTAATTAAAACAGGGGATGCTCAAGAAATCCATGTTTCTGTCTGATAAGCTGCTGTTGTTGCTTTTGAACATCAAAAATTGGATGATTGCAGTCTTGGGGGGTTTATGGAGTGGGTTGACATGACGGAAAAATGGAGGGTTTTGATAACAAGGAGGAGAATTTTAAAATTAGGTTGTTGTTTAGTCCAGGGTCAGTGCAGGTGACAGCAGAACGGGACTTGGTGCATGGCAGGGCATGGTCAGCAGGGTTTGGATGACCTCAAGTTTTCGGAGAGCGGAGTGTCGATGATCAACCTGGTGTGCAATGGAATGGTCAAATCTGAAATGAACAAAGTAACAGATTTCAATTTCAACAGCAGGCGAGTGAGGACAGGAGCTGGGGCAGATATCACAAAGGTGAAAATAGATGATCTTACTGATGATGCAAATGTGATCCAAATTTCATATACTGTTAAACATGACCGAATGACCTTACTTCCACTCCTATGTCTTAGGGTCTTATGACATCATGGCTATGAACAGTCTGGTTAAGCCTCAGACCATTGGTTAGGAGTCAGTGGGGAGCTAGCGAGTTGAAATCACAACATGGACCACAATCTTCCTGATATCCAAGTCAGAGAAACACTCTGCCAAAGCAGAACTGGATTTTAGACAGACATTTAGCAGCTTAACGGCAGTGGGTTAGTATTGTATCAGGGACTGAAAGATTTAACATTAAGGAGCGTCGTAAGCACCACTCACTATGACAATGTCATGGGCACCATGCTCTATCATGGGATCCCCCTCATAGTCTCTGAAACCATGTTTATTGTATCAATGTAATCTGTAACCAGCTGAAAACATGCAATGAAGTATATCTCGTTCACAACAGACTCTTCTAGTTAGACCCAGAAGTGGCTTTCCTCTCTCACACCAGACGAAGCAGGCTCTGTAGTTTCACACACTTAAAAGAAGATGGTGGCAGCAAGCTACATCAGAAAGAGCAACTCTCACAGTGGAGGGAGCTGGTCCTGACTATCAAACAGTCAGGATGGGATGAGTTGGGAGAGAGGATGATGTTGAAGACGCTCAGGCCTACTGTACGTAACAACTGACACTAAGTGATATTGTCTGAAAATAGAGGGCTAGTATCTAAATCAGTAATAATAGTGAAGCAATTAGATTACAGAACTGAATGAATTTTTAATAATCCTATATTATGAGGATTTGGTTCCGACAATAACTGTTAGTTTAAGTTCAGATATCTTGATGTATTTACAAGCAGTTGTGTAAATGTTATAAATAAATCTCAATTGCTCAGACAATATATTGAATACAAAGAGAGAATGCCAGGACCAGAAATCCCGTATTTTTAATGGATTAAGATCTTTATCACCTGTGGCATTTTGGCTCTAACAGTTCCAAAGATGCTATCTAATCTCTCCACTCCTCCTCCCCCCCACCCCATCTTTACTGAAACCCAACATAAAGTATCGACAACTTGCAACAGATTTATCTCAAAGCAATTGCGTCCACTTCAAAGGGCACAGTAGCTGTTCTATCAAAGATCGGCCTGAGCCTAGAACGGAGTGAACACTGAATAAAGACAATAAATACAAGTACAGGACTAGAAAGGATGAGAATAATTATCTGAGCTGATACAACAAAATTAAGCTCATAATAAACAAACATACATAATTGTTAAGACAACTCAATATTTAAAAGCAGAATTGCTCTCCACTATTCAGATGCTTCTTTGTAAGGAGGATAATTGGCTTCACTGCAAGTTCTAACAATTTTACTATTTGGCAACTTTATTTGGTTTAAATGCTCTCCAAAACAGGCACATATTCAAAACTGACATGTTCCAGTGCAAGATGCTAAAGACTAGCATTAAGGAAATTCTTACCGATATTCAATGAACCATTTGATTATAATGCAAATATACTAGTTTGCACTGTCCCAGCACTTGCAAGATAGCACTCCAGATTGACTAAATTACCTGAAACTCTTTTATGATCACTCTTTGAGGTTGCAGCTTGGAAACATTATATCTCTGAAGCTGTTACACTTTCCCTGATCGATCATTCCCCAGTCACTGAGCCACTAGCACCATCTCAGACTTTCAGAGAAAAGCAAAATATCCACATCCAACTGCTCATCATTACACAAGTAGCTCCCTTTACAAAATAGCGTAAAGTGCAGTTGAACTTTCAAAGATTTACAAACAAACTTGGATTTTTTTTACATAATTGTGAAAGTTACATCCTTAAAGTAACCAAACCAACAGCTCTTACACAAAGTAATTGCATTCCACACCAAAATCGTCAATTTAAAGGGCCCCCTTGCTCTGCCTAGTTGTCACAGGTTCACCTAGAGGTTCACCTGCACATCTGCCAATGTGGTATACTGCATCCACTGTACCCGGTGCGGCTTCCTCTACATTGGTGAAACCAAGCGGAGGCTTGGGGACCGCTTTGCAGAACACCTCCGCTCAGTTCGCAACAAACAACTGCACCTCCCAGTCGCAAACCATTTCCACTCCCCCTCCCATTCTCTTGATGACATGTCCATCATGGGCCTCCTGCACTGCCACAATGATGCCACCCGAAGGTTGCAGGAACAGCAACTCATATTCCACCTGGTAACCCTGCAGCCATATGGTATCAATGTGGACTTCACCAGTTTCAAAATCTCCCCTTCCCCTACTGCATCCCTAAACCAGCCCAGTTCATCCCCTCCCCCCACTGCACCACACAACCAGCCCAGCTCTTTCCCCCCATCCACTACATCCCAAAACCAGTCCAACCTGTCTCTGCCTCCCTAACCGGTTCTTCCTCTCACCCATCCCTTCCTCCCACCCCAAGCCGCACCCCCCGCTACCTACTAACCTCATCCCACCTCCTTGACCTGTCCGTCTTCCCTGGACTGACCTATCCCCTCCCTACCTCCCCACCTACACTCTCTCCACCTATCTTCTTTACTCTCCATCTTCGGTCCGCCTCCCCCTCTCTCCCTATTTATTCCAGTTCCCTCCCCCCATCCCCCTCTCTGATGAAGGGTCTAGGCCCGAAACGTCAGCTTTTGTGCTCCTGAGATGTTGCTTGGCCTGCTGTGTTCATCCAGCCTCACATTTTATTATCTTGGAATCTCCAGCATCTGCAGTTCCCATTATCTCTGCCTAGTTGTCAGATGGGTTTACAGAGAAACCTGTTGAGGACAGGGTCTGTTTGATAACTGACAAGTGAATTCTGAGTGGATTCAGGAATAGCTGTTTTACTGGGATCTCTCCTTCAATACTGGCTGCGCTCTCACCCTGTCTCTTTGAACTGGAGCCAAGCTAAAGTCCAGCTGCAATATCACTCAGTAACCATTGACATCAGGCAATAGCAACTCACTCCTTCAAACTTGTGACTCAACACAGGTCAGCATAAACATTTACTGGGAAGGGGTGTACATGGGTATGTATGGAGGAAGTGTGGGGGTGGGGAGGAAGAGACTGTAGTAATGGTGTATGTTTGTCGGGGGGAGTGTGTGTGTGTGTAAAAGGATTGGGTGTCTGGAAGGTTTTAGGGGAGTGTTTGTGGAGAGGGGTTGGGGGTGGTGGAGAGGGGTTGGGGGTGGAGGAGAGGGTGGGGTGGAGGACAGGGTGGGTGGAGGAGAGGGTGGGGTGGAGGACAGGGTGGGTGTAGGGGGTTAGGTGGAGGTAAGTGTGAGGGGCCGGGTGGGTGTGAGGGTGGGGCTGAGGACGAGGCTGGGTGTGGGATGTGGAAGTGTAGGCGGAGGGTGGGGGTGTCTCGGGGGGGAGGTGGTGTTAGATAGACAAGGGTTTGGGTGGTGGCAGAAGTAGGAGATGAAGTGGCGGGGAGGGAGGGGTGTGTTTGAGGGCTGTTCTCATTACCTCAGCTGCACCCGTCCCTGCTCCACCCCGCTCCCGGTGGCTATTCCCAACTCACCAGCCGCTGGAAACGCGCTGTCCAGCCCCAAGTACGGACTGGGGTGGAACGGCGCGCCCGCTGCTTCAGTCGCTCACAAGTGTTTCCAACAAAATATCGTCCCGCTTTCCCACGGGCTGCGACACTCGGAAACACTGTATCCGCACGGAGTCCCCTCGGAAACACTGTATCCGCACGGTCCCTCAAAGTTCCGCAGCTCCGCTCACTCCGACAACTGGCGGAAAACCAGCGCAGCAGCCGCCGGGAGCCGGCCAGGGACTGCGCAACAGCCCATTGGCTCCACACGGCACCTGACCCCGCCTCCCCTACACAGCATCCAGTCAGCATCCAGGACTCCGACGAGAGGCGGCGCTTACAGCCAATAGAAGGAGGTCTATGCAAACAAAGCCCGCCCACTGTCGCTGACAGTTCTCTCTCGGGGACGGGGATTTCTCACAGACTACGCCGGTGTAGGGTAGGGTAGTGTAGTGGAGGGGAGCGGAGGGCAGGGCAGGGCTTGTCTGGTCTGTGTTTCTGCCCATTACAGAGGAGTTGGTTCTGACTGTCATGGGGTGGTTGGTTATCTCCTCCTGTTTCCGTCACACGGGGGAGTTGGTCTGGTATTTCTGCCTGTCACACACAGGCGTTTCCCTGGTGTTTCTGACCCATCCCCCCTCCCCCAACCTCAGGCCGCAACCCCCACTCCAACCTACTCACCTCATCCCGCCCCCTTGGCCTGTCCGTCCTCCCCAGACTGACCTATCCCCTCCCCACCTACACTCACCTTTACTGGCTCCATCCCCACCTCTTTAACTTGTCTGTCTCTTCTTTCCGCCCCTTCCTCTCCCTATTTATTCCAGAACCCCCTTCCATTCCTCCATTTCTGATGAAGGGTCTAGGCCCGAAACGTCAGCTTTTGTGCTCCAAGATGCTGCTTGGCCTGCTGTGTTCATCCAGCTCCACACTTTGTTATCTTGGATTCTCCAGCATCTGCAGTTCCCATTATGCCTGGTGTTTCTGTCTGTCATGGAGGGGGTGGGCGGGCTGATTGGCAGGTGTTTCTACCTGTCACTCAGGACGTGCCTGGTGTTTCTGTCTGTCACACAGATAGGTTTGCCAGGCGTTACTGCCTGTCCCGGGGGGGGGGGGGGGAGGTTTGCCAGGCGTTACTGCCTGTCGCGGGGGGGGGAGGTTTGCCAGGCGTTACTGCCTGTCGCGGGGGGGGGGGGAGGTTTGCCAGGCGTTACTGCCTGTCGCGGGGGGGGGGGAGGTTTGCCAGGCGTTACTGCCTGTCGCGGGGGGGGGGAGGTTTGCCAGGAGTTACTGCCTGTCGCGGGGGGGGGGGGGGGTGTTTGCCAGGAGTTACTGCCTGTCGCGGGGGGGGGGAGGTTTGCCAGGCGTTACTGCCTGTCGCGGGGGGGGGGGGGGCGTTGCCAGGCGTTACTGCCTGTCGCAGGAAGAGTTTACCTTGCGTTTTTGTCTGTCACACACACAGCAGTTTGCTCTGGTGTTTCTGCTGGTCACACCGAGGAATTTGCCTGGTGTTTCTGCCAGTCACAGGGGGAGTTTGCCTGGTGTTTGTCTGTTTGGAGAAGGTGTTAGTTGTTTCTGCCTGTCCGTTACTGTCAGAGTGAGGGAGCGCTGGGAAGTTTAGTTGGTGTCTATCTGCCTGGGAGTTTGGGAGCCTGCGGGAGTTTGACTAGGGTGTTGTTTGCCATGGAATACTGGAGTTTGGTGTGAGGCTGTTACTGTGTTGGGTGACAGTTCTGTCTGATACAGGAGCTTTGGGTGGAACTCGTTTCTGTTTGTTTATTGTACAGGGAAATCTGAAGAGTTTTTTTAAATCTGGAAATAGTAGAAACAGGAAGTTCTAATGGGCTGGAACTGAAGTAGCAATAAGTGTTGTCTGTGCTGAGAGCCAGACTCCCTGCTGCTCAATAACTGCCTCCCCCTCCTTCAACAATTCACACACACCTAGGATTTTCTATGCCAACACCCACTCACATAGAAGTAAAATGAGGAAAGTCTGAATACTCTTAAATATAATTAGCTCCCAAAAAAAAGGTCTTCATGTGAAGAATTGCGATGCTTCAAGCAATTTACAATATTACAAGTGGGGTTAGTTGTAGTAGAAATGGATTGTCTGCAGTAACTTGCAACATGATGCCCAGAACTGGTCTTGCACAACTTGTGTCACATGGAGGGATTTGTTATAAATAGAAACAGTGAGATGCCATTGAATGGAGACTGAGAGAGGCAGGATTTCTGCCTGGAGCCGGGAAATCACACTTCCCCTGAGCCAGAGAGGGGCAGGAGCTGGGTCCTGTCAGCACAGGACTGTTCCAGGCAAACACCCCATCTCAACCCCTTACTCGGTCCAGATGCTACAACGGCAAGTTTCCTTTAAACAGCACCTTCCTAGCACATCCTTGGGCATTTTGCGGGAATCTTTCAAACTCAAAATGACACTGAGCCACATGAAATGTCAGGGGCAGGTGATCAAAGATTGATCTCACAAGAGGAAGGGTAGACAGCTTTACTGAGACTTTGGGGCTGACATAATCAAAAGCACACCCACTGGGAAAGAGTTCCACAAACTCATCACCCTCAGAGAACAAAAAAACTCATCTCCATCTTCCATGGGAGGCTCCTTTATGTTAAATAGTGTCCCAAATTGTGGTCTCTCCCACGAGAGGGAAGCAACTTTCATTCATTGAATTCTGATTGTCTTAATGACCTCGTGGTGTGCTCTACAGAGTTCGCTGAGTGAACTGTCCCATATTCATCAATCAACCAACAACTCAAAAAGGAATAGTTTCTACTGGAAGCCGTGCAGCAACTTGACAAGAGACCAAGCAGCATCTGAGGAGCTGCTGTGTTCATCCAGATCCAGACCTTGTTATCTCGGATTCTCCAGCATCTGCAGTTCCTACTATCTCAGTAACTTGACAAGTCTCCTTCAACAGCACTGTCCCAACCCGTAATCTCTGCCATCTGGAAGGACAGAGGATACAGATACATGGAAACACCACAACCTGTAAGTTCACCTCCAAGCTATTCACCATCCCGACATGGAAATATATCAGCATTCTCTCACTGGCACTGGGTCAATGTCTCAGAGTTCCCTCCCTAAAATTATTGTAGGTCTAACTATCCCCTGACCACCACCTTCTCCAGTTATGGCCTATAAAGTCTGGCCGAGTCAGTGGTGCACACATTCCAATAACACATTTTTAAAAGTTATCATTTGATAAAATTATGTTGATGGGACTTTGCCCCTGAGTAACATTCATTTGCATGGCAGTGACTTCAATTAAACAAACAAAAAGTGGTGGAGACATTCAGCAGGTTTGGAAACATTGTTGTGAGAGAAACCTAGTTAATATTTAGAGTCTAGTATTACTTCTTCAGAGCACGCCGAATGGCCTACGCCTGTGTTCATGTTCCTCTATAATCAAAAAGAACTGGAAAATGGTGTTTTTGATGGTATTGACTGAGCGTGAGGGGGATCAAGTGAAACAGGTCGTGAATATACCAGAACAAGTGATAAATGAAGTGATATTGGTGGTAAAGGAATGATAGGGAATTAACTATAAGAGATAACAAGGTGTGGATGAACACAGCAGGCCAAGCAGCATCATAGGAGCAGGAAGGCTGATATTTCGGACTTAGATCTTTCATCAGAAATTGGGGGGGCCGCGGGGGTGGTGGAAGGGGATTCTGAAATAAATAGGGAGAGAGGGGGAGGCGGATAGAAAATGGATAGAGGAGAAGATAGGTGGAGAGGAGACAGACAAGTCAAAGAGGTGGGGATGGAGCAGTTTCAAGGCCGAAGAGATTACGAGAGCGTTGCAGTGGGAGTGAGATCCCTTGAGGTTTGTCTGGAGGGAGGAGGGTAACTTTTTCAGGGTAGGCATCCCTGGAAGAGGCTTTGCAGTGAGGTTAAAATAGTATCAGAGATAATGGGAACTGCAGATGCTGAAGAATCCGAGGTAACAAGGTGTAGAGCTGGATGAACACAGCGGATATATAGCTGTAACTAACTGTGAAAAGAGGTAAACAGATGCAGATATCTGACAGCAAAGCCAACAAGGCACTGACAATGAGGTCAAACTGAAATCTAGTCAAAGATGTCAAAGGTTACATTATAATTCTGAAACTATGAGATTGAGGCTGAACAGATTGGATCTAAACTGTACTATATCTGGATCATAATCACAGTCCACCAATGGACATCTTGTACTTTTAATTGTAATGTATGTGTTTTTAAAAGAAAGGATGAAGCTTAAGGATCACGATGGAAGTAAATTCAGTAGCTGTCTGCACAGAATCGTGGAAAGTCACTTCCGACTATGTCAAGAACCCTTCAGTGGAAGACATCCATTACAAATTGAACTGTAATCCCTTGCGAGTATCTCAGACTGAATGTGACAGGAGAAAAAGCAGCAGACGGACTAGGTGACATGTCATGTTTTCCCTTTTCAAGTATACACAAGGAGAATAATTAAAAATAGCCAGTTACAATCCTGGTCTGTGTGCAAGAGTGCTGTGAGCTGTTTGTCTGTGCTAGCTGTGAAAGCCACAGTTGAAGATCCTTCCACTAGTTCCCCTGCCCCACTGCTTGCAGGTAAAGGAGTCTCTCAGCCTGAGTGCTGGAAGTCAGCTGAAAAGTCAGTCAAAGGGAAACAGGAGAAGAGAATTTCTGCTAAACAGTAAAGCCAAGAATCTCAAAATCACCTCCTCAAATAACACATACAATTCTCTACTCTTCACAAATATCCCAGAGACTAATCTATCTATTTTTAACTTTTATCACATTTTTGACTCCCATCTCATTTCTGACCTGTGGGCTACACTATTACCCCTTCCCACATTTAATAATTAATAAACTCACTTTGTTATTAATTGAAAACCTGATTAAATTGGCTCTTTTTAAAACAGCAGATCAATGGGTTTGGGAGGAAGGTATCGACAAAGGAGGGCATACTTTTAAATTAACCTTTCTGCAACCAACTGATGGGGTTGGGGGAGCGGATAGTGAGTGAATAAAGAAAGGTTCAACTCTCCTCCCTCGGTAGCCTAACAATTTGGGGTATCCCATCCGGAACCGTGAACACTGGGGAGCCTGGTCCATAGTATAGTTGTAGCAGGTGACATGAAGGAGCATTTAACTAAGGTCCCAGATGCTGTAAGGTCTATGAGTACAGTTGGTACTGTCACTGCCTCTTAGTGAGAAGATCCAGGATCAAGTCTCACTCCAGGACTTGACAGCTGAGGATGGTGTAACATAACACTAAAACTACTCCCATTTGTCTGTGTTTGGCCCATAGAACTCTAAACCCTTCCTATTCATGTCCCTGTCTTTCCTGAACCCTCTCCAATTTAATAATATCTTTCCTATAGCAGGGTGACCAGAACTATACACAGTACTCAAAAAGTTGCCTCGCCAAAGTCCTGTACAACAACAACATTGGCATCCCAACTCCTTTACTCAATGGTCTCAGCAATGAAGGCAAACATGCTAAATGCTTTCTAGAGCATCAACCAATAAATCCTTCCAATCCAGGCCAATGGTAGGTAATAACAGGGAGAGATTGGTCAGCCATGTCCAAAGACGTCCAGCACCACCTTCTCTGAAATATGGACGTTTTTCAAGATGTCACTATTTATTTTCCCATGTTCTCCGTCTTCCATGTGCTTCTCCACAGTAAACACTGATACATAATACTCATTTAGTATCTCCCCTATCTCCTACGGTTCCATGCATAGGTGACCTTGCTGATCTTTAAGGGGTCCTATTCTCTCCTTCATTACCCTTCTGTCCTTAATGTATTTACAAAATCCCTTTTGAATCTCCTTAACCCCAATTCCCAAAGCTATCTCATGTCCCCTTTTTGCCCTCCTGATTTCCCTCTTAAGTATAATCTTACTACCCTCATACTCTTCTAGGGATTCACTCAATCCCTGCTGTCTATACCTGACTTGTGCTTCCTTCTTATTGTTGATCAAAACATCAATTTCTCTCGTTATCCAGTATTCCCTTCACCTACCAGCCTCTCCCTTTACCCAAACAGAAACATACCGTAGACACTGTCATACATCTCCTTCTGGAATATATCTTTCTAAAGGGAGTTTGGAGAAAGATGCAGTGGTTTGTGTCGATGTCTGTCCTGAACAGCTCTGTGACACGGGACGCTGTGCTCTATGGTCTATTCCCCAGGATGCAAACCGAGACAAATATCAACTGTGCCTGGAGAACCATCAACTCGGTAAAAGATGCTTTTTAATCTGCCTGAAACTTGTTGGTCTTCCAGAGCAAGGAGTTGAGCCTCGACTGAATGTTCCAGACTGGCACATGCCAAGGTCAAGGACCATGTGCTGAGGGAGGCGCTAAAGCTGCTGCCAAGGTGCAGTGGGGAAAGACCACCGTCCAAGTCTCCCCGAAGTTAAATGGGAGTCCGTTCAGTTACCAGACTGTCCCAGTGCCTCAAATCACTGCCTTTGGCTCCTGGCTATAAGAGACATGTCACAGAATATGTTCGAGCAGCAACCCAGGGGTTTGTTGGTGATTTGTAACTCCAGCACCAGAATATTGACAGTATCTCCTGGGCAGAATCTGTTTCAGATAGAAGAAAGTCAGGCCGGAAAAGTAGGATATTTTATAGATGTAACAGGAAGTAAAGGCTATATTTTCTGTTCTGAGTGGTCCTGAATTTCTGAAACCCTCACCCTCTTCTCTCTAATTCTCTCTCCTATTGGAATGACTGAAATTAACATTTTATTTCTGTTTTGAAAGGAGACAAGGGTTTGAGTGGGTGGAAGAAGAGGTTTTAATGTTAGTAAATGTGCGAAGGAATAATTTTCGTCTTCCTGAAGGCTATCACCTGCCTGGCGCCTGGAAACAACAATGTGGCATATACCAGAGGGTGGCAGAGAGAGCCTGTTCCTATACCAGTTACTGAGGCTGAGGATTTCTACTTACAGGAGATAAACACTTGGCTTTGCCTTCTGCCCGCATCTCATGCCACAATGTCACCTCAGGTGATTGGCCAGCCACTCCCTGTGGGTTAGACATCAGGGCGGTGTCACACACCCCACAGCTATCCCTCCCCACTATCTTCATTCGCAGCATCTGGGAACGGCCTCAGCCGGAAGCCAATTGGTGGCTGCAAACTGCATTTTTTTTGGAGGTTTAGAAACTTGCCCGGAGTCTCTAATCCAAAGAAAACGCCATTTGCTAGGATTTTGCCTGAATTTGACGTGGACGCAGATTGAATTACAACTTTTAAAACAGAAATTAAAAAAATGCATGAAGTTGAAAGATTTTAATATTTTGGGGGGCGAAGGCGAACACAGAGAACCTCCTGGAAGAATTTACGTTTCCAGAAAGAGCCGTCTATTCCCAGTTGGAATTCCACAAGTAACCCCGGTAGATAAATTCAATCCGAAATTCCCTTTGAGCAGTGATAAATGGCTGTCAAAATTGCAGACACCTGCTGAGCATTGCCACCTTGTAGTGGAAGGCAGGCTATACGATACGTGAGTGAGTGTCAGAAGCTGTCAGTACAGCAGTACGGGCTCCTAATTTACGGGGGGGGGAATGATTAGCAACATGACTGCCCGGCTTGGGTGGAAGAATCTTTTTGAGCAGAGGTGTTAGTATGGTACCTTCTGTCTCCTCACTCCAAGCTGCTGCTACTTATTCTCATCCAGCTGGCCTTGTGTGTAACCCAAAATGGGAAGAGTTTGCTGGTGTTAGCGTGACACTGATGAAAGACCCTCTGTGAAGATTCTAGAAAATGACATTGGGCAGAATTTTATAGGGGCCTGAACAAGACGGATTACAGTGAGAAATGGGGCGGAACCACGTGCGAAATACAATGAGACTAATGCTGACATCAGGAACACCAGCCCACCACCCCCACTGCCGCGCCTTTTAACCGGGTTCCTGCTGTTGAGATGACATTCCCATTGGACAGCAGTGAGATGGGTATTGCAGTGAATCATTAACTGTACGTCTCATCTTATTTAATATGCCGCTTTCTCCCCGTACCAGGTCCCATGAACAAACTGGACATTGAGAATTTTCGAGATGGAACTGAGACTGAGTGCTTCATGAATTCAATGCTTGCTTCAAAATATCTCTGTGTGGACACTGGGCAACAACGCCTCATGGTGTGCCCCATGGACATCAGCCATGTCCATGGAGATTGGCATCTGACGTGTGCCAGCCTCTAGGAACCCCTCCCCCAGCACATCTCTGATCCACTTACAGGGAACTCTGCTCTTCAGTGCTGCCCCTGCAGCAAGGACACTGTGTGCTCAGGGACACAGGCCCAGCTCAGGGACTGGACCAGGCTGTGTCTCCAGGCTGCTAGCTCACTCTGAGCTGACCTGGATCTCCTTGCTATTCCATGTGCCATGTATTTTGCCCCCTGGCTCAGTGTATTGCTGTAGTACCATGCTGGTTAGCACAGACACAAAGCCCAGAAGCTTGTGGTTGTCAGCAGGCCTCAGGTCAAAGGAGGCAGGCTCCACTCAGGGCTCTGTGCATTCCCCCAGGAGACTGAGACTGCTCGAAGCTTGCCTGGGCATGGCCTGGCATCATTGCCTCCTGTGCTGGGCCTGGGGGAGGAGGATCTCCCATGTCCAATGCCTGCGCTCCCCCATCTCCAGGAAATCCAGCTTTCTGCTCAAACACAATTCTCTCTTCTCTGTCATGTCCGGGACAAGTATTAGGAACAGTTCAGGGCAGCTCTGAACTGACAGAGCTTGTCCACCTGCAGCACTGGCTTTTAAAGGCAATGCAGCTGCTTGGGATGCCATTGAGTTTGGAAGTACTCTGGCAGAGGTGAATCACTCTGCACACAGCGAATGGGAGCAAGTGTCTGGAATTGGGTGAGAGGGGACCTTCGGGAGTTAATGAGGCAAATCTGGTGAGAAGTAGAGAGAGAACTCGCTAGGTGTTGTGAAGAGAAACCCTCTGGGAAACTCAACAAAACTGACACTTGGCCAAAACAACTGCAACATTTCAGCCAATAATGGATGTTTGGAAAAGATTATTGTGGGAGGACTGGTTCCTGTGTGCTGAACCCCTCTCCCTCATTAATATCTCTCTCTCTCTCTCTCTTCTCTCTCTCACACACACACACACACACACACACACACACACACACAAAGACACACAGGGACACACACTGTCCTAAGAACAGATATCATCCATCCTGATTGGGGAAGAAAGGTTGCGTAAATATACACAGGAAAATAAATAATTCTTTAAAATGTTCCCTATCGAATAATCTTTATGTTTGAAATATCAAAAGCAGCTTTAACATGAGTTCCCAGACAGTATGTACCAGTAGCAGAGATGCAGTTCGAAACAACATATTATTACCACCACCCAGATTAGCCCTGCTTCACACATGTGCTTCCAACGCAGTTAGAAGCGTCAGACAAAAAAGTGACTAGTGATGTGGCAAGAAATTATTCAGCTGTAAATCTTTGCATTTTCAGGAACAGATCAATCTGGGTAACAGTTCACAGCAGAAGTCTCAATGTCATTCTAGGAAGCTTAATGGTGTGGCATCTTTACAATTCTTTATTTGTTTCTTTTTCCATTTGGAACTGCTACCCAGCATTCACTTCCCCTGTTTTACAGGTTAATACCCAGATGTTGAAATAGCCAGCAAGACTTTCAGAGATTCACAGGAGTTTGATTGTAAATCTATAGTTTAGCACAAATACCAGTTTCCACCCTTTCTCTGCCAGGAGCTAACATCACCATTTGGGAAGAATCCAGGTGAATCCACCAACACATTAACCAGACTTAACTAATTAACTATTAACCAGCACTGCCCATCAGGGGCAGATCACCAGGGAATACGCAGGAATGGAGATTTGAGGGTATAAGCAGATCAGCCCAGTTCTTACTGATTGTTGGAGCAGACTTGAAAGGCTGGGTATACGACCCTTGTTCCTTGTTTGTATATTTGTAACAAAAGTCAGAAAAAGGAAGGACGAAATGAAAATATGGTGGGAAGGGGAGATAATGCATTCCAGCCCACATGGTGGCTGCCTCTCTCTGCCACATTCTCCCTCTCCAAGTGTACCCAGGCATGAGTATAACCATGAAGGAGGCAGGCTGTCAGCAGAGATCCCCGGCCCCGCCAACTTCACCTCTGTGGCCCCCTGCCTGGTCTTGTTTACAGCCAGCCCAGCCAGGTCCCTGGAGGAGACCCAGGAGGAGGTCCTCTGGTCTGCTCACAACCGTCTGCACCAGGCAGGGGAGCAGGAGTGTGGGGCTGAAGTGCAACTGAAAGCACAATAAATGACGACAGTGACTTTAATTGGCAGGTGACATAATGAAGCTGCTCTGATTGACTGAGTTCCCACAGGGAGTGGGAGCTGCTGGGAAAAGGCTGCATCCAGGGATCGGATCAATGTCGGAAATCTACAAACAACTTTAACTTCCGCCTCCCTCACCCCCCTCCGCCTCCCTCAACTCCTCCGCCTCCCTCACCCTCCTCCACCTCCCTCACCCTCCTCCACCTCCCTCATCCCCCTCCGCCTCCCTCACCCTCCTCCACCTCCCTCATCCCCCTCCGCCTCCCTCACCCTCCTCCACCTCCCTCACCCCCCTCCACCTCCCTCACCCCCCTCCGCCTCACTCACCCTCCTCCACCTCCCTCACCCCCTCCGCCTCCCTCACCCCCCTCCACCTCCCTCACCCCCCTCCACCTCCCTCACCCCCTCCGCCTCCCTCATCCCCCTCCGCCTCCCTCACCCTCCTCCACCTCCCTCACCCCCCTCCGCCTCCCTCACCCCCCTCCACCTCCCTCACCCCTCCACCTCCCTCACCCCCCTCCACCTCCCTCACACCCCTCCACCTCCCTCACCCCCCTCCGCCTCCCTCACCCCCCTCCACCTCCCTCACCCCCCTCCACCTCACTCACCCCCCTCCACCTCCCTCACCCTCCTCCACCTCCCTCACCCCCTCCGCCTCCCTCACCCTCCTCCACCTCCCTCACCCCTCCACCTCCCTCACCCCCCTCCACCTCCCTCACCCCCCTCCACCTCCCTCACCCTCCTCCACCTCCCTCACCCCCCTCCACCTCCCTCACCCCCCTCCACCTCCCTCACCCTCCTCCACCTCCCTCACCCCCTCCACCTCCCTCACCCCCTCCACCTCCCTCACCCTCCTCCACCTCCCTCACCCCCTCCGCCTCACTCACCCCCCTCCACCTCCCTCAACCCCCTCCACCTCCCTCACCCTCCACCATCTCCCTACCCTCCACCGCCTCCCTCACCCCCAGCACCTCTCTGACCCTCCACTGCCTCCCTCAACCTCCACCAACTGCCACACCCTCCACAGCCCCCTACTGCCTCCCTCACACCCCACCACCTCCCTCACCCCCCACCGCCTCCGTAACCTCCCCAACACCTCCTTACCCCCCCACCGCCTCCCTCACACCCCACCACATCCCTCACCTCCTACTGCCTCCCTCACCCTCCAAATCTTCCTCACGCCCCACCGTTTCCCTCACCCCTCCACTGTCTCCCTCACCCCTCCACTGCCTCCTTCACCCTCCACCACATCATTCACTCCCCACCATTTCATTCGCACCCACCACCTCCCTCACTCACCACCGCCTCTCTCACCCTTCCAGTACCCCCCTCACCCCTCCAGTGTCCCCCTCACCCTTTATTGCCTCCCTCAACCTCCATCATCCCCCTCACCCCTCCATCGCCTCCCTCATCCCTTTATCGCCTCCCTCGCCCCTCCAGCACCCCCTGACCCTCCACCATTTCCCTCAATCACCTCCTTCACTTTCCACTGCTCCTCTGACACCTCCAGTGGCCCCCTCACCCTCCACCATTTCCCTGAATTGCCTCCCTCACCCTCCAGTGGCCCCTCACACCTCCAGCTCTCCTCACCCTCCGCCGCTCCCTCACTTCTCATGCTCCCCCCTCACCCTCCACTGCCTCCCTCAGCCCCCAGCACCTCCCCATTTCCTATCCACATTGCCATGAGACCCATGCCCACTTAAATGGGTAAAACCACAAGCTGTCATTTCTTGTTTACTCTCTGAACAATTTTTTGTCAATGTTTTAAAAGATAGGAGTTTTAAATGTTTTGACAGTGTGTTTCCTTAGGCAAATCCCTCTGACAGATGATCTTGACAGTTGATGTTTGACAGTTCTGGTATTGATTCCAATAAACTTGTCAATCATCAGTTTATGCAATTTTCATGCAAGTTTAGACCTACTCTTAACAATTCTAAAAAGCCTTACCTCCCTGAAATGTACGCAAGGTGTCTCAGAATCATACTGAAAGTGAGTCCTTACTTCTCCAAAGGAATCTTCTCCAATGTTACCCCATAACAGAACTCTCTTACCTCTGGTAATGCCCTGATAAACCATTTCCCAATTCCCTTCAGCAAATTGATCTCCTTTGAAAAATATGGGGTACATTGGGCATAGTCCTCCTGTTGAGGCCAAACAGAGATATGTAGAGTTTTAACACAATCCTCCGGCTTTTTCATTCAACATGTCCTTTCATTTGTCTAAATGACCATCTCAACTTGCACCTTCATGGATCTGTGAACATCCATTTCCAGGTTCCTCTGAGTTGAATTTTAACAAGACATTGAGGTAAAGTTAGGTAAACATATGAGGGAGGAGGAGCTGAGCAAAGTGGTGAATGAAGGGGATGCTCATTTGAAGTCAAAACCCCAGCTCAAAGCAGATCAGCTGATTGGCCTGTTTCATTGCGGGACCTTTGGTATATGAATGATGTTACAGCAAGCTGTGCAACAAAAAGTCTTGTAGATGTTTGAAAATCGAGAACTTGGAACTTATAAACACTTCTAATGGAAATATCTCATTTATTTGAAGAATACCTACATTGAAGAATCTTATCTAAGATTGGAAAGTGATCTTGATCGATTGGGTCAATGGGCTGATGGAGTTTAATTTGTATAAATGTGAGGTATAATATTTTGGCAAAACAAACAAGGGCAGGACTTATGCAGTTAATAGTAGGGCCCTGGGTGGTACTGGAGAACAGAGGGATCTAGAAATTCAGACACAGGATTCTTTGAAGTTTGTGTCACGAAAAGACAAGTGATTGAGAACACACTTACAACACTTGCCTTCATTGCTCAGATCTTTGAGTATAGTGGTTGGGATGTCATCTTGAGACTATACAGGACACTCATGAGGCTTCTTCTGGAATACTGTGTGCTGTTCTGGTCTCCCTTTTGTAAGAAGAGTATTATTAAACTGGAGAGGGTTCAGAACAGATTTACCAGGATGTTGCCAGGAATGGAAGGTTTGAGTTACAGGGAGAGGCTGGCTAGGCTGGGACCTTTTATTACTGGAGTGTAGGAGGTTGAGAGGTGACTTTACTGAGATTTTAAAAATCAAGAGGAGCACAGATAAGATGAATGGCAGCTGCGTCTTCCCTGTAATGAGGGACTTTCAGACTAGGGGGTATATTTTGAAGTGAGAGGAAAAAGTTTTTTAAAAAAAAGATGGGGGAAGGCAACCTTTTTATGCAGAGTGGCTCATGTGTGGCATGAACTTCCAGAGGGAGTGGTGGATGTGGGTGCAGTTACAACATTTAAAAGGTATTTGAATAAGGACGTGAATAGGAAAGGTTTGGAGCAATATAAGCCAAGTAGAGGCAGGTGGGATTAATTTAGTTTGGGATTATGGTCGGCATGGACTGGTTGGGCCAAAGGGTCTGTTTCAGCATTGTATGACTCTATGACTCTATTTTCATGATCAGGTGTAGAATTTACTGTGAGTTCATAAATCTGAAATTAAATGGAAAAATGGTAATGAATGTCACTGTTGACAATAAGGTAGAAACTCGCTGGAGGAAAGAGAAGGAACAACTTGGCCATAAACACAATTACTAGCACCAGGTTTTCCTTTTAGAACGCTCTGTGGTCTGTAGGCAGGTTGTCGGGGATGGAGTGAATGGGGATCAGGAACAAAGGTCACTCTTGGGAAGCTGCACATTACAAGAGCTCTATGTCCCAGACTGGGCTTCACACTCAGTGGTCTGAAACCTTTTTAAAGGATCACTTAGGATACAAAAGAAGGCCCCACAGAGCAAGTCAGTTTGTTGACACCTGTAACAGACTGCCCCATGAGACTGGGCACAGTGCCGACTTCTTAAAAATGTTTACTGTAACCAATGACTAAAATCTTATCAATGAAACTCTGTTTTTGTCTGAATCTTACATTTTAAACTATAGACAGGAGTATTCCCCTTTCATATTTGTCATACAGCATATTCTCCAGAGAATTACAGTCCTTACAGCAAACCCTTTGTAGTGACTCTTAGCTTCCATTGACCAATTCTCCTGAGGGAATTGGTAAGGTCATGATGGACATAGAACCACAGAAAAGAATCTCTACAGTGTGAAAGCAGGCCATTCAGCCTATCGAATGTACACTGACCCTCCATAGTGTATCTGCTGTAATCCTACATTTCCAACAGCTAATCCACTTAACCTGCTCATTATGGGAAATTTAACATGGCCAGTCCACCCAACTTGCACATCTTTGGACAGTGGGAGAAAGCTGGAGCAGACATAAACGGGAGAATGTGCAAACTCCACACAGACACCCAAGGCTGGAATTGAACCTGGGTCCCTGGCACTGTGAGGCAGCAGTGCTAACCACTGAGCCACTGTGCCCCCTTAGACTGGGTCTGCAGAAAGTGTTGAGGGAGTCAACAAGAGGCAAAATCATCCTTGACCTTTTCTTCACCAATCTGCCTGTCACTGATGCATCTGCCCCTGATGGTATTGGTAAGAGTGAGCATCGTACATTCCTGGTGGAGGTGAACCCCCACTTTAACCTTGGGATATACTGCTACTCAAGACTAGGCATCCATGAGGCACTGTGGGTCATCGACATCAGCAGAATTATACTCCAGCACAATCTAGTACGTCCTCCACTCCACAATAACTTGGAATCAAGCTGTTCTGGAACTGGTAATATGTAATGGGGCAGGTTTAATAAAAAAGCTCAGAGTTAAAAATTCAATAGGAGATGGTGACCAAAACATGGTAGAATTTAGCATTTAATTTAAAAGTGAGGAACTCAGGTTGGAAACAACTGTGCTAAACTTAAATAAGGATAATTACAACAGAGTGAAGACAGAGTTTGCTGGAGTGGACTGGGAAAGGAGTGTTAGCAGTGAAGATGTTTGAGGAACAATGACAGGTAAGAAAATAGTTAATGACTCACAGCAAAGGTACTCACCAGTAAAGCAGAAGGATTGTGGTTAGGGATGAGCTAACCAGATTAACCAGGTAAATTCAGCATTGTATCAAATAAAAAGAGAAAGCATACAATGTAGCAAAGATTTGTGGTAAATCAGAGGATTCAGAAAGTTTTAAAAGCCAACAAAAGATAACAAAATAAAAGGAAAAAAAGAAATAAACTAACAAGTAGTATGAAAATGGAGTTTCTTTGAATATATGAAAAAGGAAGAGAGGAGCCAAAGTGAGCATAGGCCACTTGGAAATGAAGTTGAAGATATGATAATGGGGAGCCAAGAAATTGCAAAGGATTTCAATAAAGCTTTGTACCTGTCTTCAAGGTGGAAGACATTAATAGCATTACAAAAATCTTTAATCGAGGCACAAAAGGCTGAGGGGAAATTAATATAATAATGGCCACTGGAGAAATATTTCTAAAACTAATAGGGCTAATGGACAATAAGTCCCTGGACCTGATGGAAGGCATCCTAAGATGTTAAAGCTTCAAAACCTACGTTATTGATTTTAATGAGGGAACTAAATGTAACATCTCCAAGTTTGTAGATGACAGACAGCTGGGTGGGAGGGTGAGCTGTGAGGAAAATGCGGACATGTTTCACTTGGATTTAGACAAGTTGAGTGAGTGGACAGTGAATGGCAGATACAATGCAAAGTGGATAAATGGGAGGTTATTCACTTTGGCAGTACCACGAAGGCAGATTGTTATCTGAATGAAAGAGTATGTGAAAGGGGACCTGTAATGAGACCTGGATGTCCTCATTCATCAGTTGCTGAAAGTAGGCAAAGAGATGCAGCAGGCAATGAAGAAAGTAAATGGATGTGCCGGCCTTCATAACAAGAGGATTCGAGTGCAGGCGCAGGGATGTCTTGCTGCAATTGTATAGAACCTTGGTGAGACATCACCTGGAGTGTTGTGTGCTTTTTGATCTCTTTATCTAAGGAAGGATGTTCTATCTACGAAGGGAGTGCTACAAGGATTTACCTGATTGATTCCTGAGATGGCAGGGCTGATGTATGAAGAGTAACTGGATTGGTTAGGGCTATGTTCACTGGAGTTTGGAGAATGAGGGTGATCTCATAGCAACTTATAAAATCCTGACAGACTGGACAAGGTCAATGCAGGAAGGATATTCCCAATGACAGAGTAGTCCAGGGCATGGGTCACAGTTTAAAGACACAGGGTAGGCCATTTAGGACTGAGCTGAGGAGAAGTGTCTTCCTCCAGAGAGTGGTGAGCCTGTGGAATTCATACCACAGGAAGTGATTGAGGCCAAAGCACTGAATGTTTTCAAGAAGGAGGTAGATATAGTTCAGGGGAGTAAAGGGATCTAAGGGTATGGGGAGAGAGCGTGAATAGGGAAAAGAGTTGGATGATTAACCATGGGCATATAGAATGGTAGAGCAGGCTCAAAGAACCGACTAGACTCCTCCTGCTCCTTTTTTTCTGTGTCTATGTTACTGAGATTATTGGAATCATTGGCAGTAATTTTCTAAGACATTTTTTAGATTTCAGGGAAGACCTAGAGAAGTAGACAACTGCCAATATAACTCATTTAATCAAAAAGGAAGTGAGAGAAAAACAGGTAGCTATAAGCCAGTTAGCTTAATATCTTTTAAATCAGCAAAATGTTAGTGTGTATTATGAAGGATGTAATAGCAGAGTACTTAGAAATATGTAAAGTCATCAAGTCACATGGCTTCATTAAGGGGAAATCGTACCTAACACATTTATCAGAATTCCTTGAGAAAGTAACAAGTAGGATACATAAAGGGAAACTGGTGAATGTAATATATTTGGACTTCTGGAAGGTGAAGAAAATAAGCTAATTAATGTGAGGTTACTTAGTAGGATAAGACTCCATGGTATTGGGGGTAATGTGTTAGCATGGACAGAGGTCTGGCTAACTAATAGAAAACAGAGAGTTGGGCTAAGAGACACTGTTTCAGATGACAACCTATAATACTTGGAGTGCCATTGGGATCAGTGCTGAGGCTCAGTTACTTACATTATATATTAGTGTCTTGGTTAATAGAAGTGAAAGTGCTATGGCTAGGTTTGTGAATGGCATAAAATAGTTAGGAAGACAAATGATGAAGATGATTCAAAGAGTCTGCAGAGTCTATCGACACTGTAAGAGAGTGGGCAAGATATATGGAAGATGGAATATGAAAATGTGAAGTTATGTACTTTGGAAGAATAGAGAAATAGAATATTAGTTAATGGAGAAAGACTGCAGAAAGCTGCTGCACAGAAGGGTTTGGGAATCCTCATACCTGAATCATAAAAAAGCTAGCATCCAAGATCAGCAGGTATTAGGGAAGGCAAATGGAATGCTGCCTTTTTATTTTAAAAGGAATGAATATAAAAATAAGATGTTTTGCTAAAACTCCACAAGGCACCAGTCAGAACACACCTTGAATACTATGAACAGATTTGGGTCCCATTTCTGTGGCAAGGTGTATTGGTATTAGTCGGATTTAGTTATGAGGAGATGTTGAGTAGTTTGGGCTTATTCTTAGTTTAGGACAATGAGAGGTGATTTCATCAAAAAATTTCAGGTTCTTTTGGGACTTGAGAATTTGGAGAGGTTGTTTCTCCTAGTGGGACAGTGTAGGACCAGAGAGTATAATCTCAGAATAAGGGGTCACATATTAAAGTTAGAGATGAGGGGGAATTTCTTCCCTCTGTGGGGAGTGAATCTATGGAATTCTTTACTTCAGAAGGCTGTCAAGGCTGGGCCATTCAGTATTTTCAAGGCTGAGACATTTTTTAATCGGTAAAGGAATTACAGGTTATGAGGAAAAGTCAGGAAGATAGAATTGTGGATTATCTGATCAACCATGATCTCATTGAGTGGCAGAGCAGACTCGATGGACTGAATGGCCTCCTTCTGCTGCTTATGGGGTATTGGCCAGTGACAGGAGAGAGGAAACTGAGAGCTGCCCCGAGCCTTTCCTGGAGCACAAACTTCACTCTTTCTGACTCTATCGCTTCTGCTCTATATGACATGTTTGCTGGTATCCCCCAATATTCTTTCATCTCAACATAAATCATATTGGCTCAAGAAAGGGGGAAACTGTTCGAGCAAAACTTTTCCTGAAGTAAAATAGACCAACCCACCCAAATCCCAAAGACCAAGCTTTGAAAAGGCAATGAAGACATTTAGATTTCACAGTTCAGAAAGTCAGGAAACATTTTCTTCTTCGAAACTCAAATCAATCGCATTATTTATTCCTTTTTTTGGTTTGAGTTTGTATCTGTAGCAGATCCGCTACTAACTTTGAAAAGTCTGGTCTGGGATTGCATGCTGCACAGGGACACCTGAATAGGATCCTATTGCTCTTGGCAACTTGCCCATGTAGTGCTCCACAGAATCATTGGCTGAAACTCTACAACTCTGTAACATAACAGGAAGTAGAGCATTTTAATTTTTCCACTGGAGGGTTACTTTTTTTTGGTGAAAAACTATAAAACTGAAACATAATCCGACCTTTTGGCTCCGATATCCACTATCTGCTGTACAGAGATGACAGATTCATTAGCAAGATGTTGTTGGGAAAATAGACATGCAGAAAGATTGAGGTTTAACTTCTACACTGGCCCTCTGTTCTGCATTATGATATGTCCTGTTTGATTTATGCCATGTGTAGGTGATTTGAGAATTGCTTTTTTTCTCTCTCTCTCTCTTCTGAAAACAGTGACTCACTCTGGAGTCAGGTTCCTGGCTACCCTCCAGCACCTTGTCTAAATGTGAGCCCATATACTTGTAATGTGTCAGTAGCCTCAAGAGGTGTAGCTGGGGGGTGGGAAGGGGTGGCAGTGGAGTACAATTGTATCCCGTCCACGCCCCAGACACACGTTCATGCCCCTGTTAGTAACCAGGAACAAGATTCCAGCTCTTCCTTGTCCATCCTGTTCCAACATTGAAACCAGTTGTAACGGCCTTTCTGATGCCTTGGCTGGGACTCTGACTGAGCGCTGAGTATATCAAAGACTGCATGTGGGATTGGGTCAGATTTCCTGGCAATGTATTACTGCAATGTGATGGGGAATATGCAGCCACAGGGAAAATACATTGTGAGTGAATAAACCTGGGGTACTCTTCCTAGTGATTCTGAATAGACATCAAGCCAGCAGCTGAGGTTCAAGCTAAAATCCTTAGCTTTTCTTTATGACAAGAGTCTTTTGACCCTTTCAGGCTCACAACTCTGGAGTGCAACATATTTTCTTCATTTGATTAGAAAGTTCAGCTTTGCACAACATTCGTGGGAAATTACATCCTGTCACTTTTCAATTGGTTTCAGTCATTCATTTCGAAAGTAACTCCAATTACCACTATCTGTTTGAAAACATCTTCATTTTCACACTTCATCTTTAGGCAGCAATTATCTGCTACATTGTTAATAGAATCCAAACTGGTTGGAAAATTACAAACTAAGATAGTCAGTTAATGATAGCTGAAGCCTATCAACAGGTCTATTCCCCCAGTCTTCCCTGCCCCTACCCCTACCCTTACACCTCTTGGTGTAACCCCCACGCACACCTTACCCCTTCACCATCCCACCCTACCCCTACCACCAGCCTGTTTCCACAACCTCCATGTCCCTCTCCCCTAACCAGCATATTCCTCCTCTGCTTGCCATGTACTTCCCCACCATCCTTCCTTCCATCCTCCGTCACCGAACATCCCCTGTTCCCAAAGTATACCACAGCCGGGAGAGAGACGTGCGAAATGTGGATCTTTAAAAGCTGATAGATGATGTGAATGAGAGAGCAGCAGGAATTGTTTTGTTCCTGTCCTGGGGTGGTGTCATTGTCGATGGGGTGACACAGATTTCACATCATGCTTCAGTATGCAACGCTTTCAGAGCTCAGTGCCATTTTAACAATTCCCTGGGGCCACAGACAGGGAGTTAGGGCTTATTTTCTTTGCATATAACTTCTCCCAGTTGTTTTCTTTCTCCACTCTTGCATCATTATCCGTTGATTTAACATTGGGGCCTGGGATCAGAGCCGATTCCTTATTTACTGATCTGTGTGCATTGCACTGAGGGAACTTTCCAGGCATCCCCGTTAGCTTGTTGTTAATAATTGAAGATCGGTTCCTCACGGCTAATTTGCATTGTGTGGGTCTCTCGCTTGTTTCAGTCTTATTTACTTCTGCTGCTGCTTTACTGCTTTTCCACATTATCCACCTCCCTGCCTTCTCACCTCGCAGACAGCCCCTCTGCTGTCACCTCAGGAGGTGATGGTGGTGTGACGGTAATGTTGCTGGTTTAGCAATTCAGACACCCTGGAGAATCTCCTCTGGGGCACAGGTTCAAGTTCAACCAGAATCACTTTAATAAATCTGGAATCTGAATCTGGCGTCAGTGATAGTGGCCATTGAATGCTGTGAGAGGCTCAAGAAAGGAAACTTGACATCCTTACCTGGTCTGGCCTACATGTGTTTCCAGACTCACAGCAATGGGCTTGTCTCAAAACTGCTCTCTGAAATAAGAACATAAGAAACAGGAGCAGGAGTTGGCCACCAAGCTCATTGAGCCTGATCCACCATTCAGTAAGATCACAGCTGATCTTTTCATGGACTCAGTTCCACTTACCTGCCTGCTCACCATTACCCTTAATTCCGTTCCTGTAAAAAATCCATTGATCTTTTCCTTAATAACATTCACTGGGCAGGGAAGTCCACAGGTTCGCAACCCTTTGGGTGAAGAAGTTCCTCCTCAACTCAGTCCTAAAACTGCTCCCCCTTATTTTGAGGCAATGCCCCCAGTTCTAGTCTCACTCACCAGTGCAAACAGCCTCCCTGCTTCTATCTTTTCTAATTCTTTCATAAATTTACCTGTTTCTATAAGATTCCCCTAGCCCCCATTGAAATGCCACAGCATTAAAGGAGACTATTCAGACTGTGATAATGGGAACTGCAGATGCTGGAGAATTCCAAGATAATAAAATGTGAGGCTGGATGAACACAGCAGGCCAAGCAGCATCTCAGGAGCACAAAAGCTGACGTTTCGGGTCTAGACCCTTCATCAGAGAGGGGGATGGGGAGAGGGAACTGGAATAAATAGGGAGAGAGGGGGAGGCGGACCGAAGATGGAGAGTAAAGAAGATAGGTGGAGAGAGTGTAGGTGGGGAGGTAGGGAGGGGATACGTCAGTCCAGGGAAGACGGACAGGTCAAGGAGGTGGGATGAGGTTAGTAGGTAGCTGGGGTTGCGGCTTGGGGTGGGAGGAAGGGATGGGTGAGAGGAAGAACCGGTTAGGGAGGCAGAGACAGGTTGGACTGGTTTTGGGATGCAGTGGGTGGGGGGGAAGAGCTGGGCTGGTTGTGTGGTGCAGTGGGGGGAGGGGACGAACTGGGCTGGTTTAGGGATGCAGTAGGAGAAGGGGAGATTTTGAAACTGGTGAAGTCCACATTGATACCATATGGCTGCAGGGTTCCCAGGCGGAATATGAGTTGCTGTTCCTGCAACCTTTGGGTGGCATCATTGTGGCACTGCAGGAGGCCCATGATGGACACAGGCCCCAAACCCCACCTCTTCCTCCGGTACATTGATGACTGTATCGGCGCCGCCTCTTGCTCCCCAGAGGAGCTCGAACAGTTCATCCACTTGACCAACACCTTCCACCCCAACCTTCAGTTCACCTGGGCCATCTCCAGCACATCCCTCACCTTCCTGGACCTCTCAGTCTCCATCTCAGGCAACCAGCTTGTAACTGATGTCCATTTCAAGCCCACCGACTCCCACAGCTACCTGGAATACACCTCCTCCCACCCACCCTCCTGCAAAAATTCCATCCCCTATTCCCAATTCCTCCGCCTCCGCCGCATCTGCTCCCACGATAAGACATTCCACTCCCGCACATCCCAGATGTCCAAGTTCTTCAAGGACCGCAACTTTCCCCCCACAGTGATCGAGAATGCCCTTGACCGCGTCTCCCGTATTTCCCGCAACACATCCCTCACACCCCGCCCCCGCCACAACCGCCCCAAGAGGATCCCCCTCGTTCTCACACACCACCCTACCAACCTCCGGATACAACACATTATCCTCCGACACTTCCGCCATTTACAATCCGACCCCACCACCCAAGACATTTTTCCATCCCCTCCCCTGTCAGCTTTCCGGAGAGACCACTCTCTCCGTGACTCCCTTGTTCGCTCCACACTGCCCTCCAACCCCACCACACCCGGCACCTTCCCCTGCAACTGCAGGAAATGCTACACTTGTCCCCACACCTCCTCCCTCACCCCCATCCCAGGCCCCAAGATGACATTCCACATTAAGCAGAGGTTCACCTGCGCATCTGCCAATGTGGTATACTGCATCCACTGTACCCGGTGCGGCTTCCTCTACATTGGGGAAACCAAGCGGAGGCTTGGGGACCGCTTTGCAGAACACCTCCGCTCAGTCCGCAACAAACAACTGCACCTCCCAGTCGCAAACCATTTCCACTCCCCCTCCCATTCTCTAGATGACATGTCCATCATGGGCCTCCTGCAGTGCCACAATGATGCCACCCGAAGGTTGCAGGAACAGCAACTCATATTCCGCCTGGGAACCCTGCAGCCATATGGTATCAATGTGGACTTCACCAGTTTCAAAATCTCCCCTTCTCGCACTGCATCCCTAAACCAGCCCAGTTCATCCCCTCCCCCCACTGCACCACACAACCAGCCCAGCTCTTCCCCCCCACCCACTGCATCCCAAAACCAGTCCAACCTGTCTCTGCCTCTCTAACCGGTTCTTCCTCTCACCCATCCCTTCCTCCCACCCCAAGCCGCACCCCCAGCTACCTACTAACCTCATCCCACCTCCTTGACCTGTCCGTCTTCCCTGGACTGACGTATCCCCTCCCTACCTCCCCACCTACACTCTCTCCACCTATCTTCTTTACTCTCCATCTTCGGTCCGCCTCCCCCTCTCTCCCTATTTATTCCAGTTCCCTCCCCCCATCCCCCTCTCTGATGAAGGGTCTAGGCCCGAAACGTCAGCTTTTGTGCTCCTGAGATGCTGCTTGGCCTGCTGTGTTCATCCAGCCTCACATTTTATTATTCAGACTGTGTGAGCCCTGTGCCAGGCTAACCAAACTCATCACACCACCCCTCGTAAAACCAGAGTTTCTGGGGATTGTACTTGTTTTTAAACTGAATGTATCAGTCAAAGTGAATTTGTTTTCAATGGTAATCAAGTAACTTGAGAAATAAAAGAAAGTCTAAACCAGAAATCACATGACACCAGCTTATAGTCCAACAGGTTTGTTTGAAATCGCACAAGCTTTAGGAACACAGTCCCTTCGTCAGGTGCAGTGAGAGAGAAGAGCACACAGACCCAGAGTTTATAGGCAGAGAGATCAAGGGCAGAGAGATCAAAAGATCATGCACATGGTGTAAGTGGACTGTCAGATGACCAGGAGTGTTAGACGGTGTGAATAAAGTATATACAGCTGAATAACAAGAAAATGGTTAACCTATAATCCGATTAAATGAGGCAGACAGATAATTGTAAAAAAGTAAAAATAAGGTGGTGCTAGAGATAAATTAAATGATTGGAATCGCATGCCAAATTCAAAACTGTACAAACTAATTACAATAGAGAGATCATAACAATTTATCAGGGTGATGCTGTCAAACCAGGAACAGTATAGTGGGGTCACCTGTAATTATCTCTCTGTCCAGCCCAGTCCAACACCAGCTCTTCTACATAATAAACAAAAGGAAAGAACTGCAGGAACTGAAAATCAGAAACAAAAACGGAAAAACTTAGCAAATCTAGGAGCATCTGTGGAGAAAGAAACAGAGTTAACATCCCGAAACCTTTTGGCGGAACTGGAATCGATTACGAAGCAGTTCTGAAGTAGGGTCACCGAACTTTTGTAAATTAGAGGCACAGGCCAATGGGGAGACCTTGTCCTTCACAGATACAGCAATGATGGTGGAGGTTCGAAAAGAGCAAGTGTGTTGATTCTGCAATGTAAGGATCTAACTTACAGATACAGATTTGCAGAGAAAAACTTATGTTTAATAGATGGTCATTATGCAAGTGTTAAAATCCTGTAAAGAATAAGTAATGAAAAGTTAACAAAGTGTTTAACTTGAGACTGGTATCATGGAAGGCCACAGGCACAAATGGGAAACAGAATAAGTCCACGATACTTGAATCAATTCTGAAGCAGTTCAGCAGTTGGGGCCAGTCAAGAGAATCACTGTGGCCCCTGCTCCTCTTCAGGTCCACCTGACCCGCAGCTATACCTTCTCTGCCTCCAATCCCAGCGTCAGCAATGTGATTCTGCTTCTTCCTAAAGCTGTCGGAATCTCTACAGTACAGGCTGAGCTTGTCTCGTGTGAAATGGGGTGGAGATGGGGTAGATGTAGAAGGGTGTGAGGAAGTTGTACCTCACTGGAACCCTGCTCTGAAGAGATCAGGCGCCCCCAGTGGTTTCTGTAAAATAAATATGATGACATGTCTTTGACCTCAATAAGTGAGACGCAGAAAAGCATCAGACAAGGAAGAGTTTGTAAAGGTAGGGATCTTTAACACCTCGAAAGATATCATATTTAGTTAATATAAAATAAACAACTCTGGAAGCTGGAGATCTGAAACAAACACAGAAATTGCTGGAGAAACTCAGCAGGTCTTGCAGCTTTTGCAGAGAGAAAGCAGTGCTTGCGTTTTAAGTCCAGTATGACTCTTCTTCAGAACTTGAGTTCTTTAGTTCTGAAGAAGGCTCATTCGACTCAAAATGGTAACTCTGTTTTTCTCTCCACAGATGCTGCCAGATCTGCAGAGTTTCTCCAGCAATTTCTGAGCTGCATTTAGTAACCTGCAATGTACAGGTGTACATAATGGAGTGTTTCAGTACATCACTGTAGTGATTGTAACAAGGTCAGCCAGATGGACCTTATAGATTATGAGTTCCCTGACTGGGGCTGTTAACCTGGTCCAATCAGGGAGCCCTAGCTGACAGATTAAAATGGGTGTGTCAGGGATTCTGTTCACTCTAGGAGCTGGCTCTGAGCTAGCTGGGTCAGCGTCATGTACTATGCTAGTGTAAGTAAAAGGTGACTTGGTGACAGGATAATGGCCTCTGTGGAGTTTGATCATGAGTGGAAGTTTGATGGACGCTGCATCCACAAGCATCCGCTCCCTCCACCACCGAAGCTACAAGATGCACTGTAGAAATTCACCAAGGATCCTCAGACAGCACTTTCTAAACTCACAACCACTTCCATCCAGAAGGACAAGGGCAGCAGATACATGGGAACACCACCCCCTGCAAGTTCACCATCAAGTCACTTTCCATCCTGACTTGGAAATATGTCTCTGTTCCTTCATTGTCACTGGGCCAAAATCCTGGAATTTGCTCCCTTAGGGTATTGTGGGTCTACCCAGAGCACATGGACTGCAGTGGTATAAGGAGGCAGCTCACCCCCACCTTCTCAAGGGGCAACTAGGGACAGGGCAATAAATGCTGGGCCCAGCCAATGATGTCCATGTCCTGTGAATGAGCAATAAAAAAAAATCAGGATGAAACAGCTTCAGGGACACATATAAACACCCACAGCTCCCAGGATGGTAACGGCATGTCTAAATATGCAGGTAATGGGACTAACTTAAAGAATCAGATAAAATGATTGTTTTAAAAGACACTCTGATAGTGGCTTAAAAAAAAGCGTATCAATGGGTGCGTTATAGGACAGGTAGCTCATAGACAAACACATGGAGCATGGTCTGCATGGCTTGTTCACACTGTACAAACCCACAGCATACTCAGAGTTTAGACAAGCAGACTCTTTCACATAGTTGTGAAGATTTGAAACAGAGCACATTTGTTCTTTCTCTAGAGTTGCACACTGATATTCTGGAGCCTTGTGGCAATGCTGATTCCTGATTTACTTGGGCCTCTCCCATTCCCCAACAATCAGTTTCTCTTTTTGCTGGTTTCTTGCCCGGAGTCAACGTAAAGGAGCAAGAAAAGACAAGTTAGAAAACAAACCACTGAGAATACAGAGCCAAAATCAACAAATCAGAAACAAATCAGGTTTAATAGCAATGAGTAGCAGAGAGAGGGAGTGAGCAGTGTACCTCAAAGGAGAATACAAGGCTATACTTATTCTTTCTGAGTGAAGGAAAGCAGTTTTGGGTGCTCAGAAACACAAAAGTGGCACTATAACCCTGTAATAATGTGGCAATTGAACTCCAGACATTCCACTAGAGCCAAGTGGTGTGTAATGCCTCCAGGACTCTGTTTTGCACCATTTCTTCTTAGATGTATTGGGTGCATTTAACTCCAGTCTGTGCCTCCAGTGTCTCCATCTGCAAGCCTTTCCCCTGAAATCTTTATTTTATATTCATTATTCTGCCATGGGATATGAGTGTCACTTGTAGGCCCAGCATTTATTGCCCATCCCTAGTTGCCCCTTCAGAAGGTGGCAATGAGCTGCCTTCCTGACCCTCTGCAGTCCTTGTGTAGGTAGACCCACTAGCCATTTGGATATAGAGCTGGCTCGAAGGTACAAAACAGAGGGTGGTGGTGGAGTGTGGCTTTTCAGATTGGAGAGCTGTGACCTGTGGTATACCACAGGAACCAGTGCTGGGTCCACTGCTTTTCATCATTTATATAAATGATTTGGATATGAACGTAGGAGGTATGGTTAGTAGGTTTGCAGGTGAGACCAAAATTGAAGGTGTAGTGGACAGCGAAGGTGGTTACCTCAGGGTACTACAGGACTTTGATCAGATGGGCCAATTGGCCGAGGAGTGGCAGGCGGAGTTTAATCAAAATAATGTGAAGTGCTGCATTTTGGAAAGGCAAATCAGAGCAGGACTCATACACTTAGTGGTAAATTCCTGGGGAGTGCTGGTGAACACAGAGGCCTTGGAGTGCAGGTTCATAGTTTCTTCAAAGTGGAGTTGCAGGTAGATAGGATAGCGAAGGAGGTGTTTGATATGCTTGCCTTTATTGATCAGTGCATTGAGTTATAGGAGTTGGGAGGTCATGTTGTGGCTGTACAGGATATTGGCCAGGCCAGTTTTGAAATACTGCTTGCAATTCATATCTCCCTGCTATAGAAAGGATTTGTGAAACTTGAAAAAGTTCAGAAAA
The DNA here is from genome assembly GCF_030684315.1 of Stegostoma tigrinum. Classification (NCBI taxonomy): domain Eukaryota; kingdom Metazoa; phylum Chordata; class Chondrichthyes; order Orectolobiformes; family Stegostomatidae; genus Stegostoma; species Stegostoma tigrinum. The sequence goes on from NC_081362.1 coordinate 2,178,356, forward strand.
TAAAAACAAGGATGTTGCTGGGGTTGGAGCGTTTGAGTTATAGGGAGAGGCTGAATAGGCTGGGGCTATTTTCCCTTGAGCATTACAGGCTGAGGGGCGACCTTACAGAGGTTTATAAAACCATGAGGGGCATGGGTAGGGTGAATAGCCAAGGTCTTTTCCCCAGGGCAGGGAAGTCCCAAACTAGAGGGGCATTGGTTTAAGGTGAGAGAGGAAAGATTTAAAAGGGATCTAAGGGGCAAGTTTTTTACACAGAGGTTGCTGTGTGTATGGAATGAGCTGCCAGAGGAAGTGGTGGAGTCTGGTACAATTACAACATTTAAAAGGCACCTGGATGGGTACATGAATAGGAAGGGTTCAGAGGGATATGGGCCAAATGCTGGCAAATGGGACTAGATTTATACAGGATAATTGGTTGGCATGGACGAGTTGCACTGAAGGATCTGTTTCCATGCTGTATATCCCGATGGCTCTATGGTAATTCTGTGGCACTTTTGTAACAAAGATGTTATTTGTACTAACCAGCCTAAGCCAGAATGTAGCCCAGGTCTCACTGTACATGGACACTGAGGCAGAGGAATGTCACAGCACAGAAGGATGGCCTTTTGGCCAAACATGCCAGCAACAGCTCTTCAATAATCATGTCCCCTTTTTCCCCATATCTTTGCACTTGTTTCTGTGTAATTATTCATCTAATGTTCTCTTGAATGCTTCAGTATCTGAGGAGTTGTGAAAGGTGCTGAACATTGTGCAGTCATCGGCCAACATCCCCACTTCTGGCCTTACGATGGAGGGAAGGTCATTGATAGAGCAGCTGAGGATGGTTAGGACTCAGACACTGCCCTGAGGAACTCGTGCAGAGATGTCCTGAAGTTTAGATGACTGACCTCCAACAACCACAACCACCTTCTTTCTTTTATTCATTTCTCATTCCTTCTGCAAGGTCCCAGCTCTCACTGAGGAGATTTCTGTAGTTCCTAAGGGCTATTTTGGATGAGGAACTGGAATCATTCACAGATTGACTGACGTCAATATCAGAAACAGTTCTCAGAGCCCTGCAGAATGGTTAATTCTGTCTGAACCCTGTACCCTCGGCCTGCGGAGAGTGGGAGTGTCAGTTTTGAGGAGGTGTACCTGTTATTAACAGCTGCCTGGAACTTACAGTCAATCAGTTCGAGCTTCTCACATTCTGGGAGGTTTTGGTGATTGTAATGTGGAAAATTGGAGCTCAGATCATGTTTGAATCATTATATCTGAATGTCCATAGCTAGACAATGTCCTGGTAAGTGCCTGGCTGTCTCCAGTGAGCAGCTTTCAGCAGGGGCTGGAGTTATTTCTCATGAATTAAGTACTACTTCAACACAGAAACGGGCCATTCAGTCTGACTGATTTATGCTGGTGAAAATGCTCCTCGCAAGCATCCTCCCAGCCCACCAGCATATCCTCCTGCTCCTTTCTCCCCTTAACCTCATCCACACTAATCATTCCAACAGCTTTCTGTGGGAGTGGGTTCCACATTCTCCCCATTCTCTGGAGAAAAACATTTCTCCTGAATTTCTGATTGGATTTATTTGTGATTCTCTTGTATGTTTGACTTAAGATGTGGATTGGCTACAAGGGAAACATTGTTCCTAAATCTATCCAATGAAATTCCTTTGATAATTTAGTAAACGTCTACCAGGCACTGTCGTTGTCTTCCACGCTCTGAAGAGAAGGTTCAAAACCTCCTTAATCTTTCCTGACATGGTCCTGGAATAATTTTTGTGGATCTGTTTCACACGATCGCCAGTGTCTGTGATTGAGTCAGGGTGTTAAACAGAAGACAGAGGTGAAACTCAGAGGAAGAGTCACATTTTGGGAGCAAAAACCATTGTCACCACTCTCTCAACCAATGGTTTGAAGATGAGGGCTGGACACACAGTAAGTCAATCTCACTCTACACAAGGTCCACTAACTCAGCAAACACAACCAAAACCAAAAGAACTGCGGATGCTGTAAATCAGCAACAAAAACAAAAATCACTGGAAAAGCTCAGCAGGTCTGGCAGCAACAGTGAAAGAGAAAACAGAGCTAACGTTTTGGGTCCGGTGACCCTTCCTCAGCAAATAGAGTCTGTTCAAACAGCAACAAAGAGCCTCTGAGGATGACAGCAAACAGATCTCATGGTCAAAACCACAGCAATACTTGCCAACTAAAACAGGGTGATTTCTCCCAGATGGTGCCAATAGTGGAGGATAATCACACAATAAAAATAACAAACCAATCCCAGTGAATGACTGGGGAAATCAACCAATCATCTCCATTCTAATTGAGATTAATGTTGCCAATACATGCTGGTCCAGCATGGAATGGTTGGGTGAATGGCCATTTTCTGTGCCATATACATCCATGTGATCGGACGCCGGGGAATTGTATGGTACGCACTGACTGGGTACTGTGCATGAATTCTATTGGTGTTCGTGTGGTGTGGCCTTTTTTAAAACAAAAACTACTCAAAAGAAATGAAGATCAGTTGCAGTGTAGCCCTGAAGAAAAGTGACTGGACTCGAAATGTTTATGCTCTCTCTCTCTCTGCAGATGCTGCCAGACCTATTGAGTTTCTCCAGCTATTTTTGCTTTTATTACCTCTGGAAGATGTCTGGCCGGGAATGGGAGCATCAGGATTGGAAATGCTTGTGTAAAACTGGTGGAATCTCTGGGATGCTGAAGGAGACACAGCACCAGCATCATGGGCAGTGGGGTGGTCAGTGACTCTTGGTCATTGCAGGGGAGAGCTGCCTGGCTTCTAGCCTGCCACTAAGCCAGGAAATGCCCTGCTGTAAAAATGTAATTCTACTCTCTCCCTCCACCAGTTTTCACTGTTCTGCACCCTCGCTGCCAAATCTCTTAATAATTCCAACTCCCAGGTCAGTGAGAATCGTGTGCTCACTGAGAAATGGGGGCATTCGTTGTGGGGCTTTTCACTGCTGAGAACAATTAGGAATAGGTGTTTAAATGACATATTTTCTGAACACAGGCGTAAGCCCTCCACATTCAGATCTGCTGTCGGTGACCCCGTTTTCTTTCACTGTGTGAAGAGTGGGCCCGATCGGAAGGATTTCTCGATGGTTGATATTAATGCAAATGCAGGGCACTATTGATACACTGGTCAGGCAGCTGCCTCCTTCTGGTAGAGGTTTTACCTGAAGCAGTGCAACCTATTACCTCTATCAGGTGAACAAACACACATCAAACTGCTGATGTCATAGATCTTTGAAGCCGACACCATATACATCTCATTAGCAAAGTACAGCTCATTGACCTGGTAACTAGTTTTCAGAAGTTCTGCGAAAGAAAAGCAAGAAGATATGTGTTCCTTCTGTTCTTCTGATGAAGGGTCCAGACCCAAAACGTCAGCCTTCCTGCTCCTCTGATGCTGCTTGGCCTGCTGTGTTCATCCAGCTCTACACCTTGTTATCTCAGGCTCCAGCATCTGCAGTTCCTACTATCTCTGAGATATGTGTTCCTGTGTTTTTTAAAAAAGGAGAAATGTTTGCTTGCAATGTAATTAATTAACTCCAATTAAAACTGTAAGAATTTGTGGTTTTGAAATGTGTAGAATTTAAACAGATGTAAAGGAAGGTAATAGTTACTCAAGATTGTACCTTAACCTTCACCCTATCGTCTGGGATAATCGCTTAGGCATCTGGAAGATATAGCATGGTTTACAGCCCAGTACAACAGCAAGACACAACTGTTCCTGCAACAGCATTGGCAAATGTGCAAAGGACCAAGAAAAATCACATTACACAGGAATGATGTCCCTAATCTCTTTCTCTCAGTCTCCCCACACCTGGCTGAGGGGTCCTGCCTGTGATGCAGGGATGTGGGGATCGGTCTGGAGCTTGATCCCAATATTGCAGTGGTCCTTCAGCAGATTCACTCTAGCACTAAGCTGCTTCGCTGCACTCAGTCTGTGCTGACAGACAGTGATTTTGAGATCTCCGCTTTTATTATCAACAGGAATGGACCCAAAGCAGGTACATGGGGCTTAGATTAGCCATCAACGGAATGGGGTCAAGGGGCCGAATGGACTCCCACTGTTGCTGTGTTTAATTTGCACAGTAGCAGCTTTCTATTATTCTTACATATATCTGTCTGTCACTTGCTAGTGGTAATGGCACAAAGCTCATTGAAATGCCACAGTGTAAACGATCAGCTGCGTTTGCATTAAGTGTGCTCCCTGTTACTTTCACAAATCCATTTAGCCACGAGGATTTTAAAAATATTGTTCCCAGGGCATGGGTGTTGGCCGGCAGAGCCAGGATTTATTGCCCCTCCTAGTGCCCGAAAGCAGTTTAATAGCAGAACCTTGTGGTCACACAGTAAGCAAGGGTCTCTAGGTACCTGTCAGGGACCAGGACTGCTGCTTGTACAACTGGCTCAATGAGGTCGATCACAGCATCTGAACTACTCCTGGCTGCAAGCAACACGGTGTCAATCAAACCCAACACTGTCCTGCAACACCTTGGTGCACCGGTTCATAGTTCCCTGAAAGTGAGGTGACAGGTAGATAGAATAGTGAAGAAAGTGTTTGGTACGAATACCTTTATTGGTCAGTGCATTGACAATAGGAGTTGGGAGGTCATGTTGCAGCTGTACAGGACATTGGTTAGGGCCACTTTTGGAATACTGTGTGCAATTCCGGTCTCCCTGCTACAGGAATGATGTTGTGAAACATGAAAGGGTTCAGAGAAGATTTACAAGGATGTTGCCAGGGTTGGAGGGTTTGAGCTACAGGGAGAGGTTGAATATGCTGGGGCTATTTTCCCTGGAGCGACGGAGGCCGAGGGGGTGACCTTACAGAGGTTTATAAAATCATGAGGGGCATGGATAGGGTGAATAGACATGGTCTTTTCCCCAGGGCAGGGAAGTCCAAAACTAAGGCATAGGTTTAAGGTGAGAGGGGAAGACTTAAAAGGGATTTAAGGGGCAACTTTTTCACACAGTGAGTGATGTGTGAATGGAATGAGATGCCAGTGGAAGTGGTAGAGGTGGGTACAATTACAAGGCATCTGGAAGAGTATATGAGTAGGAAGGATTTAGAGGGATATGGGTCAAATGCTGGCAAATGGGACTAGATTCACGTAGAATATCTGGTTAGCATTGATGTGTTGGACTGAAGGGTTTGTTTCTGTGTGATATACCTCTATAACTATGACTGTGTGTGGGTCATGCACAACAAGAAGATGCATTTAAGTAGCATCTTTAATATAGTAAACATCCCAAGGTGCTACAAAACAAAATTTAACCACAAAGCTCACATGGTGATGCCAGGGACAGGGTGACCCAGAACCTCCTCAGAGAGACCTATTGAGGAGCAGCTGAATAAAGGAAGATAGGGTGGAGAGAAAGAGAGAGAGAGGGAGAGAGGCTTGGTGGGAGTGGTTATTGCAGTGATGGGGCAAGATGAGAAGGGAGGAGGGTGGTGGGGAAGGCAGAATAAGGGAGAGAGAAGCCAGGGGGATAGGGCATGTGAGTGAGGCAGATAGAGAGGCGGAGAGGGGGAGAGATTTAGTGAGTGAATTCCAGTGCATAGACCCCAGAGTCAGGGGCCACGCTATCAAACCATTTGAGGAAACACAAATTCCACCTCTCAATTTGTTTTTGAGGGTTAGGCTGAAATGCCTGTGCCTTTTGACACATGTTATAATCATTCACTCAGTTTGGGTCTTATTTATAATTGCCCACAGATTTGGTGCATTTCTTCGAAAGCGATTTGGAACATTGCAGATTAACTGTTAATGTCCCACAGAACCCGTGAGCAGTCAACACCATTCACCACTTCTGTGCCACAAGCAGAGGGATGTTGTGGTGTAGTGGTCATGTTACAGGTCTAGAAATCCATGATCAGTAGTGTGGGAGGTGAATGTGTTGGTGTTTAATTCAATCTGCAGTTAGAAGCTAGTCTATTGGTGTCTATCATTAAAGCCCGATTAATTCACCAATATCCTTTCAGGATACTTCTGTGTCCTTACCCTGCTTTAGCCTCCATTCAGGCACCTAGGGATGGATAAAGAAGGCTTTTAAAAAATTGTCTTTAATTCATTTGTGGAACATGGGTGTGACTGGCTGGGCCCAGCATTTAATGCCCCGTCCCTAGTTGCCCCTTGAGAAGGTTGGGGAGAGCTGCTTTCTTGAACCGCTGCAGTCCATGTGTTGTAGGGAGACCCACAGTGCCCTTAGGGAGGGAATTCCAGGATTTTGACCCAGTGATACTGAAGGAATGACGATATGTTTCCAAGTCAGGATGGTGAGCTGTCGGGCGAGGAACTTGGAGGGGGTGGTGTTCACATATACTTGCTGCCCTTGTCCTTCTAGGTGGAAATGGTTGTGGGTTTGGAAGGTGCTTTCTGAGGATCTTTGGTGAGTTTCTGCAGTGCATCTTGTAGGTAGTACACACTGCTGCTGCTGAGTGTCGGTGGTGGATGGAGTGGATGCTTGAGGAATAATTCCAAGTGTCCTGGCTAATATTTATCCTTCAGTTGAAATGATTGTGAAATCTAGTCACCTTCTGCACAATCACATTTCAAATGGCTTTGGGCTGTCACGAGATGGTGAAAGGCGCTATAAAAATGCAAGTCTTTTATTTCAAGCTAGTTCTGAAATTTGTCAACAAATGGGTTCCAGTCATCAAACCACGTTCTGATCCAATATTTGGTTTTATTTTTGCTGTTGCTGTGTGCCCTTTTCTGAATTCCCGTTTGAGGGGGGTTTGGGGACACCGTTGCTGGGATTATAAAGGGGGATTCCACATTCCAGAGCTGGCTGGTAGTGGTCAAAAGGAGCTGGCTGCACACTGCAGCATTGAGAGGCTGGGATGCTGGTGCTGCCGATGGAGGGGGTTGATGACTGTTTCTGAGTCTGTACCCGGATGAGAATTTGAGGCAGACCGAGCTGTAGCCACAGTTTGGGTGGAGTAGGGCGAGCCTTTCTGCTTTTAATTGTAACTCTCCCCACACCAAATGGAGATCAAAGGAGGAAAGAAAGATGATAAATGAATCTTACTATTACTCTTAACAAGCACTGATGTTGGTTGAGTTAAAAGGTGAAGATTGATTTAATCTCTCTTGCACTTGTGCCATAGACTGTAGAATAATAGAATCCTCTCACTGTGGAAGCAGGCCATTCAGCCCATAGAGTCCACACTGCCCACATGAAGATCATCCCGATCAGAGCCAGCCCCTTACCCGATCTCTGTAATCCTGCATTCCCCACGGCTAGTCCACCTAACCTGCACATCCCTGCACACTATGGGCGACTTAGCATGGCCACTCCAGCTGCCCAGTGAGAGGTAAGACTGCATATTTACCACATAGTGCACTATAAGCACTATATATATTGGGTTTGGATACCACTTTGTTACAGTCCAAATGGAGACCATGCAGCCCACCGTCTCTGCACAAGCTCTCCCAATGAACAACTCACTCAGCACCTTTCCCCTCTGTTCTCTGCATACTCTACACACTCTGCCTTTTCTGGTAACAGTCTAACTCCCTCATGAAAGTGCTGATTGACAGTGTGCCTACCACAGTCTCAGGCAGCACATTCCAAACCCAAACACTCACTGGTGGGGGGTTGGGGGGGAACCTTTTCCTCACATCACTTCTTTTATTTCCAATTGTTTTAAATTTGTGCGCTCTTATTCTCAATTCCTTCAGCAGTGTTAAATTTCTATCAGGAAATGTAAGATTGTGACCTGTGAGTAGAAATGCGATGGATCAAAGGCTACATACAAATCTTCTCTCTAACTGACCGCTCCCTTGAGTCAAGTGCGCCCCACACCCAGCAGCTGTCTACCACTCAGTCTGTGTGCTAACACTGGCACTGCACTTTGGCCTGATATTACACCATGGACACTGTCAATCCCTACAGCAATGCCACCCTCCTGTGCTCTGGCACTGCTCTACGTTCTGTCCCTGGTTCTCCACGTCTGCCCTATTCAGAAAGGCTGAGAGAACCTACAATTCAGGAGCTTCATGGCATAGCTACATGTGGTTGTGTGAAGGGTGAGGAGGGTAGGGTGGTGGGGGGGTGAGGAGGGTAGGGTGGTGAGGTGATGGGAGGGTAGGGGTGGTGGTGGGGTGAGGAGGGTAGGGGTGGTGGTGGGGCAATGGGAGGGTAGGGGCGTGGTGAGGCGATGGGAGGGTAGGGTGGTGGTGGGGCGATGGGAGGGTAGGGTGGTGGTGGGGCGATGGGAGGGTAGGGTGGTGGTGGGGCAATGGGAGGGTAGGGGGTGGTGGGGCAATGGGAGGGTAGGGGGTGGTGGTGGGGCGATGGGAGGGTAGGGTGGTGGTGGGGCGATGGGAGAGTAGGGTGGTGGTGGGGCAATGGGAGGGTAGGGGTGGTGGTGGGGCGATGGGAGGGTAGGGGGTGGTGAGGCGATGGGAGGGTAGGGGGTGGTGAGGCGATGGGAGGGTAGGGGTGGTGGTGGGGCGATGGGAGAGTAGGGTGGTAGTGGGGCGATGGGAGGGTAGGGGTGGTGGTGGGGCGATGGGAGGGTAGGGGGTGGTGAGGCGATGGGAGGGTAGGGGGTGGTGAGGCGATGGGAGGGTAGGGGTGGTGGTGGGGCGATGGGAGGGTAGGGTGGTGGTGGGGCAATGGGAGGGTAGGGTGGTGGTGAGGCGATGGGAGAGTAGGGTGGTAGTGGGGCGATGGGAGGGTAGGGTGGTGGTGGGGCAATGGGAGGGTAGGGGGTGGTGGGGCAATGGGAGGGTAGGGGGTGGTGAGGCGATGGGAGGGTAGGGTGGTGGTGGGGCGATGGGAGGGTAGGGTGGTGGTGGGGCGATGGGAGGGTAGGGTGGTGGTGGGGCAATGGGAGGGTAGGGTGGTGGTGGGGCAATGGGAGGGTAGGGTGGTGGTGAGGCGATGGGAGGGTAGGGTGGTGGTGGGGTGATGGGAGGGTAGGGTGGTGGTGGGGTGATGGGAGGGTTAGGGTGGTGGTGGGGCAATGGGAGGGTAGGGTGGTGGTGGGGCAATGGGAGGGTAGGGTGGTGGTGAGGCGATGGGAGGGTAGGGGGTGGTGAGGCGATGGGAGGGTAGGGTGGTGGTGGGGTGATGGGAGGGTTAGGGTGGTGGTGGGGCAATGGGAGGGTAGGGGGTGGTGAGGCGATGGGAGGGTAGGGTGGTGGTGGGGCAATGGGAGGGTAGGGTGGTGGTGGGGCGATGGGAGGGTTAGGGTGGTGGTGGGGCAATGGGAGGGTAGGGTGGTGGTGGGGCAATGGGAGGGTAGGGTGGTGGTGGGGCAATGGGAGGGTAGGGTGGTGGTGAGGCGATGGGAGGGTAGGGTGGTGGTGGGGTGTTGGGAGGGTTAGGGTGGTGGTGGGGTGATGGGAGGGTAGGGTGGTGGTGGGGCAATGGGAGGGTAGGGTGGTGGTGAGGCGATGGGAGGGTAGGGTGGTGGTGGGGCAATGGGAGGGTAGGGGGTGGTGAGGCGATGGGAGGGTAGGGGTGGTGGTGGGTTGATGGGAGGGTAGGGGTGGTGGTGGGGCGATGGGAGGGTAGGGGTGGTGGTGGGTTGATGGGAGGGTAGGGGTGGTGGTGGGGCGATGGGAGGGTAGGGTGGTGGTAGGGCAATGGGATGGTAGGGTAGTGGTGAGGCGATGGGAGGGTAGGGGTGGTGGTGGGGCAATAGGAGGGTAGGGGTGGTGTGAGGGGTGAGGAGGGTAGGGGTGGTGTGAGGAGTGAGGAGGGTAGGGGTGGTGTGAGGAGTGAGGAGGGTATGGGTAGTGTGAGGGCTGAGGAGGGTAGGGGTGGTGTGAGGGGTGAGGAAGGTGGGGTGGTGTGCGGAGTGAGGAGGGTAGGGGTGGTGTGAGGAGGTTGGGGTGGTGTGAGGAGTGAGGAGGGTATGGGTAGTGTGAGGGCTGAGGAGGGTGGGGTGGTGTGAGGGGTGAGGAAGGTAGGGATGGTGTGAGGGGTGAGGAGGTAGGGGTGGGTTGAGGAGTGTGGAAGGAAGGGGTGGTTTGAGGGGTGAGGATGGTAGGGGTGGTGTGAGGAGTGTGGAAGGTAGGGGTGTTGTGAGGGGTGAGGAAGGTAGGGGTGGTGTGAGGAGTGTGGAAGGTGGGGTGGTGTGAGGGGTGAGGATGATAGGGGTGAGGATGATAGGGGTGGTGTGAGGAGTGAGGAGGGTAGGGGTGGTGTGAGGAGTGTGGAAGGTCGGGGTGGTGTGAGGGGTGAGGAAGGTAGGGGTGGTGTGAGGGGGGTGGAGGTAGGGGTGGTGTGCGGAGTGAGGAGGGGAGGGGTGGTGTGAGGGGTGAGGAGGGTAGGGGTGGTGTGAGGGGTGAGGAGGGTAGGGGTGGTGTGAGGGCTGAGGAGGGTAGGGGTGGTGTGAGGGGTGAGGAGGGTATGGGTGGTGTGAGGGGTGAGGGGGGTAGGGGTGGTGTGAGGGGTGAGGAGGGTAGAAGTGGTGTGAGGGGTGAGGAGGGTAGTGTGGTGTGAGGGCTGAGGAGGGTAGGGGTGGTGTGAGGGGTGAGGAGGGTAGGGGTGGTGTGAGGGGTGAGGAAGGTAGGGATGGTGTGAGGGGTGAGGAGGTAGGGGTGGTGTGAGGGCTGAGGAGGGTAGGGGTGGTGTGAGGGGTGAGGAAGGTAGGGATGGTGTGAGGGGTGAGGAGGTGGGGTGGTGTGAGGGGTGAGGATGGTAGGGGTGGTCTGAGGAGTGAGGAGGGTGGGGTGGTGTGAGGAGTGAGGAGGGTAGGGGTGGTGTGAGGAGTGTGGATGATAGGGGTGGTGTGAGGGTTGAGGATGGTAGGGGTGGTGTGAGGGGTGAGGAGGGTAGGGGTGGTGTGAGGGGTGAGGAGGGTAGGGGTGGGTTGTTGGAGGTGGCAGTCTGTTTGAGGAGGCTGTTTTTGGTTAATGTGTTGTTGGGGGGCGGGGTTGGCGATGTTGAATGGTCAGGAATAGCAGTTGTGTTTGGAGTTGTTTTGTGGGTTTTTAGGGGGTCATGGGGTGGATTAGAGGGTGATAGGGGTTAATGAGGGTTTGGGCATGTACTTACCCAGAAATTAGGCTACAACGTCTCTGTGTGACATTTCCCGGGTAACTATCCAGGTGAACTCCAACAGAATTGTCGGAAATCTCCTAATGTGGCTCAGTCAGAGCCTTCTCTGAGGAATTTGGGGAATTGCCCAAACACGATCCAACTTTGTAATCATTTGCAGGGAGTCAGCGATCGAGGATGTTGTCAGGATCCTGAGTCCTTACATCTGGTATTCAGTGATCTGGTGACTGGCAGATTTGGGTCAGGGTCTTGTGAGGACAGCTGAGGGATCAGGGCCAGCAACCAAATGGGTAAATAATGAGGATTCGACATTGGGACAATGAGATTATCTTTGGTGGAGCTCAATGTACTAACTTGGAAATCATTCGCAGGCAGAAGATATAGACAGTGGAGGCTCCTTTGGCAGAGTTGGTTAGCTCAGTTGGCTGGATTGCCGGTTTGTGATACAGAGAGGTGCCAACAGCACGGGTTCAATTGGGTCCTGTAGCAGCCTCCTGGCTGCCAAAACACAAAGAGATTGCTAACTTGGCCAAAGAGCAAGGGATGCTGGGTAGGTTGGCCAAATAAAACTCTGCAGTCACAAAATGCACACACTAGACCCACCACAAACACGGCAGCCCGGTGCTAATAACATTAGCACAATGTAAAAGGTAAGAGTTATCCTGGGCAGACATATCGCCCAAAACTTATTCACTAAACAATGGAGGGCTCAGGCAGAAAGGCATCGAATCCTGCTACACAGAGATATTAACAGTGGCAAGCCATCCAAATGACTGACTCTTGTTTCAAACTATTAAGTGAGTCTCCCTGATTGTCCAGAACTATAGAAAGTTCCAGAAAACATCCAAAAGGCTAAAAAAGGGCTCACTGGGGATTGTTTTCGTGGTCCCTCTTGGGCCTTTTGAAGGGACTGGCATGGCCCAAGGTAGAGACCCACTGACCATCTGGAGAGAGAGATGAACAGAGAAAGTAGCTTTGCAGTCTCACAGAGACAGAGAGTGTGGCTGTGTAAATTTATGAGAGACTTGGGAAGTATTGTAAGCTTGAGGGGTTGAATAGGATTAGAGAGAGTATGTTTAGTATTAAAGGTTATTGTAACTTGTTTCCTAATAAAGTTGAGCCTGGTTTGCATTCATACCAGCTTGTGTTCATAGCTTCAGCTGGGCAAATTCATTCATAACATTCTGGATCGGATTGACTAAATTGTTTAAGGTGGGGCTAGATTAGAGCATGTACCTGAGGAAGGAATGTGCTGGCATTGGAGGGGCTCAAGGACAAGGTTTACAGGAAAGATTCTGAAGATGAAGGGCTTGTCATAACCCCCTTATCCTTCTAACCCCCATCGAGTACTGACCCAGATTCCTCAACTGCTCCTCGTACAGCAGTGCCTGGGTCCCAGCCTCAGGGGGTCCATCAAGTACAGCCCAGGAATGTGGGTGTTGGGGGGGTGTGGGTGTGGTGTAAGGTTGAGTTGGTCTCACTGTGTGTAGGAACAGGAGTGGGCTATTCAGACCCTCGAGCATGTTCACCATTCAGTGAGATCACGGCTGATCTGTGTCTCATCCAGCATTCACTGTCTCTGAAGGAGCTGGATCAGTGTCAGTGGCTTTCCATGTGTAAGTAAAGGGTGACTTAGTGACAGGTCTGTCTGGAGTTATTTCAGCATGTGCCCAGATCTGCTCACTGTACCTAAAGAGGGGTAATGCCAGGACACCAGAAGGTGTGTGGCTATGGAGGGGCTATCAGTTAGGGTGGAGGGGCTGCTATTGGAACAGGAGCGGTATTAACAGAGACATCAGTCTCCGCAAACTGGCTGCCCCCCGCCATGCTAACCAGGGATAGCTCTCCTGTTTGTAAATTACTGATGGGCAAAATCACTCAAATGCGTCACAGCCTGGGCCTTGCTTTGTGAATCCAACCTCTTTTCAGGATCCTGACACAAATTTAGCAAAACGTGGATGATTCACCCAGGATCCTCAGACAGCACCTTCCAAACCCACGGCCACTTCCAACCAGAAGAACAGGGGCAGCAGATACATGGGAACACCACCCCCTGACTCCGAGCCACACACCATCCTGACTTGGAAATATATTGTTAATGCCTCACTGTCACTGGGTCAAAATCCTGGAATTCCCTCCCTAAGGGCATTGTGGGTCACCCCACAGCAGGAAGAATGCAGTGGCTCAGGAAGGCAGCTCACCCCCACCTTCTCTTAGGGGGCAACTAGGGACGGCAAGAGATACTGGCCCAGGCAGTGACACCCCGTGCGACATGAGAATGAATAAAAACAGAGAAATCTCTCACTGTGTGAACACTGACAGTTAAGTGCCATTCATTGTTAGATTCCCACCATTCCCAGGCAGCTGTCTTCCAACCTACCCCCCACAAATCAGGAAGGGGAGCTTGCTGGGTGGGGGGGGGGTGGTGGATAAGTGCAGAGGGGGGAGAGGGAGCTCACTGAAACGTGTCCAAATTTCCACACAGCTCAGACTCCAAAATGGCCTTCAACAACAGAAACAGAAATTGCCGGGAAAGCTCAGCAGGTCTGTGGAGAGAAGTCGGAGTTAATGCTTTGGGTCACGTGACCCCAGCTAACGCCCATCAGACTGAGGAAGGGTCTCTCCACCCGAAACGTTAAACTCTGCTTTCTCTCTCCACAGATGCTGCCAGATGTGTTGAGTTCTCCCAGCAATTTCTGTTTCTGATTTACAGCCTCCGCTTGCGCTTTTGTTTACAGATATCCCCGACTCTCTCTGTTGCTGCAATGTGTAAACATTGTGCTTCCTTCTCGGTTGAAGCTGATGCCTCTGTCATGTGCTGTCATTCATGGGTACATTGCTAAAGGTGCGCTCATCAAAGTGAAGTGAAGTGAAGCTATGTTTGAGCTTGTTATTTCAGTGATGTAACAGAACTTGGCTTTGTGTGCTGAGGATCAGGGGCAGATAACTATCTCCAAACAAACCTGACAGCATTTCTGAAGAAGGGTCTAGGCCCGAAACATCAGCTTTCCTGCTCCTAAGATGCTGCTGGGCCTGCTGTGTTCATCCAGCTCCACACCTTGTTATCTCAGCCTCTATAACCCAGCCACTGGCTACTCATCCCATTGCTTCCTCCAGTTTTGAAGCTTCTCTTACACAGAAACTGCTGGAACACCGGGATTTATGTATATGTTCCTTAAAATAAAGCCCCACTCTAGCCTAAACATTTCTGGCCTTGAGTTGCTGCCAGCGTAAGAGCTGTCTTGCTGGCTTGTACAAACAGGCTGGGAGTCAGAACTAAATTGCAGGCCCGATTATCAGTGGCGCCTGGAGCAGACATTTGTCTTTGTTGTTGTTGGTGCTTCGTGACCACAAGCGGGGAACTGAAACCACAGAATCAGCCTGGAAGTCCCATAGGCACCAAACTATTTCGAGTGCAGCACTACCTCAGAATGCAACGAGCTGCAGCCGGGGACAGGGCTGCAGAAATGCAGCCAGTTACTGTAACGCATATCAACATCTCATTTGTTGAGCGTGGGGAAACAAATGGACAAGCGACTAGGATTTATCATTATGGGGATAGGGTCAAAAAGCAAACAAGTTGTTCAGAATCTCGTTGAGATGATGCATGGAATGCAGAGCCTGTAATCCAGACTGGGTGTAGAGGGGCTGCAGAAGATTGTGGCAGAATGTCGGTGTTTAACAAGGTGTTTATTGCAATCAGGGACAATCTGATAGATTGGGGGGTGGGGGGTGTTGTAGCTGACAGGGTATTGATCAAGGACAAAAACAGAAATTGCTGGAAAAGCTCAGCAGGTCTGGCAGCGTCCATGCAGAGAAAGCAGAGCTAACGTTTTGGTTCCGGTGACCCTTCCTCAGAAACTGAACCCAAAACATTAACTCCAATTTTGCTCCACAGATGCTGCCAGACCTGCTGAGTTTTTCCAGCAGCTTTTGTTTCTGTTTCTGATTTCCAGAATCTGCAATTCTCATGTCTTTACATTGATCAAGGACTTTGCTAGGCCAACACAAGATGTTCTGCTTGCAGGAGACCCAAACGACAGGTCATAAAATATAAAATAAAACCACAAAATGCAGGCAAGTGCCAGCAGCTTCAGGCAGTATCTGTGGAGAGAAACAGAGGTTGGAAATTTCCTGGCTCGCACCCGGTACCACACCCCACCCCCACCAGGATCATTTTAAGGAGCTTGTGGGAAACCTACTAAGGGAGAGGGGCTATCCAATATTCTGCTTCCTGATGATAGTGAGAGTGTTTCATTAATCAATCCTTGGCATTTTTCAGGGGTGTTGCATCTCCTGACCTCCATGTTCAGCGCCAGTCTTGCATTGATCAGTATGTTGTGGATAATCATTCAATATCCAATTGGCTACAAGGGTAATTTGCTGGGGGCAATTAATACCTAAAGGAAAAGAACATGTCAGGGTGATTGGCCGATGTTGATAGCTGTGTGTAAGAGCACTCTTGATATGAAAGAAAGAATAAATACTAAACCCAGACCCCCTTGGACTTACCTTCCCAGACGGCCATTGTTTTAGCTGTGTGGTGGTCCCAGGCAGGGCTTTGGTGAAAAGCTCACAGATATGGACCTTCTCGCAGTTGGGATAAAAGGACAGGAACTGCTCAGTATTGTTGTTCGTTTCATACTGAGGTGTGAACCCTGGCAGATAATGTGAGAAGCAGTACCTCTGCAGTGCCAGTCATGTCATATTCACAGCTACAATGAAGCAGCAGCCATCGATTGTACAGTAGGTGTCTGATGGAGATGCCTGGCACCTGCCACCCTATGTGACTGCCCTCTGCGGTGGTCACCTCGTACTGACAGGCACATGAAGCATGGATAGATATTGGCACACACCCTGGCACAGCACAGCAGAACACTGGGGCTTGGTTCTCTTCAGCTTCCCTCTGGCACTGACCACTACTGACACCTCAGTCCAGGCTGCCCCCTGTCACCATCCCTGGGGGAGAGCCCTTCCCTTACCTCCCAGGCAGCCCCCGGGTGAATCTCTGGGAAGGAGGGGTCACTAACAGATGGGTGTCCAGGGGTGAGGCTTCAGGGTGACGAGAGGACAGTGTCAGATGCCCCTGGGTGACAGACAAACTGTCCGGGTGCCCAGTTAGATATGGCATTTGGATGTTGGAGTTGGGAAGATCCCATGATAGATGGTGTTGGAGGAATGGGATTAGGAGGGGATGGGAGGGAGGATTACTTTAGAAATTCCTGTCTCTAAAATGTGGTTTTGTAACTGCACATGAAGATTCATTGAGCTGAGGGGACGGTGGTCACGTGGGGAAAACTGCCCCGTCCCAGTGAGAGACCTAACCCTACACACTCCAGCCTAATGTAACACTCCAGCCGAGCCCTCCTCACAGGCACAGACATCCACAGTTTTAAAAGTTTTGAACAAGTTCATAGACAGAATTGGAAAGGGCTGGTGTGACCAGCAACACACAATCCTGGGACATAATGACAGTTAGAGAATCATTGATAGTTTCTGAGGAGCTGCAGTGTGAACTCTCCCCCTGCTTTTAATGTTTGTAGTTAAAAACCAGAATGAAATACAAGGAGTAAGGAGGAGATTTAGGCCAACACTGCCCTCTAGGGCTGCTACTGAGCATTAATCCTCACACACTGAAGCCAGGAGAGGGCTCACACACGGATTCCACGTCCAGTTTGAAAAAGTGACCAGCTTCCCATCTCCTTCCCTCAGATCACTCACCCGGGAGGGAGGGAGGGAGGGAGGGGAAGCAGCTGAGGTGGAAACAGATAGGGAGTGCAGTCTGGATGGGCTGCGACTGAGGGTGTTGGCAGCTAAATGGGGGCAAGGTTGGTGGGTGGGGTTGGGGAGGTCACCTCTGGTCAATGAGCCAGTGAGTTGCTATCACCTACTTGATTGAGTTACACAGAGGTATTGTGTGGATAGGTAGTTCCTGTGTGTTATGTGTTAATATACAGCACTCCCTGAGCACACAGGGGCATCACAGTGACAGCTCGGCTGACAATCTGAAATTGGTTGTCAGTGTTAACAGGAACTGCAGATGCTGGAGAATCTGAGATAACAAAGTGTGGGGCTGGATGAACACAGCAGGCCAAGCAGCATCTCAGGAGCACAAAAGCTGACATTTCGGGCCTAGACCCTTCATCAGATGAAGGGTCTAGGCCCGAAACATCAGCCTTCCTGCTCCTAAGATGCTGCTTGGCCTGCTGTGTTCATCCAGCCCCACACTTTGTTATCTTGGTTGTCAGCGTAATTGCTCACCCTTTCAGGATTAATAAATTAATCGAATTGCAGAGTCACTCTGATTGACAGGAACTGTGTCACAGGTGGTTATATGGATGAGCAGCGTGGTTAGGGCTAGTCCCTTCTTTGTTGTAAACAGATGAAGGGATTTGATTAGGTTCACAGGTTATCGTGGGCTATACAACCTGGCATCACACTGGCAGTGAAATTCACATCCCAGTTCATTCCCCAATGTGATTGGTACAATATCGTTCTGGCATGGTGACCGTATCCTGCCAGAGGTGGCTAGACTCAGACCAGACAAAGTCACAAAACAACCTGACATAGCCATACTCACAGAATCATACTTTGCAATGCCCCAGGCGCCACCATCACCGTCCCTGAGCTTATCCTGCCCCACCGACAGGACAGACCGAGCAGGGTGGGGCGGCGCAGTGGGATACGGTCAGTAGGGAGTTGCTCCAGGAGCCCTCAACACTGACTCTGGACTCCATGAAGTCTCATGGCTTCAGGCTAAAGATGGGCAAGGAGACCTCCTGCTGAGTACCATGTACCATCCTCCCTCAGCTGATGAATCAGTCTCTCCTCAATGTTGAGCAACACTTAGAGGAAGCACTGAGGGCGGCAAGGGCACGAAATGTACTCTGGGTGGGGGATTTCAATGTCCACCACCAAAAGTAGCTCAGCAGCAGCAGAACGAGCTGGTCGGGTCCTACAGGACACAGCTGCTAGACTGGGCTTGCAGCAGGTGGTGAGGGGACCGAGAGGGGACAACGCCAGTGCAGCCCATCCAGACTTGACCTCGTCCTCACCAATCTGCCAGCTGCAGATGCATCAATCTCTGACAGAATTGGTAAGAGTGACCACGGTACAATCACACAGCCATACAGCTATACAGTATGGAAACAAACCCTTTGCTCAAACTCATCCATGCTGATCAGATATCCTACATAAATCTAGTCCCATTTGCTAGCACTTGGTCCATGTCCCTCTAAACCCTTCCTATTCATGTTCCCATCCAGATGCCTTTTAAATGCTGTAACTGTACCAGCCTCCACCACTTCCTCTGGCAGCTCATTCCATACACACACCACCCTCTGTGTGAAAAAGTTGCCCCTTAGGTCCCTTTTAAATCTTTCCCCTCTCACCTTAAACCTGTGCCCCTCTAGTTTTGGACTCGCCTACCCTGGGGGAAAGACCTTGACTATTCACCCTATCCATGCCCCTCATGAATCCGACACTCCAGGGAAAATAGCCGCAGCCTATTCAGCCTCTCCGCGCAGCTCAAACCCTCCGACCCTGGCAGCATACTTGTTAATCGTTTCTGAACCCTTTTAAGCTTCACAGCCTCTTTCCTGTAGCAGGGAGACCAGAATTCCAGATAACAAGGTGTGGAGCTGGATGAACAGAGCAGGCCAAGCAGCATCTTAGGAGCAGGAAAGCTGATGTTTCAGGCTTCAAGCCTTCATCAGAAATGGGGGAGGGGAAGAGGGTTCTGAAATAAATAGGGAGAGAGGGGGAGGCAGATTGAAGATAGATAGAGGAGAAGATAGGGGGAGAGGAGACAGACAAGTTAAAGAGGCGGGGATGGAGCCAGTGAAGGAGACTGTAGCTGGGGAGGTCGCGAACCATTTCAACTCCCCCTCCCATTCCTTGGACGACATGTCCATCCTGGGCCTCCTGCAGTGCCATAATGATGCCACCCGAAGGTTGCACGAACAGAAACTCATATTCCGCTTGGGAACACTGTAGCCCAATGGTATCAATGTGGATTTCACCAGCTTCAAAATCTCCCCTCCCCCCACCACATCCCAAAACCAGCCCAGCTCGTCCCCGCCTCCCTAACCTGTTCTTCCTCTCACCCATCCCCTCCTCCCACCTCAAGCTGCACCTCCATCTCCTACCTATTAACCCCATCTCACCCCCTTGACCCTTCCGTCCTCCCTGGACTGACCTATCTCCTCCCTACCTCCCCACTTACAGTCACCTCTACAGGCTCCAACCCCGCCCCTTTAACTTGTCTGTCTCCTCTCCCCCTATCTTCTCCTCTGTCCATCTTCCATCTGCCTCCCCCTCTCTCCCTATTTATTTCAGAATCCCCTTCCCCTCCCCCATTTCTGATGAAGGCTCTAGGCCCGAAATGTCAACCTTTCTGCTCCTCCGAGGCTTGGCCTGCTGTGTTCATCCAGCTCCACACCTTGTTATTTCGGATTCTCCAGCATCTGCAGTTCCTGTTATCTCTTGAACAGAACGGTATACAGTATTCCAAAAGTTGGCAGAACCAATGTCCTGTACTAGCTCAACATGACCTCTCAACTTCTATACTCAATGCACTGACCAACAAAGGCAAGCGTACCAAACACTATCTTCACTACTCTATCTTGACTTCACTTTTGAGAAATCATGAACCCGCTCTCCAAAGTCTTTGTTTAGCAACACGCCCCAGGACAAAATCCAGCCCCTCACATTTAACTAAATTAAACTCCATCTGCCACTCCTCGGCCCATTGGCCCATCTGATCAGGTCCTATGGAGACAAAGTCCAACCTTCAGATTGAGAAACCCTCCATCGTGCTGTGTGGCACTATCACCATGCTAAATGGGACAGACTCCAAACATATGTAGAAACTCAAGACTGAGCATCCATGAGGCACTGACGGTCATCAGCTGCTGCAGAACTGTACTCCAGCACAATCTGTAATCACATGACCTCCACCATTACCATCAAGCCAGGGGATGAACCCTGGTCCAATGGAGTGTGCAGGAGGGAATGCCAGGAGCAGCACCAGGCAGACCTGAAGATGAGGTGCCAGCCTGGTGAAGCTACCAAACAGGACTACTTGCTCGCCAAATAGCAAAAGCAGCAAGTGATAGTCAGAGCTAAGTGATTCCACAACCAATGGATCAGATCTAAGTTCTGCAGCCCTGCCACATCCAGTTGTGAATGGTGGTGCACAATTAAACAACTCACTGGAGGAGGAGGCTCCACAAATATCCTCATCCTCAATGATGGAAGGGCCCTGCACATCAGAGCAGAAGATAAGGCTGAAGCATTCGCAGCAATCTTCAACCAGAAGTGCCGAGTGGATGATCCATCTCAGCCTCCTCCAGTGATCCCCAGCACCACAGATACCAGTCTTCAGCCAATTCGATTCACTCCACGTGATATCAAGAGATGGTTAGAGACACTGGATACTGCAAAGCCTATGGGCCCGGACAACATTCCAGCAATAGTACTGAAAACTTGTGCTCCAGAGCTTGCTGCTCCCCTAGCCAAGCTGTTCCAGTACAGTTACAACACTGGCATCTGTGTGGAAAATTGCTCGAGTATGTCCTGTACACAAAAAGCAGGACAAATCCAACCCGACCAATTCCCGCCCCATCAGTCTCCTCTCGATCATTGGTAAAGTGATGGAAGGTGTCACTAACAGCGCTATCAGGCAGCACCTGCTCAGCAATAACCTTCTCAGTGATGTCCAGTTTGGATTCCACTCCTGACTCAGCTCCTGGCCTGGCCCTACACTTATCCCTGGAACATCTGCATAACAAGTACACCCTACCTCAGGCTCCTATTTACTGAATTTAACTCTGCCTTCCATGCCACAATTCCAACCAAACTCATCTCTAGACTCTCAGACCTAGCTCTCTGCTCCTCCTTCTGCAACTGGATCCTTGACTTCCTGACCCACAGATTGCAATCAGTAAGGATAGGTGACAACACCTCCCCCACAATAATCTTCAACACCAGTGTCTCACAACACTGCATACTCAGTCTCTTACTTTACACCATTTCCACTCTCAACTGTGTGACCAAATTCAGCTCTAACTCCATTTACAAATTTACTGATGACACCACTGTAGTGGTTTGGATCTCAACCAACGACGAGACAGACTATAGGAAGGAGATAGGCAGCTTAGCGACCTGGTGTAAAGAAACAATCTCTGTCTCAATATCAGCAAAATGAAGAAGCTGGTCATCAACTTCAGGAAGCAGAGTGTAGGGCACACCCCTGTCTGCATCAACGGTGCTGAGATGGAGATGGCTGGGAGCTTCAAGTTCCTCGGTAAATACCACAAACAATCTGTCCCGGTCTATCCATGCCAATGTTACAGTCAAGGCAGTACACCAACGCCTCAGCTTTCTGAGGAAGTAAAGGAAGTTCGGCATGTCCACAATAACTCTTCCCAACTTTTACAGACGCAACACTAGAAAGCAACTTAGCTGGATGTATCACTGCTTGGTTTGGCAACTGCTCCGCCCCATACCGCAAGAAATTGCGGGGAGTTCTGAACCCAGCCCAGTCCATCATGAAAACCAGCCTTCCTTCCACTGAGTCCATCTATACTTCCCACTACCTTGGGGAAGTAACCAGCAAAATCAAAGTCTCCTCCTGCCCCAGTTATACTCTCTCCCATTGGGCAAGGTAGAAAAGTTTAAAAATGAATATTCACAGATTCAAGAACAGCTTATTCCCTGCTGTTATCAGACCAATGAATGGATCTCTCATATATCAGAGTTGATCTTTCTCTGCACCTTCTGTGTAGTTGTAACATTATATTCTGTATTCTGTTCTATTACCCTGATGCACTTATGTAAGGTATGATTTTTCTGGTTCGCATGCAAAACAAAACTTTTCACTGTATCTTGTACATGTGACTATAATAAACCCTACACCACCCTACTCTACCTTACCCAACCAAACTCAATCCAACCAGGGACAAAAGAGCTGACTTCCAGAGGTGAGGTGAGAGTGACAGCCCTTCACATCAAGGCTGAATTTGACCAAATGTGAGGCTGGATGAACACAGCAGGCCAAGCAGCATCTCAGGAGCACAAAAGCTGACATTTCGGGCCTAGACCCTTCATCAGAGAGGGGGATGGGGGGAGGGAACTGGAATAAATAGGGAGAGAGGGGGAGGCGGACCGAAGATGGAGAGTAAAGAAGATAGGTGGAGAGGGTGTAGGTGGGGAGGTAGGGAGGGGATAGGTCAGTCCAGGGAAGACGGACAGGTCAAGGAGGTGGGATGAGGTTAGTAGGTAGATGGGGGTGCGGCTTGGGGTGGGAGAAAGGGATGGGTGAGAGGAAGAACCGGTTAGGGAGGCAGAGGCAGGTTGGACTGGTTTTGGGATGCAGTGGGTGGGGGGGAAGAGCTGGGCTGGTTGTGTGGTGCAGTGGGGGGAGGGGATGAACTGGGCTGGCTTAGGGATGCAGTAGGGGAAGGGGAGATTTTGAAACTGGTGAAGTCCACATTGATACCATATGGCTGCAGGGTTCCCAGGCGGAATATGAGTTGCTGTTTGCAACCGCAGGAAATGCTACACTTGCCCCCACACCTCCTCCCTCACCCCCATCCCAGGCCCCAAGATGACATTCCACATTAAGCAGAGGTTCACCTGCACATCTGCCAATGTGGTATACTGCATCCACTGTACCCGGTGCGGCTTCCTCTACATTGGGGAAACCAAGCGGAGGCTTGGGAACCGCTTTGCAGAACACCTCCGCTCAGTTCGCAACAAACAACTGCACCTCCCAGTCGCAAACCATTTCCACTCCCCCTCCCATTCTCTAGATGACATGTCCATCATGGGCCTCCTGCAGCGCCACAATGATGCCACCCGAAGGTTGCATCCCGAAGGTTCCCTCTCTCCCTATTTATTCCAGTGCCCTCTCCCCATCCCCCTCTCTGATGAAGGGTCTCGGCCCGAAACGTCAGCTTTTGTGCTCCTGAGATGCTGCTTGGTCTGCTGTGTTCATCCAGCCTCACATTTTATTATCTTGGAATTCTCCAGCATCTGCAGTTCCCATTTTCTCTGAATTTGACCAAATGTGGGTTCAAGGAGCCCTAACAAAACTGGAATCAATGGGTATCGGGGGCAAACTCTTCAGTAGTTAGAGTCATACCTGACACATAGGAAGGTGTTTGTGGTTAATGGAGGTCAATCTTCACAGCTCCAGGACATCTCTGCAGGAGTTCCTCAGGGTAGTGTCCTCGGCCCAACCATCTTCAGCTGCTTCATCAATGACCTTCCCTCCATCATAAGGTCAGAAGTGGGGATGTTCGCCAATGATTGCACAATGTTCAGCACCATTCGTGACTCCTCGGATACTGAAGCAGATCATGTTCACGTGCAACAAGATCTGGACAATATCTGGAATTGGGCTGACAAGTGGCAAGTGACATTTGTGCCACACAATTGCCAGGCTAAGACCATCACCAATAAAAGACAATCTAACCATCTGCTTTTGATATTCATTGGCATTATTATCACTGAATCCCTCACAATCAACATCCTGGGGGATTATCACTGCCCAGAAACGCAACTGGACTCACCACATACACACAATGGATACAAGAGCAGGTCAGACTAGAAATCATACAGCAAACAATTCCCCAAAGCCTGTCCACCTTCTGCAAGGCACAAGTCAGGAGTGTGATGGAACATTCCCCACTTGCCTGGATGGGTGCAGCCCCAACAACACTCAAGAAGCCTGACACCATCCAGGATAAAGAAGCCACTTGATTGATGCTACATCCACAAGCATCCACTCCCTGCACCACAAACGCTCAGTAGCAGCAGTGTGTACCATCTACAAGATGCACTGCAGAAACTCACCAAAGATCCTCACACAGCACCTTCCAAACTCATACCCACTTCCATCCAGAAGGACAAGGAGATCAGACATATTGGAACACCACCACTCCAAGTTCCCCTTCAAGCTGCTCACAATCCTGACTTGAAAATATATCACTGTTCCTTCAGTCCCATTGGGTCAAAATCCTGGAATTCCTTCCCTGAGGGGTTTATGGGTCCAGCTATAGCACAAGGATGCAGTGTTTCAAGAAGGCAGCTCACCACCACCTTCTCAAGGGGCAACTAGGGATGGGCAACAAATGCTGGGCCCAACCAGCGATGCACAGGTTCCTGAATGAATGAAAAACCATTTACTGGATAACCCTGAACATGTGAGAAATTATGCTGACAATAATTTATGTTTGTTGGGCTCAGAGTGTGCCCTTGAGTGTACTTGAAGCTTCACAAATTAATGAGAAAGGCCCCGGTCTTTGCAGACAGGCAGCACAAGTACATGCACTGCAGCCCATTTCAACTCAACAGGGTGTGTGACAATTATTTGTTGCTACATTCTTCAGGGCAGTGTCCTAACCAATCAATGCCAAACTACCTGCATTCAAATTTAAACAAAGACTGGCAGTTAACTGTCAATCATCTTTAACTGACAACATGCGACATGACACCATTTGCCAAGCAACCAGCAGTCTCCTCTTATTTGCACAGATGTTGGTTTTCCTCTTGAATTGGTATTCTTGTGATTTGTCCTGATGAGAGTAAGCTGAAAAGTGTCCCTTTTCCCACAATGCTCAGGGTTTACATTAATATTTAGCAAGGAAGGAGGCTTGTAACCTTTGGTAACGTGAGGGTTGTGTTCTAGATCTGATGCTAACATCTCCATTGGTGGCCAAGACCACAATGTTCAAGGATCTACGACCAAAACCGTCTGAAACCTCCCACACAAAAATTAGTGAATTGAACTGGGTTTAGAGAAGGTAATGGGGCTCAAAACGACATTGTCACCAAGTGTCTTTATCACATTAAAACACAATGCACAAAATCATCTCTTTTCTGTGTAAAATTCTTTCAGGAACTCATTGAACAAATTTGTTTTATTCAAGACTGATGTCACAGAAGCGAAATTGTGAGCTTCGTTGCATCAGCTAAGTGAGGCATCGATTATCAGTCCGAGGCGTGGTCGGATTGAGGTCAGGGACTGGTTAAAACTGAGAGCTCGTGCTGTTTCCTTTGCAAGGCTGTGTGGCCAGCTTTCACTGCACTGTTCAGAGGCTGCAGCTTTTATTTGCTGAACTCAATGGTTTCCTTCCCAGTACTACCTCAGCTCTATGTAAACTTTCACCTGCATCCACCACCCAGCTTTCCAATGTATCATGTTACCTGCAAAAGCTATTGGGGCAGGACGATAATTCCAAAGGTGGAAGGGGCTAAATCAGAATGGAGTTGGAGGCAGAAATATGACACTGTATCCCCCACAGTGCCCACCTCTCTCTGACGGCATCGTGGGAACAGTGTGGTCCCTCTCCAAGGACGCCTGGGTACTAATGTAACTGCAGAGGAGGGGCAGACAGTTGGAAGAGACAACACCCCACCCCTGGTTTACAACCAGCTTGGCCAGGCCCAGGAGCAACCTTCCGCATTGGGTGCCCAAAGATTAGGAACATGGTGTTGAAGTGGAACCAAAAGCACGGTGGAAGCAAAAGCACAAATACTCTAAAGGAGGTGAAATCACTCAGAAACTATATGTGGTTGAACGACACCCCCACCCCGCCCATCCCCATAGAATCAGGTACATGTATCATTGGGGATGATTAATCACGGATTTCTGATGGTAATTACTGCCATTTTTATTTGTAATCACTCTGTTCAGGGACATTGTAATACACCTCTGGAGCAGGTGGGACTTGAACCTGGTCCTTCTGCTCCAGGGGTAGGGACACTACCGTAAAGCCACAAGCATGCACTAGCCAGGAATCTTTGTTTGGGGTATCCAAGATCTGCAGTTTGAGCTCCACATTTCGAATGATCTTACATCAGTTTTTCCAATCCTCCTTCCAGTCTGGCCTCCTTGTATTTGGTTGTAAGAGGAAACTGTTTTGTGAGTGCACGCTCTCCAAATTTCCACCCAAACAGCCGTTTGTCAAAAACGACTGTAAATGAATGTAGTGGGAGACCTGAGGTCCGGCTGTGGTTCTGAATCAACACCATCGACACATCTGACAAAGGGTCACTGGGCTTGAAACGTTAACCCTGTTCCTCTTCCCACAGTCGCTGCTAGACCTGCTGAGTTTCTCCTGCACTCTCTGTTTCTGTTTCAGATTTCCAGAATATGCAGAATTTTGGTTTCCTGCTATATTTCCTTGGTCATCCTTTGTACTTGTGAAAAAGCAATAAATTAGCAGGAAGTGAGGCATGAAAAAGGGGTTGAAATGGAGGGGACTGGGAACCTGTAACAGTTTGAAGAAATTAGAATGAACATCTTGATAGCGGAACAAGGGTGAAAACTCATCAGATGCTACATTCATCCACTTGTCTGTCCACCTCAGATACCTGGACAGTAAGTGACAATCTGTGCAAGAAAAGAGAGGCGTTTTAAATGTCAATTACAAGGCAGGCTTTAAAAACAAGGCACTGTAGACCTTGAGACAAGTGAAGAGGTGTTTGAGATTGCAAGAGGAAAACAAACTTTAAAAATAGGCATTCAGAAAATAAAATGCCAATATTTCAGAGGTAGTGGGAACTGTAGGTGCTGGGGAATCTGAGATAACAAGGTGTAGAGCTGGATGAACGCAGCAGGCCAAGCAGCATCAGAGGAGCAGGAAAGCTGACGTTTCGGGTCTGGGCCCTTCTTCAGAATTCAGCTGTTTGATCAGAGATTAAAAGCCTCAGTGATCTCCATGAGAGTACAATCGGTAGCAGGATGTGGTGGGGGGTGTGGGGGGTGAGGGTGGTGACCCAGGCTGATGGGTGTTACAGAGCGAATTGCCAGTGGAACACAGTGGATGTACGAGACAGACCAATGTAGCTGGAGATTTACCAGTAGGAGGAGCTGCACTCAGAGGCCTCTGCCTGAAGCTGGTCTACAGGCGGACTGACTATAGCAGGATTTACAGAAGGATTGACTGTCAGTAGTTTACAGGTGAGTAGACTGTCGGTGGTTTACAGACAGAGAGACTGTCAATGGTTTATGGATAGACTGACTGTTGGTGGTTTACAGGCAGACAGACTGTCAGCGGGTTACAGATAGACAGACTGACAGTGGTTTACAAGCGGACTGACTCTTCCCAGTTTACAGGCAGACAGACTGTTTGTGGTTTATAGACAGTCATACAGTTACTGATTTATAGATAGACTGTAGATGGTTTATAAGCAGACAGACTATTGATAGTTTGTAGATGGACAGGCTATCAGTGGTTTACAGTCGGACTGACTGTCAGTGGTTTACAGATGGGGCCTTGTGCTGAGGAACTCCTATGCTGGGAAATTCATACTTCATCCCAGTTTGATGAGGTGCCAGTGTTCCCCTCTCCCTTGGCACACATACAATGTACCATCCAATGGCAATGCTGGAAGGGGGCTGTGGGTTTGATTGCTATGGAAACATTGAACGTATCTTTGGCTGTTATGGAAACATGAAGTCTCTGCAGTTGCTACAGTGGGATCGGTGATCAGGGACAATGCAATGGAGCTTCAGAATGTGCAAAGAGGGTTCCTGTGTTCTCCCCCAACAACCTCCGCTGCCAGAATCTTCTAGAATTTCCACCAACCTGCCTCCTCCTTTGTACAAACAGACAAAGTCAGAGCAGAAGTAAGCCATTCGGCCCATCAAGACTGCTCATCCCTAACACCACTATGGGTGTTCCTATACCCCATTAATGCAGTGTTTCTATGAGGTGGCTCACCTTCTCAAAGCAACTAGAGCCAGGCAATAATTGCTGACCCAGCCAGTGTCATGCTTGGCATGTGGGTGAAATAAGAGGAATGTTTTATAATAAGACAGGAAGTATTTATTGACAGGTATCAGTTTAATAGTTATGCCTGTCTATTCTCGGTGTGATGCTTGATTGTGATCTTGCCAAACCATTCTCAAAATTGAAAATAACTCTACAGTTTATTTTTCTCAGGGAGCAAAACTTGTATAATGTTCCCCAAAGCACCAGTAAAGAATTGTGTGTAATGTACACTGCAAGACCATAAGACACTGGAGCAGAAGGAGGCCATTCAGCCCATTGAGTCTGCTCTGCCTTTCAATGAGATCATGTCTGATCTGTTAATCCTCAATTCCACTTTCCTGCCTTTTTCCCCTTAACCTACGATTCCCTTACCAATTAAAAATCTATCGCAGCTTTGAATACATTTATTGACTTTGCCTCGACAGCCCTCTGTGGCAAAGAATTCCACAGATTCACTCCCCTCTGAGAGAAGAAATTCCTCTTCATCTCTGCCTTCAACATGTGACCCCTTCTTCTGAGATGACGCCCCTCCGGTCCTACACTCTCTGGCAAGGGAAGACGAGCTTTCTGCATCTACCCTGTCAAGTCTCTTAAGAATCTTGTCTGTTTCAATAAAGTCACCTCTCATTCATCACAACTCAAATGAATACAGGCCCAATCTACACAACCTTGCCTCCTAAGACATGCCTCCATCCCTGGGTCAGGCAGATGAACCTTCTCTCAATAGTGTCCAATGATCTTTCCTTAGGTAAAGGGGCAGGGATGATTGGTCGGCCCATTGGCCAATCTGAGAAGAAAGTCCATGGGATTCCAGTGTGAAATAGATGTAAAATTGAACCAAGTGCTGGGGAATCCTCCAAATTGAGAGTTTTAAACTATTTAATGAGGAGAATGTTCCAGTCACTACAATCTACCCTCTGGCTGAAGCAGCTTATTTGTGGTTTAACAGTTCCAAACGGCTGCATCCTTCCTGTTTTAAACCAAATGGGGTAGCTATAGTAACACAGCAGAAATGTTACATCATCCTCAAGTGTATCACATGACCCTAGATCGCAATGACAATGTGCAGTCATCTTGGACAGAGCAGGAAGATCTGAACTGAATGCTGATAACATGGAACTTGCTCATTCATGTTATTTGGTTTAGACAAAGCCATGTCAATAGGGAATCATCTTATAGCAGTAAAACCATAGAATTTTCATCAGTTGGCACCAATCTCTGAGATATAAACAGTCATTTGGCCATAAGAGTTTGGGTTTTGCTGAAAAGAAAGACACATTTGTCAAAGCATTTTGTCTTGCATTGTTGAGGAGAATTTGCAAGAATCATTCTCTCAAACACTGAATATGGGTGCTGATGTTGGAAAGTAGACTTTGATTGGTAGGAATGTTGCCATGGAGGCATTAATGATGATTGTTCATTGGTTAATGATGATTGACAGCTAACTGCCTTTTTTAAAAATTTTAGACCAGACGGGTTGACTCTGATTGGTTGAACATTGACCCGAGAAGGTACATGGGAGCAAACGGCTCCTATTTTGCTGAGTGAAGCGGGTGCAGTGTGTATACATACACTTTCTGTCTGAAAACAACTTGGCTTTGTAGCTTCTAGTAGACCCATGTGTGTGCCATTCTCAATCCTGAATGACAATCTTAAATTGGTTGTCAGTGAGATTTTTTGGCTTATTCAGCGAATGGTGTCCAAATGCAGAATCATGTGTAATGTTGGACACAGTGTTGTAAATTTTGCAAGCACTTTTGGAGGGTTGGGTATGGTCAGTACCTTGGCTGGTGCCATTGACCAGTCTTTGGGACGTATGGCGTACATACCTGGTACCACACTGGCCCTGAAACTCACACCCACATTACTCATATTGGTTTGATGCTAACCTCCTGTTGGCGGTGATCATCATTCATATGGTTACTGTATTGTAGCAGTGTGAAGCAGCTCACTCAAACATTTTGAGATACCTTAATCTTTCTGGATCATCTGCAGTAGACTGGGCTCCTTTCAGGATCAAATGTATGGGCCTAAGGGCCAAAGAGACGTGTCTTTTGTTCAGGAACATTCTTAGATAGAAACTTTTCTTTATTCATTTATTCATTTGCGTGATGAGGGTTTTGCTGGCCAGGCAGCATTTATTGTCCTTCCCTAATTGCCCAGAGGGCAGTTAAGAGTCAACCACACATTGCTGTGGGTCTGGAGTCACATGTAGGTAAGGATGGCAGGTTCCTTCCCTGAAGGACATTGGTGAACCAGATGGGTTTTCCCCAACAATTGACAATCGATAACTGACAATGGATTCATGGTCATCATTTGACTCTTAATGTCAGACATTTATTGAATTCAAATTCCACCATCTGCCATGGCGGGATTCGAACACGGGTCCCCTGAACATTATCTGGATCTCTGGGTTAACAGTCCAGCGATAATACCACTCGCCATCACCTCCCCTAAAACTGTTCCGTACTGCACAAAGGCTCAGAGGAGTTAACCCCTCAAGGTTGTGTGGGGTTTTAATGGATTAGAGAGCGGGAGAAATTGTTTTCACTGGCAGGAGGATCACTGAAAAGGGGCCACAGGTTTTTGAGGAAATTGACAAATATGACGAGATGTGCCTTTAAGAGAGGTTTGTCTGGTTCTCTTAAAGAGATGGTATGTAAATCTGGTTGCTGAAGTGTCTGCTCCATGGAAAGCAGAGTAAAAAGCTTGGGATTTTTCTGAAAATTAGACAAAGCATGGATGTGTGGAGTCAGGCTCACAGAGGCCCGGGGTTTTAGTTTTGCTTTCAGTTGTTGAGGTTGGAATTTTGGAGTTGAAACTGCTAGATACAGCTCTCTCACTGTGGCTAGATTCATTCTGTCAGTGTTCCTTCGTCTGGATTGGAGGAGATAGCAAGTGAGGGAAATCTGTTTTGCTGAATTTGCCTTTGCCAAGGGTGTGTTTATAAAATGCTGCTTTATTGGAACAGTTGATGAGTAGTAGTTAATGTTTGGAGTTAATGTTTTAGGTCCAGTGACCCTTCCTCAAAACAGGAAGGGCCCTTCTGAGGAAGGGTCACCAGAACCAAAATGTTAACTCTGATTTATTCTTCACAGATACTGCCAGACTTACTGAGCTTTTCCAGCAACTTCTGTTTTTGTTGCTGATTTATACCATCCGCAGTCCTTTCGGTTTTTACATAATGTATTATTTTATTAAGTATCTCAATAGTGTTAAAGTTATGCCAATTCTCTTTTTGCTTGTATTTTAACTGTGGGTTAAGAATAAAGTGTGTTTTGCTTAAATTGGCCAGTGTGATCAATTGAATCAAATCTGGAACACTGCACCTTACACTTGCCTTTAGAAAGGAAAAAAAGTTAGCTTCTAGGCTATCTCCTTGACAGTTTTTAGTGGGTTTTGTCTGGTCCATACCACACAAAAGGCTGGGTGAAATGACACAGTGAGCATTGTGATTTGCAATGTGCAGACGGAAGGGGTTCAACATGAAATTTAAAAATGGAATTGGAAAAATATTTCATGGCTGGAAATTGCAGGGATATCCAGGGATCCAGGGATGCACTAAGTGTAAACGGCGGGTAGACTGGAAAACGAAAGGGTTATTTTAACAGCAGGTCTGCAGTTCATTTTTGCTTTTTAACTCTTTTCAACCTCCACCAGAAATAAAATTTGGAAAGCATTAATTTTGAAGTCAAATGTTTTCCTCCATACTGACAGTCATCATTCATTCTAAGAAAACACTTGGAACTGAATCATTGGTAAATTGCATCAGTTTCTAAAACAGTGTGGATGGAGAGCTTTAGTGAGACCAGACCATGATGCAATCAGCAATGATCTTTATGAATGGTGGAGCTAGTTTAAGGGGCAAAATGACTGACTCCTGCTGGTATTTTTTATGTTGGAATTGTATTAGGTTTATGGCATGGAATGAGCCTATTTGGTCCCAGGTGTCTGTGTCAGCTGAGAAATGAGTCACTCAGTTTGGTCTAGACCCCTGCAACTGTCTGGATGAAAACAAGGTGTCCTCATCCCCCTTTCTCATCCTCCCACCAATCACATTAAATCCTTGCAGCCTAAACACTCACCTCTCTATCACTCACACACATTATCCAGGCCCCTCACTGCTGCTGTTTGTAGCGGCTTGCATCATGATTGAGCAAAGAACTTACAAAATGTTTCCTGTTTTGTCTTCCTCAAGACTTTCACCTTCCTGTTTCTGCTGCCTTTTGGAAATTTCTCCCAGCATCCGTTTCTAAGAAGCAGTGTTGAATATGACCCGCAGGAGCTATCCCAACTGAGCCTAAAGTTCATAAACTCATCCAAAAAGGACAAGTCAGTGACTCCAGATCTCCACTGAGACACAGGCAGGATTACAGTTGTAACCCTGGGATAGAATTGGGAGGACTGGGATACCACTAGGAGGACTGGGATAAAACCAGGGGGTCAGGATAATGCTGGGAGGATTGGGATATGCTGGGAGGACTAGGATGCAACTAGGAGGATTGGGATAATGCTGGGAGTACTGGGATAAAACTGGGAGGTATAATGCTGGGAAGACTGCGACAACACTGAAAGGACCAGGGAATTGTCTGAACATAGAAACACAGGCTTCCGTACGAGAGTGAGCGTTTCTATCAAGGTCTGATTGGGCTGGAAACTCTGCCAACCCAGACATGATCCAGAACCTCGGAGAGGTTAAATGTGGAAGGTGGGAAATCCCTGGTTGGGAATGTCAGTTTCATGAGCTGGAGTGGATCTGTAACTGGGTGGAGCATCATGGTACGGATAATATAATCAAGACAAGGGTCAGGGCCTTGCCCTTGAATCGTTCCCAAAAAACAACACCAAGGTGGGAGAGACCCAGGGCTTTTACAACCTTAATTTTAAATGGAGCCCATTGAAGATGGGCAAAAATAAAAACTAGGATGGTGAAATAAACTGAGAGAGTTATAAAAAGTTTGTACTTGTTTGGACAGGCTCCAGAATCACTGAACTGTTACTGTGCAGGTGAGCAGATGGTGTCCATCATATCAGCACTAGCCAACACATGCTGTAGTGACGGAACCAGCTCAGCCAGCTGCAGCTGACAAAATAAGGGTTCCTTGATCAGGGATGTTAGTCTGGCTCAATCAGAGAGCCCTGGCTGACAGGTAGAAACAGCAATGTCAGACGCTCTGAGAGCTGACTCTGAGGAAGCTCAACCAGTGTTAAGGACTCTCGACATGTAAATAAACGGTGACTTGGTGACAGGATATCAGCCTCTATTGAGTTATTTCATATCTCACTTTAGTTCTTCTTCTAAACCTCACACTCTTCCCCTTAAAAATACTCTTTAAAACTCCTTTCCTTGGCCAAGTTGTCAGTCACCTGCCCTCACACTTCCTCATATAGCTTAGCATCGCGTTTTGTTTGCTAACTGCTTCTGTGTTTAACTCGGTTAAAGGAGCCACATTAATGCAAGTTGTTGGGTGTTGTTGTTGCAAAGAAACAAGTGATTTCAACAGTAGGGGCAGTGTGGTGAAGAATGATGAAGCTGATCCCCAGCGTCAGAGTCTGGACTCAGGGAAGGAGAGTAAATCATGTGGAAAGGACGCGTCTTGAACAAAACAAGCAGAAATCCCGGGCTTGGCAAAAAAGTGCTGACTCTGAGCACAATGATTCATCGTAACATGCGCCCATCAGGCACTTTAGGGGACAGTAGTGGTCATCGCTCTCAGCCTGGGACGCGACACCCTGGGGGGGAGGTGAAGTGGAGGCTGGTGTGAAGGATAAATCTAGTCAGAGACCAATTCAGGTGAATGATCTGTTATGAGCTATTAGATATGAATCACAGCGATGTTATAGTCAGAATGAGCCCACTCAGCCCATTGTACCTGTACTGACTCTTCAAACAAGCATCATTCCCTAGTTAATAAAATGTGAGGCTGGATGAACACAGCAGGCCAAGCAGCATCTCAGGAGCACAAAAGCTGACGTTTCGGGCCTAGACCCTTCATCAGATGAAGGGTCTTGGCCCGAAACGTCAGCTTTTGTGCTCCTGAGATGCTGCTTGGCCTGCTGTGTTCATCCAGCCTCACATTTTATTATCTTGGAATTCTCCAGCATCTGCAGTTCCCATTATCTCTGACATCATTCCCTAGTGCAGTCTCTGCATTTTCCCCACCTCCCTGCGCACCATTTCAATCCAATAACCATCCAATGCCCCTCTTGAACCTGCCTCTGCCACATTATCTGGACATTACTTTAAATCTTTGTCTCTCCACTTCTTGTTTCTTTTGTGAGTGGGTACAATGCCCAAATTGTTACAGCACTGACTTCACAGAATAATTGAAGGAACCTAGGAAGAACTAACTTGCACTATTGTTCCATATTGAATAGTGGGATGTGGGGATCTGGGCTCAAGTCCCATCTCCCACAGAATTCCTACAATGTGGAAGCAGGCCATTCAACCCACCGAGTTTACGCTGATCCTCCAGATAGCATCCCACCTTACCTTATTCCTGTAACCCTGCATTTCCCACAGCTGGCCCACACATCCCTGAACACTACGGGCAATTTAGCATGGCCAATCCACCGAGCCTGCACATCTTCGGACTGTGGGAGGAAACCGGAGCACCCTGAGGAAACCCACGCAGACACGGGGAGAATGTGCAAACTCCACACAGATGTTGACCCGAGGGCGGAATTGAACTTGAGTCCCTGGCGCTGTGATGCAGCAGGGCTAACCACCCAGGTCAGTCAAAAGCACAGTGGGACCAACAGAAGCTGCAGTGCAATAATTGTCGAATTATTGGAGATTTGTGAACTGCAGCTCCTGAATTCACCTCCTCACTCATCACTGCAAACCCCTCCATTTGTCAACGCCTCATTTGTCAAATCGCTACAAGTGGCCCAAGCTCCAGGGAATGGTGTTGCAGCGGACAGTGATACTGTAACTACCAATTGATAGACCCAGGCTAATGCTCTGGGGGTGTGGGTTCAAACCCCACCAGAGGTCCTAGTGGAATTTCAGTTCAATCACAGCCATACACTGACCATCACAGAGCTGTCATTGACTAATATAAAATCACATCCGCTTTCCTAATGGGCAGCAAACACTGGGCTTGTCAGTGAAAGATATCGTTTTTAAAAATAATGATTCTTTCCTGAAAGTTCCAGACAACTTTAAAAATGATGTGTGAACAGTGGAAGGCGTTCAAACCTACTGCTGGGTTGTACAATCTTCCAGGGGCTCTAAAAATTATTGAGATCCCATCTTGCTCCCTGTGGAGGGACAATACGCTCTCTACCATAATGTGCTTTAGGTTCTGAGCTTTCAGAGGCCTCTGTACTGAAATCTGTGAGGAATGCTACCAAAGGCCTCAGTAATGTCAAATTCAAACCTGGAACCATAAAGTCACAGTGAGGTACAGCCCCACTCATCCATGCCACCCAGATATCCTAAATCAATCTAGTCCCATTTGCCAGCGTTTGACCTATATCCCTGTAAACACTTAAGACCAGAAGACATAGGAGCGGAAATAAGGCCATTCGGCCCATCGAGTCCACTCCACCATTTAAATCATGACTGATGGGCATTTCAACTCCACTTCCCTGCACTCTCCCCGTAGCCCTTGGTTCCTTGTGAGATCCAGAATTTATCAATCTCTGCCTTGCAGACATCTAACGTCCCGGCCTCCGCTGCACTCCGTGGCAATGAATTCCACAAGCCCATCACTCTCTGGCTGAAGAAATGTCTCCTCATTTCAGTTTTAAATTTAACCCCTCTAATTCTAAGGCTGTGCCCACGGGTCCTAGTCTCCCCGCCAAATGGAAACAACTTCACAGCGTCCACCCCTTCTAAACCATACATCATCTTGTAAGTTTCTATTAGATCCCCCCTCAACCTTCTAAACTCTAATGAGTACAATCCCAGGATCCTTAGCCATTCGTCATACGTTAAACCTACCATTCCAGGGATCATCCGTGTGAATCTCTGCTGGACATGCTCCAGGGCTAGTATGTCCTTCCTGAGGTGTGGGGCCCAAAATTGGACACAGTATTCTAAATTTCCTATTCATATACTCATTCAGATGCCTTTTAAATGCTGTCATTGTACCAGCCTCCACCACCTCCTCCGGCAGCTCATTCCATACACGCACCACTCTGTGTGAAAAAGTTGTCCCTCAGGCTCAGGTCCCTTTTAAATCTTTTCCATCTCACCTTAAACCTGTGCCTTCTAGTTTTGGCTCCCCTACCCTGGGGAAAAGACCTTGTCTACTCACCCTATCTATGCCCGTCATGATTTTATAAACCTCTATAAGATCACCCGTCAGCCTTTGACGCTCGGCCTCTCCCTGTAGCTCAAACCCTCCAACTCTGGCAACATCCTTGTAAACTGTTTCTGAACCCTTTCGAGTTTCACAACGTCCTTCCTATCGCAATCTATGCTTTCTGCTGCACAGGGAGACACCAATTTCCCATCACCCCCAATAAATTCCAGTCCCTGATGCCTGCAGAGTAGGTGTCCCACTCAGGACCATTTACATTGCTCCCCTAGCAGCCTTACTCTGAGTTTACTGGTTTCTGTTGAAGCTCAGAGTCTGATCAAGCAGTGGGCAGTCGTAATTTCTTTTCCTCAGTAATAATTGAGCTGGGTTGCATCATCTGTGAGCCTCCTCCTACACCGTTATCTCTGCCTTTTCACCCTGTTCACACAATAGCACACCACACTCAGAGACAGTGTCTAACAGACAAGCTCTCTCTCAGGCATACACTCTTAACTCACCACACAGATACACGCTCCCTCAAACACATACACACACACACTCTCTCTCGCTCTCCCTCCCTGACTCAGATACACATCCCCACACCCCCTCAGTGTGTCCCACAGACAGGCTGCACGGTCCGTGCTCACGCACATCTAACCCTCTCCTTACCCAGAGACGGCCGGCAGTTCTCCGGCTCCATGGAGAAGGACCTGGAGCCTGGGCAGTCGCTTGCTAACGGGAGCCGCCGAGGATGCAGCGTGGGCGGCGTGGCCAGCCCAGTGAGCCCCGGGGAGAAGCGGCGAGCCCCGGGGAAGCTGCGGGCTTTCCTGCAGACGAACTGCCTGGTGTTGCTGACCGTGTCCGGAGTATTGCTCGGCGTGGCTGTGGGATTGGCAGCCCGGAAACTGCAGCTTTCCCGGGCTCACATGCAGCATTTAGCTTTCCCTGGAGAGCTCCTGCTCCGGCTCCTCAAGATGATCATCCTGCCCGTGGTCTTCTGCAGCTTGGTGGCCGGGGCCGCTAGCCTCGACCCCAGAGCCCTCGGCAAACTGGGCGGCAGGGCTATCCTGTACTTCGCAGTGACCACCCTCATTGGGTCAGCGCTGGGAGTCATCCTGGGGCTGACCATCAAACCAGGAGATCAGACTGGGCAAGCGGGACACATAGACCGGGCCCCGGCCAGCTCCACGCTGCCCAGCAAAGAGGCAACTGACACTTTCTTGGACCTCTTCAGGTAAGGCACAGCCTCTTCTCTCATTGGTGTCTGCGGGAATGAGAGGGGACCTCACTGAGACACACTGGATTGTTAGGGAACTTGCCAGGGCAGATATGGCACAGTCTAGGACTAGAGACTACTGTCCCAGAGCAAGGGAACACCCTTCTAATGTTTTGAGTTGGGGAGGAATTTCTTCTCTTCCATGGGGAGTGAATCTGTGGAATTCTTTACCCCAGAGGGCTGTTGAGGCTGGGTCGTTAGGTACGTTCGAGGCTGAGATAGGATTTTATTCAGTAACGGAATCAAGAGAAATGGGCAGAAGGCAGGAAAGGACAGTCAAGTGTGATCAGATCAGCCATGACCTCATTGATTGGGGAAGCAGACCCAATGGGCTGAATGGCCTACTCATGCTCCTGTCCCTAGTGGTCCTCACTGGGATGGAGTGACCGTGAGTGAAAGATGGTTTCAGGGAGACTAATGGAGGAGTTCGAAACCACCCTTTTGGAGACGCCCCTGACTTTGGAATGTTGGGTATGGAGAAAGCTCGTCTCTGGTAGAGTTTCTGTAATGTCCAGTTGGGAATGTCTTCGCCTCAGACTGTGTGCTTGTCAGGAAATGAATGTTACAAAATATTAAGACTGTTACAACTAGACTGAGACACCCCCAAGGTGGATCATAGAGTGTATGAAGGGCAGATCGAATTTCATTGCATCATCTGTAATTTTCAAGTCAAAATGTTTTGTAGTGCATTTTTATAAATCTTATGAATAACTTAAAACTTTTGGGATATAATAAGGAGAAGCAGTGTCCAATGCTTTGCCAAGTGAGTTAGTAACCAGAGGTACTCCAATTAAATTAATTGGTCAGGGAGGTTCAGGGTAGACGAGGAGAATTATTTAGACAGTTGTGGTCTGGAACACACTGCCTGAAAATGCAATGGGAACCAATTCAACAGGAGCTTTCTAAAAGGGGATCAAAACTGGTGGGACTCAAGAACAGGGATAGTGGGACTACTTTGGCGGATCTTTCAAAGTACCAGCACAGACTCAATGGGCTGAATGGTCTTTTCCAGTGCATCTAAGAAGGTCCACGTGTATTGGTTAGGATGTGAAGTGCTGTACAAGTGTGATATATGCGCTGCGTTGGGAAAGACTAAGGGGCAGGCTGTTCATGTTGTTTGTGGACTTTTTTGTGTGTTTTTCGTTCGAGTTTAAATCGCTGATTGAAATGACAACAAATGCACACGGTTCAGGCTCTCATTCACATTGAAGCGAGAATCTGAACAGGCTCCCCAGAAGAAAATCAAAGCACTGCCTGCAGTCGGCGATGGCTCAGCGGTTAGCACTGCTGCCTCACAGCAGTAGGGACGTGGGTTCGGTTCTAGCCTCGGGTGACTGCGTGGAGTTTGCGCATTCTCCCCGTGTCTGCGTGGATTTCCTTCCACAGTCTAAAGGTTTGCAGGTTAGGTGGGCTGAATGGCCTATTCCCGTTCCTGTACAGTGAAATCTGTTTGGAATTCCTGAAGGGATTTATTTGTGACTGTCTTGTGTTTCATAAGTGGCAGCATCTTCCCCACATCCCATCCAAACACTTTCCTGTTTGGAATACAGAATCTCAGTCAATTCCAATCTTCCTAATGATTTCATGTTCTAGTGGTGTCCTTGCAATTTTCTTTTGCATTCTTTTGAGAGTTTCGATATTATTTTGTTTTGTGATATGAAAACAGACAGCCCTGCAATTTACCAAGAACAACAAAGAACAAAGAAAATTACAACACAGCTACAGGCCCTTCAGCCCTCCAAGCCTGTGCCGATCAAGATCCTCAGTCTAACCTGTCATCTATTTTCTAAGGGTCTGTGTCCATTTGCTCCCTGCCCATCCATGTACCTGTCCAAGTATATCTTAAAAGATGCTAACGTGTCTGTGTCTACCACCTCCGCTGGCAACACGTTCCAGGCACCGAACACCCTCTGTGTAAAGAACTTTCCATGCATATCTCCCTCAAACTTTCCTCCTCTCACTTTGAAAGTTTAGTACTGAGGTTCAGTTCGAGATGGAAATTCATTTCTCTGCTTTACAATCTGTCTTCATGGGGTTGATTTTTTTAAAAATAGTGCTCCTATTAACGTGTATCATTGTCTATTGATTCGCAATGTATTTCCCTGTAATCTTCCAACTTCTATCCCATCCATTTTCCAAGAGCAATGTAACTTTGCATTTAAAACTAAAAACAGATAACCAAGCGGACTGAGTCAGTAGACTGATGATTGTCAGATCAATCTGCAGGATCTCCTGATTATTAAAGCCAGAGTTTATCCCTTGCCCCTTGATCAAATTTTTTTACTAATGACAGAGGCCATTCTCTCTCTTTTAAGGCTTCCCCAGCTTTTACAACTCAGCACCAAGTGAGAGCTGCTGACAGATTTAAGAGCGATGAACTCACTCTTGTCTCCAATGAAGGAGCTTCAGAAGTAATTGACTGAGTTTGAAGATGTGCGACCACCCAGAACAATGTTCTCAAGCACGCATGATCAAATGCGTCTCATTAATTAGATCTGAAGCTCTAACCTTAATGCAGGAGCCAATTACATTCACATCAACTTGTTTAGTGACACAGACAATGTTCCAAACTTTTCCAACATACAAGGTTGTGATTCTGTGTTCAATTGCGCCTTCTGTCTGCCCTTTACTGTAGAATGTAAAATTGATAATTGATATGTGTAGTCTGCAGTGTTTCTTAAGAAGATTTTTATCAATGCTGTAAATGTAAATCTGAAACAAGAACTGCGAGTTAATGTTTTGAGCCTGCTATGACTTTTCTTTGGGACAGGTTCCTTCAGTTTAGGAGTAGCACAGTGGCTCAGTGGTCAGCACTGCTGCCTCACAGCACCAGGGACCCGGGTTCAATTCCAGCCTTGGGCAACTGTCTGTGTGGAGTTTGCACATTCTCCCCGTGTCTGCGTGGGTTTCCTCCTGGTGCTCCGGTTTCCTCCCACAGTCCAAAGATGTGCAGGTTAGGTGGATTGGCCATGCTAAATTTCTCATAATGTTCAGAGATGTGTAGATTAGGTGGGTTATAAAGGGATGGGTCTGGGTGGGATGCTCTGAGGTTCGGTGTGGACTTGTTGGGCCGAAGGGCCTGTTTCCAAACTGTAGGGATTCTATGAATCTATGAGTTCCAGAGAACAGTCATGTTGAACATGAAATGTGAACCCTGTTTCTCCTGGCAATACCTGAGCATTCATTGTCAGTCGTCCCCTGGTTAGAATATAGGTCCTGATGAAGGGTCTAGGCCTGAAATGTTGAGTTTCCTGCTCCTCTGATGCTGCCTGACCTTCTGCGTTCCTCCAGCTCCACACTGTGATGCCGACTCCGGCATCTGCAGTTCTTGCTGTCTCTGAATGTGGGTTCGAAGGTTTATGCCAAACTGATAATAACTCCACATTACAGTGAGCAGTATTTTCAAAATAAAGACTGTGTCACCTTCAGTGATACCATTGTGTCATAGCTGGAAGGGAGAATAGAACTTTCCACTTATAGAGAGTCAGAAGCTGCCCTCACTGAATCTGGTTTTGACAATGCCTCAATTTAAAAACTCTCGTACTTGCTTTCAAACCCTTCCATGGCCTCCACCCCATCTCTGTATTCCCCTCCGGCTCATTAACTCTTCAAATCTCTCTTACACTAATTGCATATCCCTGACTTTAGTCATTCCACTGTTGGCAGACATACTGTCTGTTCCCTGGACACCAAACCCCTCCTTAAACCTCTCTGTCTCTCCCTCTCCTCTTTTATGATGCTCCCTAAAACTCCCCTCTTTGGGCATCAGACCTAAAGATCCTGGGGGGGCAAATTCTGTTGGAAGATGCCTCCTGAGAGGCACCCTGGGATGCTGAAGATGCTAGAGGAATGCCAATTGTTGTTGTAATCACTGTAATTCTAAATATTGGTTAAAGATACAGGCCTGTCATGGTATGAAAATCAAATCAATAACCAGAGGCAACTTTGAAAATGGTGCACCAGTTGTGAATGTCCACACTCGCAATCCACTGTCTCTAATAGCGGCTCTCCCAGTGAAAGGTGACGACCGTAAATTGTGCCCCTCAGTGTTGAGGTGAGGTAGGGGAGTGTGTAAAATAGGGTGGAATCCCAGCCCCCATCTTCCCACTCAAACCCTGGTACAATTACAACATTTAAAAGGCATCCAGATGGGTATATGAACAGGAAGTGTTTAGAGGGATATGGGCCAAATGCTGGCCAATGGGACTAGATTAATTTAGGGTATCTGGTCAGCATAGACGCGTTGCACCATAGGGTCTGTTTCTGTGCTGTACAGC
The DNA here is from genome assembly GCF_030684315.1 of Stegostoma tigrinum. NCBI lineage: Eukaryota > Metazoa > Chordata > Chondrichthyes > Orectolobiformes > Stegostomatidae > Stegostoma > Stegostoma tigrinum. The sequence goes on from NC_081362.1 coordinate 2,219,976, forward strand.
TCTATGACTCTATGAGTGAATAGTGAGGAGTCATCTGCTTGAGCCCCTGCAGTCCATGTGATAAGGATTAAGGATGAATCCCCAGCAGTTATCAGCAATGCAGCCTTTATGCTTGTGTAACAGGCACAGACTCAGCACATTAGTTGGATGTGGGTGCCGAAAAGTAAATAGTGAGCAAGATAACCCAAACTGAGCGATAGTGCTAAGGGCAGCTACTATCATCCTCTTAGACTCCGGCTCTCTTTTTGACCCACTGATCCCATAAATAAGGGGAGCTGCAAATTCCCAGTCTTAGCTTTCACTCCCAGTAAAGACTTTAGGCTTACAAATAACTTCTCAAACAAATGACTTAGATATTTCAGAGATAATGCGAACTGGAGAATCCGAGATAACAAAGTGTGGGGCTGGATGTCCACAGCAGGCCAAGCAGCATCTCAGGAGAACAAAAGCTATGGGTCTAGGCCCGAAACATCAGCTTTTGTGCTCCTGAGATGCTGCTTGGCGTGCTGTGTTCATCCAACTCCGCACTTTGTTAACATAGATATTTCAGTCGGTTAATATGTTTAATTGAACATCTGAATAAGAAAGTGACTGTTGTTATTTCTGTTTGCTGGTGTTTGATATCAGTGTTAATATTTAACATATTGCCCTGTCTCTATCTCATTGCCCACGTTGTAACTGGAGGCTGAAGGTGTCACTGTGACATTGCACGATCTCAGCACAGAACATGGCATTCTGCTTTGTTGCTCCAACTTGTGGCAAATATGTTGAGATTTATTGCACTCTTTTAATCTTGTGTTATATAAAACATCCTTTCTTTTTGCTGTCCTGCTACAAGTCCATCAGACTATAAATGTAAGGAGTGCAAGTAAAATCAAGCTACCTGGCCCTTCCATTTCTGTTCGAATTTGGAAAAGTTCCAGCTACTATTTTGTGTGAAGACTCTTGAGAAGTTAAACTATGCCTCCCCGGTCTTTACACAGGAGCATTTAAATCAAAAACAAATGATTTAAGAAGCATTTATTTATACCTTCTCAACAACTGCTTCACATTTTATTTGCTTAATGGCGAATGGGTGCAGACCTGAAGGGCCTTAACACTGTTCCCTGTGTAAAGGCAATGCCAGACCTGGGGAATATTTCCTGTATTTTTATCCTGAGTTGGATGCTGTGGTCTCTCTCCGAGGGGAGACAGTGACACGATGGTAGTATCACTGGGCCAGTCACCTAACTCTGGGAACATGGGCTCAAATGGAATTGAAGTCTAGTCTCAGGGACGGTGACCCTGAAACCATCATGCACGATGTAAAAACCCACTGGGTTCAACAATATTCTTTAGTGAAGGAAATCTGCCGTCCTTACCCAGTCTGGTCTACATGTGACTCCAGACCCACAGCAATATGGCTGACTCTGAACTATCCTCCAAAATGGCCAAGTGAGACACTCAAGTCAAGGGCAATTGGGGGTGGAGCAACAAATCCTGAGCCAGTCAGCAACCCGCACATCCCTTACAGAATATAGAAAGAAGGGTGTTACTATGTTCCTTTGTTTACTTGGAGCTGTAATATTACACAATGAAAACCCAGCTTCTAAGCTGTGGGAATGAATTGAACAGCTGGAGGGCAATTTTCTCCAGGAAAGAGTTCGGTTTAAAACTGAATTTATCCTTCCACATCATTGCAAGGTAGAAAATAACTCTACATGGTTTCAAATCTGTACGCCATCCAGAGAGGATTTCAGTGAGTGTGTGTGTGTGTGTGTGTGTGTGTGTGTGTGTGTGTGTGTGTGTGTGATGCAAACACTTTCCCACAAGCTGTAAAGGACTTTGGTTAGTAAATTCGGGAGCACGCTACTGGGCTGTGTTCAGGTGCGGACGCGCTCCGGTGGGGAATGTGTGGAACACGTGTGGAGGGTACAATTAACAAATGCATTAAACAGTCCTTTCCCCCATTCCCAACAGCCTTGCTTTAGGGATAATGGGAACTGCAGATGCTGGAGAATTCCAAGATCATAAAATGTGAGGCTGGATGAACACAGCAGGCCAAGCAGCATCTCAGGAGCACAAAAGCTGACGTTTCGGGCCTAGACCCTTCATCAGAGAGGGGGATGGGGAGAGGGAGCTGGAATAAATAGGGAGAGAGGGGGAGGCGGACCGAAGATGGAGAGTAAAGAAGATAGGTGGAGAGAGTATAGGTGGGGTGGTAGGGAGGGGATAGGTCAGTCCAGGGAAGACGGACAGGTCAAGGAGGTGGGATGAGGTTAGTAGGTAGCTGGGGGTGCGGCTTGGTGTGGGAGGAAGGGATGGGTGAGAGGAAGAACCGGTTAGGGAGGCAGAGACAGGTTGGACTGGTTTTGGGATGCAGTGGGTGGGGGGGAAGAGCTGGGCTGGTTGTGTGGTGCAGTGGGGGGAGGGGACGAACTGGGCTGGTTTAGGGATGCAGTAGGGGAAGGGGAGATTTTGAAACTGGTGAAGTCCACATTGATACCATATGGCTGCAGGGTTCCCAGGCGGAATATGAGTTGCTGTTCCTGCAACCTTCGGGTGGCATCATTGTGGCACTGCAGGAGGCCCATGGTGGACATGTCATCTAGAGAATGGGAGGGGGAGTGGAAATGGTTTGCGACTGGGAGGTGCAGTTGTTTATTGCGAACCGAGCGGAGGTGTTCTGCAAAGCGGTCCCCAAGCCTCCGCTTGGTTTCCCCAAATGTAGAGGAAGCCACACCGGATACAGTGGATGCAGTATACCACATTGGCGGATGTGCAGGTGAACCTCTGCTTAATGTGGACATCATGTCCATCATGGGCCTCCTGCAGTGCCACAATGATGCCACCCGAAGGTTGCAGGAACAGCAACTCATATTCCGCCTGGGAACCCTGCAGCCATATGGTATCAATGTGGACTTCACCAGTTTCAAAATCTCCCCTTCCCCTACTGTATCCCTAAACCAGCCTAGTTCGTCCCCTCCCCCCACTGCACCACACAACCAGCCCAGCCCCTCTTCCCCCCCACCCACTGCATCCCAAAACCAGTCCAACCTGTCTCTGCCTCCCTAACCGATTCTTCCTCTCACCCATCCCTTCCTCCCACACCAAGCCGCACCCCCAGCTACCTACTAACCTCATCCCACCTCCTTGACCTGTCCGTCTTCCCTGGACTGACCTATCCCCTCCCTACCACCCCACCTATACTCTCTCCACCTATCTTCTTTACTCTCCATCTTCGGTCCGCCTCCCCCTCTCTCCCTATTTATTCCAGTTCCCTCTCCCCATCCCCCTCTCTGATGAAGGGTCTCGGCCCGAAACATCAGCTTTTGTGCTCCTGAGATGCTGCTTGGCCTGCTGTGTTCATCCAGCCTCACATTTTATGAGCCTTGCTTTAGGAATGGGCATTGAGATTTTGGGAATTTCCCTGCTCAATCATGTTTTAATCAGGCTGAAAGAAATGTTCTGAGGAAGGATCACCGGACCCAAAACATTAACTCTGATTTTTTTCTCTACAGGTGCTGCCAGATCTGCTGAGCTTTTCCAGCAACTTCTGTTTTTGATGCTGAAAGAAAGGTGGCCAGCTGGGGCAGGTCACAATGCATGTACAGCCCATAACTGGTCTGATTTGTGGGATGGTGTCGGCTAATGTTCTGCGGTGTCCATTGGAGTTCGGGCAGTGAGAGGTGACTGCGTTGATACATATGAGATCCTGGGAGGATCTGTCAGGGTGGACACTGAAAGGACGTTAAACCCTAAATAAAAACCGAAAGAACTGCGGATGCTGTAAATCAAGAACAAAAACAAAGTTGCTGGAAAAGCTCAGCAGGTCTGGCAGCATCTGTGAAGGAGAAAGCGTGAAGGAGCTCACGTTTCGGGTCCAGTTACCCTTCCTCAGAACTGAGGAACCAAAACGTTAACTCTGTTTTCTCCTTCACTGAAAGAATGTTTTCTGTTGTGTGTGTGTGTGTGTGTGTGTGTGTGGGGGGGGGTGGGGGGTTGGTTGGGCGGGCAAGACAGGGCAGACCTGATCAAGGGGACACTATTGAAACGTAACTGATCTCCCAGTTATGAAGGAGATGAGGATGTTTTTCTCCCACAGGGCTCAGAGTCTTTGAACTTTCTTCTCCAGAGAGCGATGAGGAGGGTTGTTGAGTATTTTTGAAGCTGAGGTAGGAAGACCTTTCCTTGAATGTGGAGGTGAGGCCACATAAGATCAGCCATGGTCTTATTGGCTTGCACAGCAGGCTAGAGGGGCTGAATGGTTGCTCCTATTTGATGTGTACGTAAGAGTCAGCTCCTACAGAAGGAAAGTTAGGGAGAATTGAAGGAATAAAAGCAGACTTTGTTCTGAGTTCTCATAATTCCAGTTGAGCTGTGGTCTGTAAACATTTAAACTCCTCACTTGTAATAACTGCTTCAAGGTCATTGATGTTCTTGCAGCTTTCCTACAGAACATAGCAACAAACTGTTTCTGATTAAGTAAATGAGTGACTGGGCTGAATTTGGCCGCTGAGGTGGCTGGTGGTGGCTGACTGTGGAAACCTGTGCCTCCTCAATGTAGTCCTGCCCTCCTGTGAGTTACCCAGGTCCCAGCGGGAACTGACCGTAATCTCCACAGGAACTGGAGCCAATTGAGGCCAACTCAAGGCCTTGGTCATTTTTAAATCCAATTAGAATTGGGCCTATCATCTCGGGGCGGGGGGGGTCTGGGATTTTCCTGGGAACATCCGGATGGGACATCTACCTTTTCTGGAAATGAATGAGGATAGCTCTCTGAAGCTCTGTAATTCCCAAAACGGTGAGATCAGTTGGAAAAGACACACTGAAGCAGTGGCTGGCTCTGATCCATCTGCTAATGGAGTGTGAACCAGTACAGACACTGCCCCCATGGCAACTGCTGACGGAATCCAGAGGAAGTAGAGGTTATTCATTATGGGATGTGAGTGTCACTGGCTGGATGATATCCAGTGCATCCTGTAGATGGTACACACTGCTGCTACTGAGCTCCGGTAGTGGAGGGAGTGGGATGTTTGTGGATGTGATGCCAATCAAGCGGCTGCTTTGTCCTGGGTGATTCAAGCTGCTTGAGTGTTGTTGGGGCTGCTCCCATCCAGGCAAGTGGGGAGTATTCCATCACACTCCTGCCTTGTGCCTTGTGGATGGTGGAGCTAAGTACCATCCCAAAGCATTAACTATTCTCTGCCCGGGTGTTCCTATCCCTCTTTATCAAATCAAGCAGCTTCTAATTGTTTCTGAAGAAGTGTCACTGGACTCAAAATGTTAATTCTGTTTTCTGTTCGCAAATACTGCCACACCTGCTGAGTTTCTCCAGCAATATCTGCTTTTCTTTTCAGCTTTTCGATTAACTTTACCAGTGATTACATATCAGGATGGTCAATAGTCCATCAATGCACAGTCACTAGTGTCATACTTTCTGCCGTGATATTCTGGGGGCCTGTTAACTTATAGAAGCCCCTCGTGTCTTGTAATGGAATATAAATAGTTTCTGAGAGATAGTAGGAACTGCAGATGCTGGAGAATCTGAGATAACAAGGTATGGAGCTGGATGGACACAGCAGGCCAAGCAGCATCAGAGGAGCAGGAAAGGCTGACATTTCAGGTCTGGACCCTTCTTCAGCCGCAGAGAAAACCGTTTTTGGGAGGATCTGAATGTTTTGTATGTAGAGGTTATCACCATTTCTGCAGAACCCTCCAGAAGGAAACGTCAGCTTTCCTGCTCCTCTGATGCTGCCTGGCCTGCTGTGTTCATCCAGCTCTTACACCTTGTTATCATATATAGTTTCTGGTCATCTTTAGGAAATGTTCTAATTTTGCATTTGAATGGAGGCACCCAAGTGTTTGATGCTCAAATGCAATATTATTGTATTTTCTGTAATGTCTGACTTGAACTGTTTTGGAATGTACTTGCAGATAATTCATGAATAAAGTATACTTTTGTGAGGAAACATTCTATTATAGTTACAAGATCACTGAGGAACTGCCTCTGTAGATTGCAGTCAGAGTGATGTGCTTCAAAACTAGTCTCGCATAACCTATCTCGCATAACCTATCTCACATAACTTATCTCACATAACCTATCTCATGCCTTTTCCTCTAGCTGTATGAAAGTTGAATTGTTTCAGGATAAAATCGCTGGACCCAAAACATTTAACTCTGCTTTCTCTCCTGCCTGACTTGCTGAGTTTTTCCAGCAATTTCTGTTCTAGTTGTTGTGTAAAATGCAGTTACTGTTTATTTTTTCTCTGCAGATGGTTTGTTGAGTAATGATCAGATTGGATTTGCTGAGAAATTGTTCTTTCTTTTTGTTTGTTGCAGGAATCTGATTCCTGCAAACCTTGTTGCTGCAGCTTTCCGATCGGTGAGATTTACTGCTTTAAAACCTTCAAACAAATCAGGTCCGGCAGCAAAATTGATAAACACAAACCAAGCTCTATATTTTGCTGCCATTTGTCACCGGGACCTGTTTTTTTTAAATGCTCAAATTGCTAAGTGTCCATCAGAAGTTAGGAAAAGATAACAGCCACTTTCAAAATGTTGTTTGGGTAAAGTTTCCTCTGCTTGTGTGAATTAACTTGTGGTGATCACCTTTAAACTCCTGAAGTAGTGAACAAGTGGGGAGTTAGATATTCCTGGCGCTATCACAATGCACGCTTCTGAAAGAACTGAAAGGCTTGTGCCAATGATTGCCCTGTCTTTTTACCAGACATTCCAGATGGTGGGTCCCACTCCAGGAATTTTCTGGCTGTGCCAGTTGGTTGTCAGCAGTAAATCCTTCCAGTTGGCTGAAGAGCAGGTGGGGAGAGGGGGAGAATGTCCCCTGCAAAAGGCCATTGGTGTATACTGCAGTGCTTTGACCCAAACGCCTGCACTATCCATTGGAAGTGCATGACCATACCCTTGTGACTGGGGACTGGGGAGAAGCCAGGCAGACAGGTAAATGGTGACCTCACAGTGACAGGCTCCAGCACTGACCAATTTTATTTGCCTTTGGAGCAGTCACACTGCTTGGTATGTTGATGTCGCTGGTGAATTGCTGTTTGCTTGATGTGCGAATATTTGTTATGATTGACGAGCTGTGGCAGGGCCTAACACAAGCTTCATTTCTCAGTATGCCACAGATTATAAATGGGTGATAACTGCTGCCGCTGGTGAAAATGTAACATCCAGAAACGCAAGCTATGAAAAGGTAAGAGATGTTCAGCCCTGGTGGGCAGGATAGCTCTGGTGTTTGATCTTATAAACCTTTATTTGCAGACATACGCAGTACAAGCACGCACCTCCAAACTCAACCACAGTTTGTGAAGGTGGTATTGAGTCAGGGAGAGATGGTGGGGGCCTGTAGGAGGCAATAACAAGAGATCTATGTGATCCCATGTATGGATTCTATCATCTGATCATTTGCCCCCATTACCCAATCAATAGCACTGGAACCTGTGGAGCCAGAGTAAAGTCTGGCACAGAAGGAGGCCATTCACCCTATCGTCCCTATGCTAGCTTTTGGAAGGGTGGTCCGGTTAGACCCACTACGCTGCCCTTTCCTCAGAACCCCAGAAATGTTTTCACCTTCCAGTACTGTTTCTGATTCTTCCTTTCATTGTTATTATTGAATTTGCTTCCATTGTGGTACGGATCGCAATAGTTTGCCATGTTAAAGAACGGTTTTCTCATGTCAGTCTTGGAGTTTTCTATTGATCGAGAGAAAGCACTTCTCATTTATGAACATTAGATGCTTGCTCTCTGATGAAAGGAAATCGGCTGGGGAGGGGGGTTGGGGATTAGAGTGGCAGCGGAGGGGGCACACCAGAGTGGTTGGGGGAGGGGGTAATGAGTGAAGGGGGTCCAAGAGAGTTGGTGGGGGAAAAGGACCAGAGTTTGGGGGGGGTGCGGTGGTGGTGGTGGGGGTAATCTTTGAAATGTAGACACGGGCATTTTACATCCCAGGGTGGGGATGAGGCAGTTTCAGTCAGATCCTGTTAGCATAAGAAATAAGGAGGATGAGCTTGAGGCTCAGTTGGAAGTTGGCAAGTATGATGTTGTGGGGGTAATTGAGACGTGGCTTCAAATGGACAGGGCCTGGGAAATGAATATTCAAGGCGAGACGTGCTATCGAAAGGACAGACTGGTGGGCGGAGGGGGTGGGGTGGCCCTGTTGGTGAGGAATGATATTCAGTCCCTTGCGAGGTGGGACATAGAGTCAGGAGATGTATAGTCAGTATGGATAGAGCTGAGAAATTCTAAGGGTAGAAAGACCCTAATGGGAGTTATCTACAGGCCCCCAAACAGTAGTCAGGATGTAGGGTGCAAGTTGAATCAAGAGTTGAAATTGGCCTGTCACAAAGGTATCACTACAGTTGTTATGGGAGATTTCAACATGTGGGTAGACTGGGAGAATCAGGATGGTACTGGACCCCAAGAAAGGGAGTTTGTGGAGTGCCTCCGAGATGGATTCTTAGAACAGCTTGTACTGGACCCTACAGGGAGGAGGCAATTCTGGATCTGGTGTTGTGCAATGAACCGGATTTGATCAGGGACCTCAAAGTAAAGGAACCATTAGGAAGTAGTGACCATAATATGATAAGTTTTAATCTGCAGTTTGAGAGGGAGAAGGGAGAATCGGAAGTGTCAGTATTACACTTGAATAAAGGGAACTATGGAGCTATGAGGGAGGAGCTGGCCAAAGTTCAGTGGTTCAATACCCTATCAGGGATGGCAGTGGAACAACAATGGCAGGTATTTCTGGATATAATGCAGAAGGTGCAGGATCAGTTCATTCCAAAGAGGAAGAAAGATCCTAAGGGGAGGCAGGGGCGGCCGTGGCTGACGTGGGAAGTTAAGGAGTGTATAAAGATAAAAGAGAAGTACAACATAGCAAAGATGAGTGGGAAGCCGGAGGACTGGGGCGCTTTTAAAGAGCAACAGCGTATAACTAGAAAGGCAATACACAGAGAAAAAATGAGCTACGAAGGCAAACTGGCCAAAAATATAAAGGAGGATAGTAAAAGCTTTTTTAGGTATGTGAAAAGAAAAAAAAAATGGTTAAGACTAAAATGGCCCTTGAAGTCAGAAACGGGTGAATTTATTATGGGGAACAAGGAAATGGCAGAAGAGTTGAATAGATACTTTGGATCTGTCCTCACTAGGGAAGACACAAGCAATCTCCCAGATGTAATAGTGGCTGAAGGACCGAGGGTAATGGATGGACTGAAGGGTATTTATATTAGACAGGAAATGGTGTTGGATAAACTGTTAGGACTGAAGGCCGATAAGTCCCCGTGACCTGATGGTCTGCATCCCAGGGTACTTAAGGAGGTGATTCTAGAAATTGTGGACGCGTTGGTAATTATTTTCCAAGGTTCTATAGATTCAGGATCAGTTCCTACGGATTGGAGGGTGGCAAATGTTGTCCCACTTTTCAAGAAAGGAGGGAGAGAGAAAACAGGGAATTATAGACTGGTTAGCCTGACGTCAGTGGTGGGAAAGATGCTGGAGTCAATTATAAAAGATGAAATTACAACTCATTTGGATAGCAGTAACAGGATAGGCTGGAGTCAGCATGGATTTACAAAGGGGAAATCGTGCTTGACTAATCTTCTGGAATTTTTTAAGGATGTATCTATGAAGATGGATAAGGGAGAATCAGTGGATGTAGTGTACCTGGACTTTTAGAAAGCCTTTGATAAAGTCCTGCATAGGAGATTGGTGAACAAAATTAGGGCACATGGTATTGGGGACATAATACTGAGTTGGATTGAAAATTGGCTGGCTGACAGGAAGCAAAGAGTAGTGATAAACAGGTCCCTTTCAGAATGGCAGGCAGTGACCAGTGGGGTACCACAAGGTTCGGTGCTGGGACCGCAGCTGTTTACAATATACATTAGTGATATAGACGAAGGCATTAAAAGTAATATTAGCAAATTTGCTGATGACACGAAGTTGGGTGCCAGTGTGAAATGTGAGGAGGATGTTATGAGAATACAGGGTGACTTGGACAGGCTAGGTGAGTGGACGGATGCATGGCAGATGCAGTTTAATGTAGATAAATATGTGGTTATCCACTTTGGTGGCAAGAACAGGAAGGCAGATTACTATCTCAATGGAGTCAAGTTAGGTAAAGGGGAAGCACAACGAGATCTAGGTGTTCTTGTACATCAGTCAATGAAAGCAAGCATGCAGGTACAGCAGGCCGTGAAGAAAGCTAATGGCATGCTGGCCTTCATAACAAGAGGAATTGAGTATAGGAGTAAAGAGGTCCTTTTGCAGCTGTACAGGGCCCTGGTGAGACCGCACCTGGAGTATTGTGTGCAGTTTTGGTCTCCAGATTTGAGGATGGACATTCTTGCTATTGAGGGAGTGCAGCGTAGGTTCACGAGGTCAATTCCCAGAATGGCAGGACTATCGTATGTTGAAAGATTGGAGCGACTGGGCTTGTATACGCTTGAGCTTAGGAGGATGAGAGGGCATCTGATTGAGACGTATAAGATTATTAAGGGATTGGACACTCTGAAGGCAGGAAGTATGTTTCCATTGATGGGTGAGTCCAGAACTAGAGGACACAGTTTAAAAATAAGGAGTAGGCCATTTAGAACAGAGTTGAGGAGAAACTTCTTCACCCAGAGAGTGGTGGATATATGGAATGCTCTGCCCCAGAAGGCAGTGGAGACCAACTCTCTGGATACTTTCAAGAAAGAGATAGATAGAGCTCTTAAAGATAGCGGAATCAAGGGTTGTGGGGATAAGGCAGGAACAGGATACTGATTGTGGATGATCAGCCATGATCATAATGAATCGTGGTGCTGGCTCAAAGGGCCGAATGGCCTACTCCTGTACCTATTGTCAAATGTCGATTGTCTATTGTCTATTGTGTGAGAGCTCCCTGGGTGTGGATTGTGTTTCTCAGGTTTTTCTCTGGTCCTGTGGCCCATGATTTCTGTCTGTGACTCCAGGTTCCCATTGGCACTGAGGTGGAGGGGATGAACATCCTGGGACTGATCCTGTTTGCGATGACTTTTGGGATTGCTCTCCGGAAGCTGGGTCGTGATGGAGAGCTGCTCATTCAGTTTTTCAGCAACTTCAATGATGCCACAATGATCCTGGTCTCATGGATAATGTGGTAAAGCTGTTACTGCCCCTCAACCTCACCCCTCACCCCAACCCACATCACCCTCACCTTCCTTCCCCCCAACCCCCATCCCCCTCACCTTCCTCATCCTCACCCAACACCTCAACCCCCATCACCCTCACCTTCCTTAACCCCCTCACACCCCAACCCCACCACCCCTCACTGCATCCCTAAACCACGTCCCTCACCCTCACCTCACTCACCACTACCCTTGACCACAACCCCCGTCACTCTCACCTTCCTCAGCCCCCTCACACTCCAACCCCACCACCCCTCAACCACCCTCACCTCCTCACCGCACCCCCAAACCACCTCCCTCATCCTTACCTCAATCAACGTCACCCCTGACCCCAACCCCCATCACCCCCAACTTCCTCATCCCCCTCACACCTCAACCCCACCACCTCCCAACCCCACCCCCTCACTTACCCCCAAACCACCTCCCTCACCCTCACCTTCCTTATCCCCCTCACACCCCAATCCCACCACCCCTCAACCCCTCACTGCACCCCTAAACCATCTCCCTCACCTTCAACCCACACTGCACCCCCAAACCATCTCCCTCACCCTCACCCCTCACTGCACCCCCAAACCATCTCCCTCACCCTCACCTCTCACTGCACCCGCAAACCATTTCCCTCACCCTCACCCCTCACTGCACCCCCAAACCATCTCCCTCACCCTCACCCCTCACTGCACCCCCAAACCATCTCCCTCACCCTCACCCCTCACTGCACCCCCAAACCATTTCCCTCACCCTCACCCCTCACTGCACCCCCAAACCACCTCCCTCACCCTCACCCCAAACCCCATCACCGTCACCTTCCTTATCCCCCTCTCATCCCAACCCCACCACCCCCACTCCCCTGACACCCTCACTGCACCCCCAAACCAACTCCCTCACCCTCACCCCTCACTGCACCCCCAAACCATCTCCCTCACCCTCACCTCTCACTGCACCCCCAAACCATCTCCCTCACCCTCACCCCTCACTGCACCCCCAAACCATCTCCCTCACCCTCACCTCTCACTGCACCCGCAAACCATTTCCCTCACCCTCACCCCTCACTGCAACCCCAAACCATCTCCCTCACCCTCACCCCTCACTGCACCCCCAAACCATCTCCCTCACCCTCACCCCTCACTGCACCCCCAAACCATCTCCCTCACCCTCACCCCTCACTGCACCCCCAAACCATTTCCCTCACCCTCACCCCTCACTGCACCCCCAAACCACCTCCCTCACCCTCACCCCAAACCCCATCACCGTCACCTTCCTTATCCCCCTCTCACCCCAACCCCACCACCCCCACTCCCCTGACACCCTCACTGCACCCCCAAACCAACTCCCTCACCCTCACCCCTCACTGCACCCCCAAACCATCTCCATCACCCTCACCCCTCACTGCACCCCCAAACCAACTTCCTCACCCTCACCCCTCACTGCACCCCAAAACATCTCCCTCACCCTCACCCCTCACTGCACCCCCAAACCATCTCCATCACCCTCACCCCTCACTGCACCCCCAAACCAACTTCCTCACCCTCACCCCTCACTGCACCCCAAAACATCTCCCTCACCCTCACCCCTCACCGCACCCCCAAACCATCTTCCTCACCCTCACCCCTCACTGCACCCCCAAACCATCTTCCTCACCCTCACCCCTCACTGCACCCCCAAACCATCTCCCTCACCCTCATCCCTCACTGCACCCCCAAACCATCTCCCTCACCCTCACCCCGAACCGTGTCCCCAAACCATCTCCCTCACCCTCACTGCACCCCCACACCATCTCCCTCACCCTCACCCCTCACCGCACCGCTAAACCATCTCCCTCACTCTCACCCCTCACTGCACCCCCAAAACCATCTCCCTCACCCTCACCCCTCACTGCACCTCCAAACCAACTCCCTCACCCTCACCCCTCACTGCACCCCCAAACCAACTCCCTCACCCTCGCCCCTCACTGCACCCCAAAACATCTCCCTCACCCTCACCCCTCACTGCACCCCCAAACCACCTCCCTCACCCTCACCCCAAACCCCATCACCGTCACCTTCCTTATCCCCCTCTCACCCCAACCCCACCACCCCCACTCCCCTGACACCCTCACTGCACCCCCAAACCAACTCCCTCACCCTCACCCCTCACTGCACCCCCAAACCATCTCCATCACCCTCACCCCTCACTGCACCCCCAAACCAACATCCTCACCCTCACCCCTCACTGCACCCCAAAACATCTCCCTCACACTCACCCCTCATTGCACCCCCAAACCATCTCCATCACCCTCACCCCTCACTGCACCCCCAAACCAACTTCCTCACCCTCACCCCTCACTGCACCCCAAAACATCTCCCTCACCCTCACCCCTCACTGCACCCCAAACCATCTTCCTCACCCCTCACCCCTCACTGCACCCCCAAACCATCTTCCTCACCCTCACCCCTCACTGCACCCCCAAACCATCTCCCTCACCCTCATCCCTCACTGCACCCCCAAACCATCTCCCTCACCCTCACCCCGAACCGTGTCCCCAAACCATCTCCCTCACCCTCACTGCACCCCCACACCATCTCCCTCACCCTCACCCCTCACCGCACCGCTAAACCATCTCCCTCACCCTCACCCCTCACAGCACCTCCAAACCAACTCCCTCACCCTCACCCCTCACTGCACCCCCAAACCACCTCCCTCACCCTCACCCCAAACCCCATCACCGTCACCTTCCTTATCCCCCTCTCACCCCAACCCCACCACCCCCACTCCCCTGACACCCTCACTGCACCCCCAAACCAACTCCCTCACCCTCACCCCTCACTGCACCCCCAAACCATCTCCATCACCCTCACCCCTCACTGCACCCCCAAACCAACTTCCTCACCCTCACCCCTCACTGCACCTCAAAACATCTCCCTCACCCTCACCCCTCACTGCACCCCCAAACCATCTCCATCACCCTCACCCCTCACTGCACCCCCAAACCAACTTCCTCACCTTCACCCCTCACTGCACCCCAAAACATCTCCCTCACCCTCACCCCTCACTGCACCCCCAAACCATCTTCCTCACCCTCACCCCTCACTGCACCCCCAAACCATCTTCCTCACCCTCACCCCTCACTGCACCCCCAAACCATCTCCCTCACCCTCATCCCTCACTGCATCCCCAAACCATCTCCCTCACCCTCACCCCGAACCGTGTCCCCAAACCATCTCCCTCACCCTCACTGCACCCCCACACCATCTCCCTCACCCTCACCCCTCACCGCACCGCTAAACCATCTCCCTCACTCTCACCCCTCACTGCACCCCCAAAACCATCTCCCTCACCCTCACCCCTCACTGCACCTCCAAACCAACTCCCTCACCCTCACCCCTCACTGCACCCCCAAACCAACTCCCTCACCCTCGCCCCTCACTGCACCCCAAAACATCTCCCTCACCCTCACCCCTCACTGCACCCCCAAACCACCTCCCTCACCCTCACCCCAAACCCCATCACCGTCACCTTCCTTATCCCCCTCTCACCCCAACCCCACCACCCCCACTCCCCTGACACCCTCACTGCACCCCCAAACCAACTCCCTCACCCTCACCCCTCACTGCACCCCCAAACCATCTCCATCACCCTCACCCCTCACTGCACCCCCAAACCAACATCCTCACCCTCACCCCTCACTGCACCCCAAAACATCTCCCTCACCCTCACCCCTCACTGCACCCCCAAACCATCTCCATCACCCTCACCCCTCACTGCACCCCCAAACCAACTTCCTCACCCTCACCCCTCACTGCACCCCAAAACATCTCCCTCACCCTCACCCCTCACTGCACCCCAAACCATCTTCCTCACCCTCACCCCTCACTGCACCCCCAAACCATCTTCCTCACCCTCACCCCTCACTGCACCCCCAAACCATCTCCCTCACCCTCATCCCTCACTGCACCCCCAAACCATCTCCCTCACCCTCACCCCGAACCGTGTCCCCAAACCATCTCCCTCACCCTCACTGCACCCCCACACCATCTCCCTCACCCTCACCCCTCACCGCACCGCTAAACCATCTCCCTCACCCTCACCCCTCACTGCACCTCCAAACCAACTCCCTCACCCTCACCCCTCACTGCACCCCCAAACCAACTCCCTCACCCTCGCCCCTCACTGCACCCCAAAACATCTCCCTCACCCTCACCCCTCACTGCACCCCCAAACCATCTCCCTCACCTTCACCCCTCACTGCACCCCCAAACCATCTCCCTCACCCTCACCTCTCACTGCAGACCCAAACAATTTCCCTCACCTCACCCCTCACTGCACCCCCAAACCATCTCCCTCACCCTCACCCCTCACTGCACCCCCAAACCATCTCCCTCACCCTCACCCCTCACTGCACCCCCAAACCATCTCCCTCACCCTCACCCCTCACTGCACCCCCAAACCATCTCCCTCACCCTCACCCCTCACTGCACCCCCAAACCAACTCCCTCACCCCTCACTGCACCCCCAAACCATCTCCCTCACCCTCATCCCTCACTGCACCCCCAAACCATCTCCCTCACCCTCACCCCCACCCCGAACCGTGTCCCCAAACCATCTCCCTCACCCTCACTGCACCCCCAAACCATCTCCCTCACCCTCACCCGTCACTGCAACCCCAAACCACCTCCCTCACCCTCACCCCAAAACCCATCACCCTCACCTTCCTTATCCCCCTCTCACCCCAACCCTACCACACCTCACCCCCTGACCCCCTCACTGCACCCCCAAACCAACTCCCTCACCCTCACTGCAGCCCCAAACCAACTCCCTCACCCTCACCCCTCACTGCACCCCCAAACCATCTCCCTCACCCTCACCCCTCACTGCACCCCCAAACCATCTCCCTCACCCTCACCCCTCACTGCACCCCCAAACCATCTCCCTCACCCTCACCCCTCACTGCACCCCCAAACCATCTCCCTTACCCTCACCCCTCACTGCACCCCCAAACCAACTCCCTCACCCCTCCCCTCACCCTCATCCCTCACTGCACCCCCAAACCATCTCCCTCACCTTCACCCCGAACCGTGTCCCCAAACCATCTCCCTCACCCTTACTGCACCCCCAAACCATCTCCCTCACCCTCACCCGTCACTGCAACCCCAAACCACCTCCCTCACCCTCACCCCAAAACCCATCACCCTCACCTTCCTTATCCCCCTCTCACCCCAACCCTACCACCCCTCACCCCCTGACCTCCTCACTGCACCCCCAAACCAACTCCCTCACCCTCACTGCAGCCCCAAACAACTCCCTCACCCTCACCCCTCACTGCACCCCCAAACCATCTCCCTCACCCTCACCCCTCACTGCACCCCCAAACCATCTCCCTCACCCTCACCCCTCACTGCAACTCCAAACCATCTCCCTCACCCTCACCCCTCACTGCACCCCCAAACCATCTCCCTTACCCTCACCCCTCACTGCACCCCCAAACCAACTCCCTCACCCCTCACTGCACCCCCAAACCATCTCCCTCACCCTCATCCCTCACTGCACCCCCAAACCATCTCCCTCACCTTCACCCCGAACCGTGTCCCCAAACCATCTCCCTCACCCTCACTGCACCCCCAAACCATCTCCCTCACTCTCACCCGTCACTGCAACCCCAAACCACCTCCCTCACCCTCACCCCAAAACCAATCACCCTCACCTTCCTTATCCCCCTCTCACCCCAACCCTACCACCCCTCACCCCCTGACCCCCTCACTGCACCCCCAAACCAACTCCCTCACCCTCACTGCACCCCCAAACCAACTCCCTCACCCTCACGCCTCACTGCACCCCCAAACCAACTCCCTCACCCTCACCCCTCACTGCACCCCCAAACCAACTCCCTCACCCTCGCCCCTCACTGCACCCCAAAACATCTCCCTCACCCTCACCCCTCACTGCACGCACAAACCATCTCCCTCACCCTCACCCCTCACTGCACCCCCAAACCATCTCCCTCACCCTCACCCCTCACTGCACCCCCAAACCATCTCCCTCACCCTCACCCCTCACTGCACGCCCAAACCATCTCCCTCACCCTCACGCCTCACTGCACCCCCAAACCAACTCCCTCACCCTCACCCCTCACTGCACCCCCAAACCATCTCCCTCACCCTCACCCCTCACTGCACCCCCAAACCATCTCCCTCACCCTCACGCCTCACTGCACCCCCAAACCAACTCCCTCACCCTCACCCCTCACTGCACCCCCAAACCATCTCCCTCACCCTCACCCCTCACTGCACGCCCAAACCATCTCCCTCACCCTCACGCCTCACTGCACCCCCAAACCAACTCCCTCACCCTCACCCCTCACTGCACCCCCAAACCATCTCCCTCACCCTCACCCCTCACTGCACCCCCAAACCATCTCCCTCACCCTCTCTGTCTCCCTCGCGCCAACAAGACCCACCACCACAACCCCCCTCTCCCCAGGCCCGTTCTGGGGTACTGTCACTGTTGTCACTGCATGTGTTGTATTGTCTGG
Organism: Stegostoma tigrinum; assembly: GCF_030684315.1. Lineage (NCBI taxonomy): Eukaryota > Metazoa > Chordata > Chondrichthyes > Orectolobiformes > Stegostomatidae > Stegostoma > Stegostoma tigrinum. The sequence goes on from NC_081362.1 coordinate 2,237,625, forward strand.
AGTGCCTCCCTAACACTGGCTGCTATCTTGTTTTAAACAGGTATGCTCCTATTGGAATCCTATTCCTGGTTGCCAGCAGAATCGTGGAGATGGAGGATGTGGTGTTGCTGGTAACTGGTTTGGGGAAATACGTCCTAGCTTCAATACTGGGCCATTTCATTCATGGAGGGATCATCTTGCCGTTGATCTTTTTGCTGCTCACTCGCAGAAATCCGTACAAGTTTCTGTTGGGCATTGTCACTCCATTAACTACAGCATTTGGAACGTGTTCCAGGTCTGTGTTAGTCACTGTTTCCTCGTCGGTGTCACTCCGGGGGTGGGGGCACGCTTATATTTCCTCCTTATGCTTACTGAGGTCACCAAGTGGCAGCAGTTCCCAAACAGAAGTCTAGCCACCAGCTTGGTCAAAGAGCTGGGACCTTAACAAGGAACTCTCCTTGCTTTATATTGCAGAGCGTTCACTCGCGTTCCACTCAATCTCTCCTCCCAGGGATGGCCACGTCATTAAGGGAATCGATCAGCTGTCTGCTCCACAGAATCGATTTTTAAGAGGCTTTTGCAGGCTGGCAATTAGACATCAAAACAACATGATTATTGGGAGATCTGCAGAGATCAGGGGCTCACTGATGAACAACCCACCAAAGAGAAAATTAGGGCTGAATCAAAAGGAAAGTCTGTGGGGGTGGTTGCTTGGATTGGGTGGCATGGGACCTAGAATCGTTTGGTGAAAGAGTCAGTCAAAGCTCTGGAGAACAGAGATCTCATGCAGGTCAGTGAAGAAGGTTAAAGTTGTGATATTTTTGCCCAGGAGAAGGCTGTAGAATTTGGGATTGGCTAGTTGGCGAGAGGGCTTGGAATATTGGGAAGGGAAGGTTGACCAGGAGACAATGTGAGAATCATTTTATGGTTTCTATTTGGGACGTGGGTGTCTCTGGCTCAACCAACATTTATTGCCCATCCTATGTTACCTTTGAGAATGGGGGTGGGTGGGAGCTGCCTTCTTAAACCCTTGCAGTAGATATGCTGTAGGTTGACCTTAGGGAGGAAATTCCAGGATTTTAACCTAGCAACACTAAAGGAACGGCGATATATTTCCAAGTCAGGATGGTGGGTGGCTCGGAGAGGAAGTTGGAGGGGGTGGTGTTCCCATGTATCTGCTGCCCTTATCCTTCTAGACTGAAGTGGTCGTGGGTTTGGAAGGTACTGTCTGAGGATCTTTGGTGAATTTCTGCAGTGCATCTTGTAGATGGTACACACTGCTGCTGCTGAGCATCGGTGGTGGAGGGAGTGAATGCTTGTGGATGTGGTGCCAATCAAGCGGCTGCTTTGTCCTGGATGGTGTCAAGCTGCTTGAGTGTTGTTGGGGCTGCCCCCATCCAGGATAGTGGTGGCTGTAGAGACAATGATAATATGAATGCAGGTTTCAAAGAAGCACAAAGAACAAAGAACGAACAGCACAGGAACAGGCTGCATGATCCTCCAAGCCTGCACCAATACCTTTTGCCCTTCCATGCTAAATCTGCCTTCACTTATAGGACCTGTACCCCTGTATTCCCTTCCTATTCATGTACTCATCCACTTGCTTCTTGAATGCTGCTATTGTGATGAAGAATGACAGACAGAAGCACAGAAGTGTCATGTTTCAGAGGTGAAGAGATTTTAATTTTAGGAATAACTAGACTTCACTGTTTTTGGAATTTTATAAATAGTGAACTTGCACAATACTGCCTAATGGGGGAAATGTCGCAAGTGGGCTGAAAGTGGATTCTTCAGGTGAGCTGCGCTCAGGCTGCTGTTTTTCATGGCCAGCTGCATCACTGGAGAGAGAGAGCAGAGTTAATGTTTCGAGTCTGGTGACCCTTCCTCTCCAGCTCAGAAGGGTGAATGGACTTGAAACGGTAACTCTGTTTCTCTCTCCACGCGTGCTGCCAGATCTGCTGGTTTTGTTTTTGATTTCCAGCGTCTGTGGTTCTTTAGTGTTTTTTTTTGTCCTGTTTACTATGTTGTGTTAAGTAGGAATCTCTGTCACCTGTTAGCACAGTCAGCGCATTGTAAGGTAACAGTGAAAGGTTTTGTGAGCGATGGAGTTGCTTTGTAGAGTTGTTTTTAGCAAATGTGAAGGGGCATCAGTTAATATTTACCAGATTGTTGCTGCCATTAGTCAGGCAAGTGATAGAACTGACATCTTAATGGATACTCTGCTAAGGAAGCATTTGCTTAGCCGTTATCTAAAGATTCTGAAATATTTGCTTAGCCATTGGGATTTGGGGTAAAAGGTTAAAATTGCAAAGGATATCAGGGAAGATCCAGCAATAGAAGTGTCTTGTTCAATGTTGTTGGTGTGAGCAATAAAGAAGGAGAAAAGTCATAGAGTCATACAGCATGGAAACAGACCCTTCAGCCCAACCAGTCCATGCTGACCACAGTCCCAAACTAAATTCGTCCCACCTACCTGCTCCTGTATAATGTGACTTGTTAATCTCCATGGTGTGGGTCATGGGGAGGGGGTTAGTGCTCAGGGTAAAGAGTGTTGGGGGGGACAGAAAGAGGGGTTTAATTGGATCAGTGAGTGAGGGGGTGAGGAGGATTTAGGAAAGGGAGATGGGAAAATCTGGGAGCGAGGGGTGGAGCGAACAAGCCCATGGGAACAGTACAGTGGATTGGCTATGTTACTGTGTTAGTGATCCCAAAGCTGGATAACTGCATCATGAGTTCAAACGCCACCAATGCAGTTTCGAGAATTTGATTTCAATTAAAGGTATATCTGGAAAATAAGCAAATCCAGAATTTTAACTTTGGCTGTGAAAGGGTCCAACTGTTGTTAAAATTCAACCCCCTTTTAAGGTAGTAATCCTGTCAGCCTGGTTTGGATGGAACCACACCAACAAGACTGACTCTTAATTACCCTGTGAATGGCCAGTGCATCACTCTGCTGTCCCCAGGATGAAGGGACTGAAACCAGGCGACTGCTTGGCTTTGAATCTTTCCAGCTGACCCTGCCAGGGCTCCTCCTTGCCATTTAGGTTTGGTGCCAATGTTGGCAGAGTTGTGCTTTCAGTGAAATATTTCTGTTCTGCCCAGTTTCCAGAGCTCCCTGGCAGGGATCCCAGCTCCTGCTCACCATCTCTGGCAAAATGAATGGACGGCAATCAAATCAGTTATTGCAAGCTCTGGGACAGAGCTCCCTGTTTGAGTCCAGCTGCAGCTATTGTTGGCCATGGTGGGTAATTTGGCCAAACAGGGTGATGCCAGCCTATCAATCCTGATTGCCAATATCAATGGCAGATAGCAACAGAGACAGAGTCTCCAAGTCAGCTCCTACCCTGCCTAAGGCAGTGGCAGTTCAGAGTGTCTGCCAATCCACTAAGAGTACATGGACCGACCTATAAAACAGGACTGCAGAAAAGAAAGACCATGTTACAGAAACAGGACATTTGTACAACTGGTCTTTGGCCGTATCTATGATCCACATGATCCTCCTCCTACCCTACATTATAACCATAGCAACGTAATCCAATCTTCCTCTCTCCCTTGTGTATGTATCCACCTTCATGTTAAATGTATCTGCACTATACACTGTGACCACTCCCTCTGGGAGCCACTTCGACAATCTCCCCGTTCTCCAGAGGATGGGGAATGGAAGAGCTTCCTCCTGAATCGCCCACTGGATTTATTAAGGACTGTGATGTGTTAATGGCCCTCAGCTGGTTTTGTTTGTAAATTGGAGCCAGGATGATTTCAGCGCTGACTGATCAGAGTTAAGGACCATTCCGGTTTGTATAATTAGGCTGTCCATCACCACTGTGCACTCCCTCCGCCTATGGAGGTATAAAACAGAAGAGAGGCCTCTTCCTCGTTTTCTCTCTGTCTCTCATTCTCTCTCTCGCTCTTTCGTTCTCTTTCTCTTCTCCAGTAAGACTCCCTGCAAAGGTCTTTGACCAAGTTGTTCCGTAAAATGTGACTTGGAGTGAAATCTTTATTGGATAATCGCACCTGTGACTTTGATCTTTTACGGTTTGAAGGCGCTCTATAAATGCAGGTTGTTGTTACAAAGTGGGAGTTGCAAAACCATGTGGTTGTCATGTCCTGCCAAATTCAGTGTCCAGACTCAGAAGGTGTATGTTTGACTCCCTCTCCCAATGGTACATTGCAGTTCCGCAACTCTGCCATCAATGATCAAGTGTGTGGAAGAAAACAACGGAATTGATAAGAGGATCTCCCGGTTCGTGCTTCCCATTGGAGCTACGGTCAACATGGATGGAGCAGCTTTATTTCAGAGTATTGCTGCTGTCTTCATTGCGAATTTAAATGGTATTACCTTGGATGCAGGACAGATCTTCACCATTATGTAAGGACCAAGTTCTTATTTTACCCTTTTTGTTAACTTATGAAAATCCCTCTCTATCTGCTGTGTTCATTAGCCTCACCACATTCTCTTTAGTTCATCCCGAGAGGAACAGCCTCAGTTAAAATAATGTGGAGTTCCCCAGGTCCCACTCCAAGTAAACAGGCATTAGGTGTAGGACGCTGCTTGGGCCCTGCTCTGTCACTCAGTACGATTGAGGCTGATCTAGTTATAGCCTGAGCTCCCCTTCCCTTTCACCCCACCCCCATTACCCTTGAACCTCCTTACCTACCAAAGACCTCGCTAACCCAGCTTTGACTGAAGTTGTTGACCCAGCCTTCATAGTTGTGTCTGGGGAAGAGAATTCCACAGATTAGTGACCCTCTGAGAGAAGGAAACCTCCACATCTCTGACATAAAACGGGGACCTGTTACTCTTAAAATGTGTTCCAATGTGCCAACATTCTTCATCAAGTCTCTTCCTTAAATCTTTCCATAAGATCATCTCTCTTTCATCCAAACTCATAAGGATACAGCCCAACCTGGCCACATGTGAATATTTTTAAAAATTCATTCATGAGGGTGTTGCTGGCCAGCCTAGCATTTATTGCCCATCCCAAAGAGTCAACCAAATTGTGCTGGGTCTGGAGTCACTTGTAGGCCAGACCAGGTAAGGATGACATTTTTCTTCCCTGAACGACATTAGTGAATCAGATGGGTTTTGTTTCTCCTGACAATTGACATTGGACTCATGGTCATCATTAGACTCTTAATTCCAGATTTTTATTAAATTCAAATTCCACATCTGCCGTGGTGGGATTCGAACCTGGCTCCCCTAGGACATTGCCTGGGTATCTGGGTTAATGGTTTGGTGATAATACCCACCAGGCTGTTGTCGCCCCTGAATGGTTACTTCAGTTCAAACCCATACTAGCTTTATGCTGCAGACCCAGAATCACAGAATGTTACAGTCCATGAGGAGGCCATTCAGCCCATAGGTTGCTGAAACCCCTGGCCTTAGAAAAAATGAACTTCCAACAAGGAACACAGGCCCTTGCTTTGAAAGGAGCCTTTCTTTTTCTCTGATAATGTCCATAACAGACCTGCTCCAAATTCATCGTGAGCTTTGCTGCCTGTATCTTATGGTGAACCAAGGACTGTTTTCCTGTTGCTGCTGATCTCTGTTGGCTTCCTGTTTGGTGCAATGCCTTGATTTTAAATGTTCCAACATCTTTTCATTCCCCTCCACAACCTTAACCTCCATAACCCTCTCTAATCCTTCACCCCTCTGGGTTGGACCTGTTGAGCACCTCGCGATTCCCATTGCCCCATCATCAGTGGCCAGGCCTTCAGTTGCCTGGGCCCCGACCTCTCGATTTCCCATCCCAACCCTTTCTGCCTCACCATCTCTCCATTGCATTTAAGACACTCCTCAAAACCAACTCTCTGATTGCAACGTCCTCAAAACTAAGTTTTGTTTGATAATGTCTGCTCTGAGGTACCTTGGACCATTTACCTTTGGGTTAAAAGTGATATATGAATGCAAGTCATTCTTATTGTACAAAAACAGGAAGTCCTGGAGAAATTCAGCAGATCTGCCACAGCCTGTGGAGAGAGAAAACAGAGTTAATGTTTCGAGACCAGTCTGACTTCTTCAAACCAGCTGGAATTTCAGATTCTGCATTAGTCTGTGGAAGGGTCACTGGACTCGAGGCATTAACGCTGTTTCTCTCTCCACAGATGCTGCCAGACCTGCTGAGTTCCTCCAGCTCTTTCTCCTTTTATTTCTGATCTGCTTTTCTTGTTGTTTTTGGAGCTCAGGTGCATGTGTTCCTGAACTCGAGCAGATCATTGTGTACTGTTGCAGGCCTCACATTATAGGAAGGATGTGAATGCATTGGAGAGAGTGAGAGAGATTGTGTGGAAATAATTCCCAAGAATGGTTCCGGGGATGAGAAGCTTCAGTGATGAGGATAGATTGAAAAGTTTAGGACAATTCTCCTCAGACAGAAGAAAGCTGAGAGGAGACTTGATGAAGATTTTAAACACTACGAGTGGGCTAAATAGAGTAGAGAGGGAGAAGTCTTTAAAAGAGAAAAGAACGAGAGGGTCACAGATTGAAAGTGATATGCAAATAGAGCAATGCAGATATCAGGTAAAACTTTTTCACCCAGTGAGTAGTTAGGGTCTGGAATGTGCTGCCTGGAAATGTGCTGGAGGCAGGTTCAAATGAACTGCTCAAGAGGGATTTAACTGGTGATTTGTGTCTGTAGGGGTAGGGGGGAAAAATAGGTGATTAGCAATAGGTGAAAGAGCCAGTGCAGGCAAGATGGGCTGAATAGCCTCATTCTGCACTCTAATAATTTTGTAACGATTCAGTGTGTGGATTTGGAAAGAGACAGATCTGAGGATTTCATTTTCTGGGCTGCCTGTTTGGCCGTTCTGACTCAGTCATGGATGATTGTTGGAAAGTAGCGAAGAGAATGTTTTCTGGTGTTTGAGACACTGCCTCGGGAGGAGGGAGACAAGGAGAACACTACAGGAAGAATCAGGGAAATTAACCTTCACTCACAGTGATGTTTATGGTTATATCAGGACATGGCTCTCACCCTGAGATTTAACATTAAACAAACAAGTGGCTCTCCCTCACTGGCATGCCCACCTTGACGATCCTGAGCTGCCTGGACAGGACAGAGAGTTTTGGTCCCAAGATTTGAAGATGTAGAATTATTGTTCAACAATATCTTAGAGAGGGGTACTACCCAGTGGTCCGTAGGATGTTTCCCGGCAGTAGGGGATTTCAGACAGTTGAGAGGATATAATGTTTCTGAAACAACTTTGCTAAAAGGAAACCTCATTTTGTGTTGGTCTCACATCAGACTCTTACCTTTTGCTATTGTGGCTTTCCTGCTTCTAGATTTCTCCAAGAGAATCCAGACAGTTTCTAAGTAAGCCAGGTTGTGCTGGATGTGATCTATGGCATTTGTGCTGAGCAGGTACAGAGAGAGAGAGAGAGAGAGAGAGAGACAATGAGTAGGAGAATGTTTGAATTGTCAGGTCTGAAGATATTCCAGGCTCGCAGTATGGTTCCAGTTACAGAGGAACCAACATGGTAATGTTACAAAGCTGGAAGCGGACAGTTATTGAGAGGGACAGTGGGACAAGCAGCTTGGGTCAGGAACAGGGAAGAGCCTCAAACCTATTGCAGCATGAAATCAGAGAGAGGAATGTGAAATAACTGCACCTCGTATGTCTGAAAGCTGATCCAGTATTTACTCAGTTCCCATCTCCACAAATAAATTGTCATCTTTTCTTTGAGTCTCCTCATTATTCAAAACTGAAGCTGATGCTAACTCAGCAAATTGCTCACCTGAACATGAAAGGTGAATCAGACCAGCCTCTTTTCGACAGTTCCCAGGCAACAAAAAGGTCCTTACTTTCCGTCTTTCCAGCAGTTTTCCTCTTTAAACACAAATTTTTTCTGATTTTGACAGAAGGTGCTGACCAATGGTTTTTACCTGCCAGCTGTGTTTGCAGTGAATTCACATACTCAGTCCATTTCTCGATCCATTAATCTTTGTATCATCCGAGAGGCTGAGGACATTTGGATCAATGAATCTGCTATTACTTGTAAACTTTGTTAGTTAAACCATTCCTCCTCATCCTTCTCAATCTGCCCTGTAGCTTGTGACAGAAATGACCACAATGTCATCCTCCAACCCCTCTCTGCTGGTGTCCACCTGACTGTGGCCGGCTCTTACCCAGCTCATCAGAACCAGGGAATCTCTTCCTGCTCCACCCGGTATCCCTCGAGGATTGCTCTTTACTCCTGCCTGTTTTTCATCAACATGTTGCCCATCAGCAATTCCACCCACGGGTCCAGGGTTAGCTTCCCACACATACACTCACGTACCCCTACCCGTTGGCTGTGTTTAGGTTATCCAACTGCTTCTCCATTTCGGACAAACAAGGAGTTCCTTAAATTAAGTATTGGGAAGACTGAAGCCATTGTCTCTGGTCCCTGCACCAAATGCGTCCCTCGCCCTGCCAACATAATTTCCCCCTGAAATAACCTCGAGAGCCACTCGATACAAGGCAACTAGAGATGAACAACAAATACCAGCCTTGCCAGTGATGCCCACATCCCAAACAAGAATGAAGGAACAGCCTGAGGCTCAGCCAGACTATTCACAGCCTTGGTGCCACACTGGATCCCAAGTTCTCGCCTGGTATTCAAATCACCAGCAACGTCACTCATTGGTCCACTGCAGCTTATTATACTGTTGCATCCTCCATTAACTACTCCAATCCATTCCTAGTGGATCTCCCTCCTACCACCCTCCAAAATCTTCAGCTGATCTCAAACCCTGTCGAAAGCCCGTCTCCTCACATGCACTGCATCTCTTTTATCGGCCCTGTGCTCACGGACATCCTTTGGCTGAGAATTTAAAAATTCTTCTGTGGCCTCATGCTTCCCTTACTCTGTAATCACCTCCAGCCACACATCTCTTGGACACCCAATCTCAGCGCCTTTGGCAGCTGTGCTTCAACTGCCTGAAGTTCTGGAATTCCCTCCCTACACCTCTCCACCCCTGCCACCCCTCCCCTAATTAAAACACCTCACGCATTCTGAACCAAACACAGAAATTGCTGGAGAAGCTTAGCAGGTCTGGCAGCATCTGTGGAGAGAGAAGCAGAGTCAACGTTTCAATACAACATCTTCAGAACTCGGGCATTAACTGTTCCTAGAAGATAGAACATAGAGCAATACAGTGCAGAACAGGCCCTTCAGTGCTCGATGTTGTGCCGGGCTGTGACCTAATCTAAGCCTCTCCCCCTACACTATCCCATCATCATCCATATGCTTATCCAAGGACTGGTTAAATGCCCCTAATGTGGCTGAGTTAATTACATTGGCAGGCAGGGCGTTCCACACCCTTACCACTGTCTGAGTAAAGAACCTGCCTCTGACATCTGTATTAAATCTATCACCCCTCAATTTGTAGCTACGCCCCCTTGTACAAGCTGAAGTCATCATACTTGGAAAAAGACTCTCACTGTCCACCCTATCTAATCCTCTGATCATCTTGTATGTCTCTATCAAATCCCTTCTTAGCCTCCTTCTCTCCAATGAGAACTGACCCAAGTCCCTCAGCCTTTCTTCATTAGGCCTTCGCTCTAGACCAGGCAACATCCTGGTAAATCTGCTCTGCACCTTTTCCAATGCTTCCACATCCTTCCTGTAATGGGGCGACCAGAAATGCACGCAATATTCCAAATGAGGCCGCATTAGTGTTTTGTACAGTTGCAGCATGACATCACGGCTCCTGAACTCAATCCCTCTACCAATAAAGCCTAACACACCGTAAGCCTTCTTAACAGCACTATCAACCTGGGTGGCAACTTTCAGGGATCTATGTACATGGACACCAAGATCTCTCTGCACATTCACGCTACCAAGAGTCTTTCCATTGACCTGGTATTCTGCCTTCCTATTATTCTTCCCAAAGTGTATCACCTCACATTTATCTGTATTAAACTCCATTTGCCACCCTTTCGGCCCAATTCTGCAGTTTATCCAAGTCTCCCTGCAACCTGCAATATTCTTCCACACTGTCCACCACTCCACCGACTTTAGTGTCATCTGCAAACTTACTCACCCATCCACCAATGCCTGCGTCCAAGTCATTTATCAAAATGACAAACAGCAGTGGTCCCAAAGCAAAAGTAATATTGTTACCTCAAAGTAACATTTGTTCACATTTAGATCAAAACCTACATCATCGCAGAGCAATTAGTCAGGGATCACACATTGAAGACAGAGATGAGGAGGAATTTCTTCTCTCGGAGGGGAGTGAATCTGTGGAATTCTTTACTGCAGAGGGCTGTCGAGGCTGCGCTATTCAGTATATTCAAGGTTGAGATAGATTTGTAATCTGTAAGGGGAGCCGAGGGTTATGGAGAAAAGGCAGGAAAGTGGAGTTGAGGGTCACCAAGTCACCACCATTGAATTGTGGAGCTGCCTCGATGGGCTGAATGGCCTAACCCTGGCCCTCTGTCTTCCGGTGTGCGGGAAAGAGGACAAACATGAGGAAAAAATGTGAGAAGGATGGGGTAGAAGTAGAGCAGAAACAACATCACGAGGTAGATGGTCAGTATGGCCTGTCTGTGCACTGTAAACTCAGTGCAGTGAGATGATAAGCGAGAGAGCTCAGTTCTTGTTGAAACGCTGCTCATTGTAACCACAGAGTCACTGCCACAGCTTCGAGTGTTGGAGCTGCTGGAATCCCAGCTGGAGCTGTGCTGACTATCGCAATCATCCTGGAAGCTATTGGACTGCCCACCAATGACCTTTCGCTCATATTAGCCGTTGACTGGATTGTGTAAGTACAGAAGATCTCATTATAGTCATTTAAATAATATTTAAACGTTCAATTCTTTATTTCCCTGTGTTTGGGATTTGTGCTTTTCCTTTATTCACACCTGGCCCTGGAAACGATGGGAAAATATGGATGGACTAATATTCTGAAAATGCTGACATGATTGATCTGAAATTAAACTTTCCAAACTCGAAAGTTATTTGGATAAATGTGTTATTGTCTGCTGAGTGAGCAGTAAGTTTAATGACTGGGCCTCTCGTTAATCCCATTAAACAAATTCCCAGCCAGGATCTCTCAGCAGACGTTCAGATAGTGGGCTGTAACTCTGAAACCTGGGGTCTTAACTCACAGTAGCCCCCTTCCCCTGTCACCCCTGCACTTGCTAAACTCCACTTGTTCCCAATCAAGAAAAATAGTAACTTCAAAATTCTTCTATGTTTTCACATTCCTTCACAGTCTCCCCAACTCTGTAACTATCTTTGACTGGCCCACTGCCCCCTCCACTCCACCCCAACCCCTGAGTTTCAGCACCCTCTTAATTCTGGCGTTGTGTACCTTTCTAATTCCCATCGCTCCACTGTTAGTGTTTGGGCCTTCAGCTGCCCTGAGCCCAAAGTTTGGGAATTCCTTCCCTAAACCCGTTTGCCTGGCTGTGCCCCTGAGGTGTGGCAGCTCACCATCACCTGCTCAAGGGCAGTTCGGGATGGGCAATGCCACATGCCCTAGAAAACTGCACCATATGTTTTATTTTTAAGACATTCCATAAAACTTTCTCCAACGTGAATATTTCTTTCTGGTACATTTTCAAATGTTGTTTTAAAAACATTTATGAAACATTTTGTTACATTAAAGGTGCTATGTAAATACAAGATGATGTTGTTCCCTTTGGAAGAAGGAAGTTGATACAGGGCAACGTTGAGTTTCATTGGAGCCATCCTTTTACAGAATGTGTATTGCCTCCTGCTGACACTGCATTGGTCAAATAATAGGAGCTGAACTTTGGGAATAGCAAAGAGATAATGGGAAGGGCAGATGCTGGAGAATCCAAGGTAACAAAGTGTGGAGCTGGATGAACACAGCAGACCAAGCAGCACAAAAGCTGACGTCTTGGGCCTAGACCCTTCATCAGGAAAGGGGGATGGGGAGAGGGTTCTGAAATAAATAGGGAGCGAGGGGGAGGCCCTACATTTAGGAATAGCAAGTTCTGTTTCTTATATGGGTTGTACGTTCATTATCCCAAGATGGGATTTGTTGCTCGTCACTAATCACTTTTGAACCGAATGACTTGCAAGGGCCATTTCGGAGGGAGTTAAGTGTGTCATTGCTGTGTGTCTGAAGTCACATGTAGGCCAGACCAGATATGGGCAGCAGATTTCCTTCCCTAAAAGATATTGGTGAGCCTGATGGGCTTTTATGACAGTTGTTACATGGTCATCATTGGGATAGCTTTTTATTCCAAATTTTAAATTGAACTCAAATTTCACCACCTGCCCTGATGCGGTTCAAATCCCTGTCCCCAGAGTGTTAGCCTGGGTTCTCAGTTCCTAACTGATCATGACATCACTACCATCTCGAGTTTTAACTGGGAATGGGGATACTCCTGATTAGATGTTTCCAAGAAACAAACTAACAAGGATAGGAATATTGGTGTCATAGCAACAGTGATCCATCATCAGACCTGACCAAGAGAGACTGTGAAACGCTTCAGAGACCACACCTCTGGAAGGATTTAGCCCCTGGAAGGGAATTTAATGTAGGCTTACCCCTGGGGCTACATGAGTTAAACAGAGGGAGGTCACACCAGCATTGTATTCTGTACTATGTAAACAGTTAAGGGGTGGTTTCATCGGGCTTTCAAGATACAAAAAGGGGAAGAAAGTGTAGGAAAGAGGTTTTCATTCATTGGGAAATTCAAGACTAAATCAGAGCCTGAACATTCAAGCGAGGCCTTTCAGGATTGAAATAAGGAGACTCTGATATAGAAAGGCTGCTGGACCATTCCAATTCTCTTACACAAATGACAATTACCATTAGATCAATTGTTCATTTAGAATCTGGGGATAGTGGACTGTTGTTAATGAGAGGTGATATAGGATGTGGGAGAGGTTTAAGAAGCTATGGATAAAGGCAGTTTTCTGTCTGAGACAACTCTTCAGAGGCCGGCTTCCCATCGCCAGTCACCCTTTATTTACAAATGCATGGCCTTTGCCAGGACCATTGCCTCTCACTGAGTCAGGCATTCAGGGACCCAATATCCCTGACATTCACAAGCATAAACAGAAATTGCTGGAAAAGCTCAGCAGGTCTGGCAGCATCTGCGGAGAGAAAGCAGAGTTAACATTTTGGGTCCAGTGACTGTTCCTCAGAATTCTTCTCCAGCATCTGCAGTTTTTTCAGTTTTTATCCCTGACATGTTCACCGTTTTATGTCAGGTAGGGCTCCCTGATTGGACCACAATGACAGCCCCAATCGGGGAACTCATATTTTATGAGGTCTAGCTGGCTGAACTTGTTATAACCACAACAATGACCAGGAAATGAACATTCAGGAAAAGGAGCTACATGCAGCTTTGAGCAATGTCTAAGAGAGCCAGCTGAGTGATGGGTCATTCCATCTACTGACACCTCAGCAAGCTCCATGAAATCAGGGACAATCATCAAAATTCTTAGAGAATATTGGCAGCTTGACTTTGGTCAATGCAATAGTGTCTTCACTTCTGATTGGTCCCTGAATAATACACATTGATGTTGAGCTGACCTAGACAATAGGTGGAAGTCTTGGGTAGGCCCCAGTTTGTACTGTGTTAGATAATTTCATTCAGGGTGGTAGTAGGGACACTGCAGGAGCTTGCATTGTCATCAAAAGCCAGGATCTTATTGGATGATGGAGGGGGCTGAATGGCCTCCTCATGCTCTTGAGAAATGTTTGGCTTCCCTCTTTCCAAGAGCTACTCAGTGCCCCCTCTCCACCCCGAGCCAGAATGTTTACCGTGGGTAGGGTTTGGGGAATGCTGTCTTTGAGCTCAGTGCTGGTGGTTTCTGCAAGGAAACAGGGGCTTGGGAAACCCTTACCCAGCTGGGTCCCCATGGAGCTGCTTTGGGAGGTATTGGAGAGCTGATTCCTGCCCCCCCCCCCCACCATGAGGAGTGTCGTGGGGCGGGGGATGGGGGTGTGCAGGGCATGGGGTGGTGCAGATAAGCAGAACCGCTGACAGTGTGTACTGACCGATGGCTGTGATTGTGAACAGGGACCGGAGCTGCACTGTGGTCAATGTCGAGGGCGATGCTCTGGGGGCAGGGATTCTTCACTATACCTGTTTGTCTGAACTGGAGCCAGTGAAAGCAGAACTGACAGGTGTGAAAGTTGAAGCGGTCGCTAACCCGAATTCAGAGGAGGAAACCTCTCCCCTGGTCACTTACGCAAAACAGCTGTCAACTCCCAGAAACACCATCGATCCAGAACCAAAGGAGTCTATACTCTGAAGGCATCAAAACACTCAAAACAAAACAACTTCTCCCAGTTTCAGAAATCCCTTTTTCATCTGAAAGCTACCTTCACATGGGGAGAGTAATCTTCTGTGTTAATGGTTGATTTTTGATTATTTAATGTGAATGTTGGTGTCAGTTCCTTCGTCATCTCCAAACTGATTATTTCACAATCATTTGATGTAGAAATCCGACATTAATCAGCAGAAAACATCCCTAACCAACATTCCATGAATATTAGATTCAGACGTCATGGGAACAGAGGGAACTACTGGGGATCTCAGTTATATGTGACCTTCCAACAACCTTTTAATGTTTAAGAACTTCAGTTACATTTGATATTTCTTCTTAACTGTCTTATTACTTTCTCCTATTTAAATATTCATAGAAAATGAAATTATGATGTTTTTATGTCTTTCCTCCTGCTGTAGATGAGACAGAAGGCTTCACCTGTTCTTTTGTCAATCATTAAGTTTTCCCACTGGGACAGTATTACATTGAGGTTTACAGTATTCTGTAAATCTCGCAATGAATGTGTTAAAGTGTGTTGGTGCTGTAAAAAGTTTGTAGATAGTTCGATGTTCATGGTCTCTATTACATAGCCCTCTTGGGGGGTCTGTACAGAGACAGTGCTTGAGCTGGTTCTACCATTTATCCCAGATGCAAGCAGAGTTGACCCTTTCACCCAAAGGATACTGGAGGATCTGGAACTTACTGCTTGTAAAGGCAGAGGCAGAAACTCTCACCTCTGTAAAATAAAAAAGCTCACTTTTTGATATGCACTTAAAATGTCACAGCAAGGCTATGGACCAAGACCTGGAAAGATGGGTTAGTTTGGTTAACTTTATTTCTTTAGAATGATAGGCCAAATAGCCTCCTTCTGCACTGTGAGTTTTCTCTGTTTCTAGAAGTTCATTTCTGGTGGGGCTTGAGGTGTTGCTTTAACCTGCTTGACCTTCTGCCTTAATGTTCCCTTCCTCTGTTTGACCCTAGCTACCTACTACTGCCTTGCAAGACATATTAATGGTTTAGCACTCTACACATAAACAATTGCAGTTAGCCCGGGTACATGCCCAGTGACACAGGGATGTATCTCACTGTTAGTCTCAACAGCTCACTGCAGCCATTCTCAAAGACCAACTTGCTAAGAGGTAGTCCGTTCCAAATGTGGGATTCAGGAACGATTCATGACGAGCCCAGGTAGAACTTTGTTTCACCATACACATGTATACTAACCTCCACACTCACTTCATATCAAAGCAAATTGCAGAATCTGCAGAGCTAAATTCTTTAAGAAATTAAACAGGAAAGCAGTTTTCCCGAGGAACCTTAACAACACTTTATCCAATGAAGTAGTTGTATTCTGTGTAACTCAATGTCATTGGATAACAGTGAGCAAAATTTTCCTTAATTTCAAAACTTTATTTGCAGTCTGAAGTGATTGTGATATGATGAGGAAATGTTTAGTTGAAATGAATCGATTACAGTTTCTTTTGAACTGATGCTCTTTTTGTTTTAAAAAGTGTTGAGCTTTACTGTACATGTTGATAAATATATTTAATCAGTTGTTTCAGCTGAAGTATAATGTTAATTCTGATCCTACTCTTCAAATCCTACAAGGCCTCATCCCATTCCATAACTCAACCCAACCCAATCCAATACATGCCAATACAACCCAACCCAGCCCAACACAAGACAACCCAACCCAATCCAATACAACCCATCCGATACCAACACAACCCAACACAGCCTAGCACAACCCAATCCAACACAACCCGACTTGACCCTGCCCAACCAGACCCAAGCCATGCCAAACCAACCCAACCTAATGTGACCTAACATAACCAACACAAACGAAACCAAACTAATAAAATGTGAGGCTGGACGAACACAGTAGGCCAAGCAGCATCTCAGGAGCACAAAAGCTGACGTTTCGGGCCTAGACCCTTCATCACCCTCTCTGATGAAGGGTCTAGGCCTGAAACGTCAGCTTTTGTGCTCCTGAGATGCTGCTTGGCCTGCTGTGTTCGTCCAGCCTCACATTTTATTAGCTTGGAATCTCCAGCATCTGCAGTTCCCATTATCTCTGATACAAACGAAACCAAACCCAACCCAACACAATAAAACCCGATGTGGCACAGTACAATACAACCCAGACCAACCAAAGCAGCACAATATAATAGGGTAAAGCCACTGCAGTAGAGATAACACACTTGCAGATGGACAATGCTACTTTCGTCTTCCTCCTTCATATGATATGAATTCTCACCTGTCCCTGGTGAATCTGCTCCTGTAGATTTACTGACCTGATTGATCACTGGGTCTCTTCTCCCTCTGGCTGATCCCATCTGCCTGGTTGAAGTTTTATTTGGGCATTGAGAATTGGACTCCTCAGATTATGCCTTGGAAAGATTATTGGGGGCTGTTGGGTTTGGGACAAGAACCAGGAGACAAGTGAGCACATGAAAAGACTTTCAAAATTCAAGCAATTATTTCATCTAAACGCAGTGGCCTTATTTCTGACTCCTTGTTAATGCTAATAATAATCCTTCAGCTCCCAGCATTGTTCAACTTCCTAAACTCTTCACAGGGTGACAAGAACAATGAGAGTTTACACTTGTTACCATGACGAATGGGAATTGAACTTTCTCTTGTTTGTTTAAATGATGTAAATTAATCTAGACCTGGTGTAAAGTGTTGCTGATAATGTCTAATCTAATGCTGTCATCGATTCTGCTGTGAACCATGTTACAAATGCTGTGAGTTTTAATTATGACTGTCTGATATTAAAATAAACTAAGTTTTTGCCAAGATAGTAAGAACTGCCGATGCTGGAGTCAGAGATAACACAGTGTGGAGCTGGAGGAACACAGCAGGCCGGGCAGCATCAGAGGAGCCAGAGACTCAATGTTTCGGCTCAGGACTTTTCTTCAGAAATGTACCTGAGGAAGGATCTCGACCTGAAACGTCAGCTTTCCTGCTGCCTGGCTCACTGTGTTCATCCAGCTCCACGTCTTGTTGTCTAAGTTTTTGCCGAACTGGATTGCAATGTTCTTTGAATAAAGTTAATGCTGTCAATGTCCTGATTTGGTGCTTTTCCTGCAGCCATTCAGGGTTTGTATCTTTTTCATTTGCAGACTTTTAGACTTGAAGCAATTTGTGTGGAGAGAGGGTGGCATAATAGGATTGTATCCGGAGGGTCCCAGCTAATGTTTCGGGGGTAGGAGATGTTGGAGATAGGGAGGGGTGTAGGGGGCTGGAGGAGGTTACAGAGATAGGGAGGGGTATAGGGGGCTGGAGGAGGTGATTCAGATAGGGAGGGTGTGTAGAGGGTGGAGGGGGTGACAGAGATAGGGAGGGGGTTTAGGGGGCTGGAGGCGATGACGGAGACAGGGAGGGGGTGTAGGGGGCTGGAGGAGGTGACGGAGACAGGGACGGGGTGTAGGGGGCTGGAGGAGGTGACGGAGACAGGGAGGGGGTGTAGGGGGCTGGAGGAGGAGATGGACCTGGAGAGGTTCGGAGCCATACAGAAATTAGAAGCAAAAATGAACATCTTGAATATAAACAAAGGATGGAATATGGGGAGAGATATCTCTGCTTCATTTTCTGATATTAACTGCAGCCAGATAGCTTCTCTCACACACAGTAACACTGTGCCCCCTCACTCCAAGAGGCAGGGAGGACTATGGAAGGAATTCCAGAGCTTAGGATCCTGGTAGCTGTAGAGATGGCTACCAGTGATGAAGTTATTAGGGAGCGGTCTCGTTTACAGGTATCTCAGAGGGTTGTGTCACTGGAGAAGATTACGGAGAAATCAATCGACGCGAGGACAGTTTGGATCATCCTATTGGACATCTCAATGTTTGTATGTTTGGAGTTACTTATTATTTTAAATTCATTCACAGGATGTCGGTGTTGCTGGCTGGGCCGGCATTTATGGCCCATCCGTAGTTATCCAGACAGCAGTTGAGAGGCAACCACCCCACTGTGGGTCTGGAGTCACATGTGGGCTCAATCACGTGAGGAATGCAGATTTCCTTCGCTAAAGGACAATTGGGCCTTTTGGGCTTTTCCTGACAATTGGTAATAGTTTCACAGTCATCATTACATTCTTAATTGCAGACATCTTTTATTGAATTCCAATTCCACCGAATGCTGTGGTGGGACTCAAACCCTGACCTGGGATGTTAGCTGAGTCTCTGGATTAATACTCTCAATGATATCACAAGGCCATCACCTCCCCTAACTCACTCACTCAGCTGGAACCAATGTAATTGGGGAAAGTGAAACCAGGGAAATGTGGGGTTTTTAGTGGCACTTCAGCTCCATGCTCCTGATCTTTGGGCACCCGGTGCAGAGGGATGTGGGCAGATCAGAGGATCTCCTCAAGGGGCCTGGCCAAGCTGTCTATAAACAGGTCAAAGCAGTGGGCCAGAGGGGGTCATTTCTACCAACTGCCTGCCCCTCTTTCCATAGTTACATTTGTGCTCGGGGCTGTCCTTGGAGAGGGAGCACACTGTGTCCACCAATGGTCTCAATGTCTTTGGAGAAAGATGGGCACCGTGGGTGATTTAAAGCTTTAGTTCCCCCTCCAACTCCATTCTGATTTAGCTCCTACTCCCCTCTCCCAACCTTTGGCAGTGTGTATTTGCATGGAAATATTCAATTAGAAAAGATGGGTGATTTTCTAGTGGTCTGTAACAAGTGAAAATTACCACAGAAACTACACTTAGTCTGAGCCAGAGAAGCTGAGAAGCTTTTGTGCTCCTGAGATGCTGCTTGGCCTGCTGTGTTCATCCAGCCCCACACTGTGTTATCTTGGATTCTCCAGCATCGGCAGTTCCCATCATCTCTGAAAATTACCTTGAGACAAAGGTTCAGTTGTATGTAAG